>NC_088365.1:32241340-32283840 GCF_034508935.2 Berghia stephanieae
GAGTATAAAAATGTTGTTTGTAACAAAGCTAAAGGTTTTGTTCTTTTTATGAATAATTAGATGAATAATGACAATTCTAGAATTAATTTTCACAGGTCTACCATGCTGAGTGCTCTTGACAATGTTTCGTTTTTTACCTCAGTTGACCTTAGGTACCTTATATTCAGTGCATACATTTCCTGTTAGGTATCCTTTTTGTACCAACACTTCTACAATATCCATCACTATCTCTCGCCAGGTTCTCATTCACACCTGCAGCGAGTGGGGTGATGTGTGCAACATGCTTTACCCATGGCACAACACTGAGACCAGAATTTTTTATAATCACCATCACCATCTGGCCACTAGCCATGCTTCATTTTGCTCGATATTTATTACAAGATGGGACAGTATTGCTGAGCCACTAATGCCACATTAAAGTGGATCAATTCAATGACATTGTGAAACACCTGGTTGGTTTTAATTGATTTAATTTGTCTATCGCTACATCAACAGAAAAAAATTCAATGAATCAATTCTCGTTAAGAAGGAGAATCAGAATAATTGTCAAGCTTTTCATACAAGAGCACTGAGCCTCATTTCTAAAACAGACTTCCCGTATTGAGTTGTTGGAGAGAGCAAAAGTTCTGTGTCAATGACATAATGTCATAGGGTGATTCTTTCCCTGTCATCAGACATAAAATGGCAGTTACTCATTTTTGGTGATTGAACATGGGATCCAACCCACTTGATATATACCGTTTCAGTGAGGTTATGTGGTCCAGTGGTATGACTCTCGCTTTTGAATCGGAAGGTCCTGGGTTCGAGCCTCGCTCAGTGCATTGTTGAGTCCTTGGAAAAGGCTCTTTACTCACATTCTCTTACCGTACTCAGGTGTAAAATGAGTACCTGGCCATAAACAGTGTTGTCTTTGTGTGGAAAAAAATGTAATATCGCCTAGCAGGCGTTGTGTTCCGTCCTACATATTAAATGTTGCTGTTGCTCAGGCACCCCTTGTAAAGCGCTTTGAGTATGTTTAGTGGATATTGCGCTATATAAAAGCTCAATTTTTTAATTTTTTAATTTAAAAAAAAAAATTTTTTAAGCAGCCCAGAAAAAAGTCCTGAGGTGATTTTAAATGATAACGACATGGATGTCCTTTTCAACAATTCCCTATGGAAAAGAAATCAATAAGAAATAGCTAAGGGAATAAATACACCTACCCTATGAGCTTGACCTGTGAACAACCGTTTTCATAAAGAGAAAAATCACAATGGGGTTAACATGGGTCAAGGTTAAAAAAAAAAAAAAAATCTCAACTGACCCGACGGAACTGACAATGTTCTTCTCTATTAACTTATGTGTTCCATGTGGTACAGTATACAAACAACAATTAATGTTGGAACTAATATTACATACAGTAGGTATAGTAGTCCTTCAGAGCCATTACGCCCATGGAGCCAGAGTCTATTCCAGTTTTTATAGCATGACACGGACAATAGCAATTGTTTGATACCCTTTGGATAGGACAATAGTCTATTGCAAAGTACTTTCTGCCAGATCTAACACACTCAGCTACCCAATAAAATCTGTGTGAGCATGGGTGTCAGATTTAACTCAGTCCCTTTGTGTATGAAGCGAGAGCTCTATCAACTGAGCTATTGCGACCCCACACACATGGCAAATAATGCATACAAATAGATATTAATAGGTTTGATTGAGATCAAGTTGGCAAGGGTACGGTTATTAGGGTCTATGTGTTTAATATGAATTAATCTCTTTTCTCCCTCTTTAGAAACTGAATGAAGAGGCTCTGGCCCACGCCACTATGCAGTACAATATTCAAGTGACCTCTCTGAGAACTGATGTGGGGAATGCCAGCGCTGCTTTAGAGAAGGAGAGAGCTGCCAAGGACAAGCTAGAGGCTGAGGTAAGGTTATTCAAAAACTCAACATATTGATTTTTTTGTTTTTATTTAAATTATTCAAATCATACTGGTTCAAATATTTTAGGGCTTTTTGTCCTCCGAAAATGTTTATGGGTGAACGTATCAGTAAAAAAATGCTTCTATGATATTGTAAGGACTTGGATGTCAAACATAAATAGAGAAAGAAATATTCTTTCTTCTATATCTTGGACTTTAAAGGATGCTTCTTCTTCCTCACCTCATACCCCTCTACCTACAAATTATGATCATGATGGTGGTGGTGGTTGTAATGATGATCAAGATGATGATGATGATGATTATTATTATTATTATATATTATATTATATTATTATTATTATTTTTATTATATTATTATTATTATTATTATTATTATTTATTATTGTTATTATTATTATTATTATTATTGTTATTATTATTATCATTATTATTATTATTATTATTATTATTACTATATTAATAATAATAATAAGTAGCAGCAGAAGCAGCAGCGATAGTAGTCGGAAAGATAAGAATTCCAAATGATTTTGGTCTTTCATATTTTTTTTTCTTTTTTGTTTTATTTATTTATTTATTTATTTATTTATCTAAATTCTTTGTTGCTGTTGATATTCCAGGTGGAATCGTTGAAGACCAGAATTTTAGGAGCCACCCATGAAATGGATAAAACAGTCAGGACTCGCAATGAGATGGAAAGGTTTGTCACTTATGCATTTGGAGTTTTCAGATCTGAGATAATACAGCAATTCATGATTCATAATTTGAATGGTGTGAACATTGTGATATTTAATTCTGATTGTGAGATTTACCCTTTCTCTCCCTTTGTAATGTCATAATTCCTTTTTCTTTTCTTATTCAGAGAACATCGACGTGAGAAAGAACTATGGTCCAGAGATATGGATAGGAAAGAAGAAGAAGTGAATATGTTGAAAGACAATTCGCAGGTATCAACTTGTTGTATCAGGAATTAAAATGTTATATTTCCTATATCTATCACCATTCTTAAGGTACAAGTCAATCACATGAAAATTACATTCTGAAAAATAAATAATTCAATAACATTTAGAAATCAATTACAAATAAATAAGAAGGTAATATATTATTTAATCCTCCGCCTCGAAACGGCATTAATTTTTGATTTTTGGTACCCAATCATAGCTTATTGTATGCTTTAAAATTTGTTACCAAATTTATAAAATTCTGATTATTCATTGCCGAGATATGACCGTTTGAAGTAGGGAGAGTGTATGATAAATAAATTGAAATGCCAACAATTTTATGACATTGCTCACTTTTTGAAGAATTTTTGATATTTAAATATAGAATCAATGACATAAGAATTATTAATGTGACATTTTTGTCTTATTTAATAGAGGATATACGATTTCAAAATGCCAAAAGTTAAAGAAGGGTTTATAATTTCAAGGTACAATTTTGAAACTACGTGAAGCTGGGTGGGCAAGGAAAGAGGATGAGAGAGAAAGAGAAAGAATGAGAGAGTAAAATACACACACACACACACACACACGTGAGAGAGAGAGAGAGAGAGAGAGAGAGAGAGAGAGAGAGAGAGAGAGAGAGAGAGAGAGGAGCGAGAGGGGGAGGGGAGAGAGACTGCTTATGTATTAAGAGGGCGGGAGAGAAATAGAGTAAAGATTGTGTGTGTGTGTGTGTGTGTGTTTATTTGTGAAAAAAACTAAAGGGAGACGGAGAGAGTGAGGTAGACACGAAGAAAGGAGTGGAGGTGGAGCAAAGAATTGTAGGGATAGTTTAAGAAAGCATTTTGTTTCAAAGTAAGTCGTAGTCAATCAACTGGAAACATATTGACCAATGAGATTGGAGTTAAAGAAATGGGCTGGTCAAATTGTTCATTTCATTGTTTCCATTTTGAGTCAGATGACAGCTTGAGGAGGAGGGGGTGGGGCTTATTGTGTAATGACTTACATGAAGATGAAGACAGGTTATTGAATCTCTCAAGTTTTTCTTAGCATTCACCCACATTGTTGATTGTCTAAAAATACTCCCCCCCGCTTCTTTCAGTATACAAAGAAAGCATGACAAAACAAACATCTCTCTCTCTCTCTCTCTCTCTCTCTCTCTCTCTCTCTCTCTCTCTCTCTCTCTCTCTCTCTGTTTGTCCCTCTCTCCTTTTCATCTTTCTATCTATCTATCTATCTATCTATTTATCCATTAATAGGTCTGTCTCTCTGTCTGTTTATCTATCCATACATTTAACTTTTTTCATTTTTTAGTTACACGTATTTCCATCATCGGCAGTTCATTAATTGTTTAAGACTCTATTTACTATTCTGCTTTTGTACTTAAAAGTAAATGTTTATCCTACAACAGTCTCTGTAAGTGTAAGATTAGGCAACTGTTGTCCTATTAAAGTCTTAGCATGTCCTATAATTTCATGAATAAAGAAAGAGAGACAAAGGGCCCTCACCCCGACCATTAATCAATGCAGCAAGACAAAGAAATAATAGCACGTGGTGTGTAACAAAATGCTCAAAAACTCACATATGTAACACACGCATGCTGATGTCATGACACATCGCCCGAGCATTTTAATGGCCGATGGCGCATGTGATGAACTTTGACCAATCAGAATCGTTCATTTATAAGGTTGTCAGGGAAAAACCTAGACTTGTTTACAGTTTTTAAAGTTCATTATTGGTTGGACCATGAAATTGTGGAAACAGTCATGCTTTCTTTGAGATAGATAAAGACACGCCCTTTGCTGTGATATCTTACACGCTATTGGAGGAGGAAAAGACTTGGTATTACTTGGAAAGGGTGGATCTCTGAGAGAACGTCAACTCTCATTGTGAATGTGTCACTGATAGTTGCATTATTAAACTTGAAATTTTTATAACCTATCATCAATATTTATGTTGAATTATTATGTTTTCATGTAGAAAAATGATTGCACACTTTAATACCAGTTTTCTTCGTTTTCCAAATCCTGACTTAATACTGCTTCGAGGCGTAGGATCACATATTTATAAATGAGTTGACCTGAATAGATATTTTTCATTCTTTCTTTCTTTTATTTTTATTTTTATTTTTAAAATAAAAATAGATAAATAAACCATAACAATAACTGATTCATTCACTCTCTTCAGCATCTCAACCAACGTTTGCATTCAATGGAGTCCAAGCTTAATTCCATGGAAAGCGAGGTGAGAAAAATAGATATTTGATTGTTTTGTATGGTGAAAGATTTAAACTCAAAAAGAATATTCTTTACATACTTTTTTATTTATTTATTTATTTTTTTTTTTGGGGGGGGGGGGGAAAGAGAGAAATAACAAAAGGCAAGAGACAAAAAAACCCCAAAAAAACCCAGAAAAATAAACAAACCAAAACAGCATATACAATAATAATAAAAAACACAAAAGACTGTCACTGAGAAGTTGGGCTGTGCATTATCTCTCTGCGATCACACTTTGATATCAGATTCTTTTTTAAGATCTATAAAACAAAGAGGAAACACTGATTTATGATTTTTCACAATGGAGGGATTTAGTCATGTCATAGATTATGACAAGGAGTAGGAGGAAATTTATTATTGATGATGATGATGATGATGATGGTGGTGATGGTGATGATGATGAGGAGGATAATGATAATGCTGCTGCTGCTGCTGCTGATGATGATGATGATGATGATGATGCTGATGATATTGAGGAGGATGATGATGGTGATGATGAAGATGATTAATGATAATACAACTAACTTTGCTGTCTAGCTGCATGTGTCAAACACCTCCTTGATGGAAAGAACAGCCCAGTTACAACAGATGAAGCATGACTATGACCGCAGTGTACAGGCCCACTCCTCCTTAGAGCAGAATTCTCGTCTAGACAAAGAGCAAAATGCCAAGCTACAGGCCAAGGTTGAAAATATGCAGGAAAGGTAAAGCAAAGTAACATACAGAATCTTATACTGCTCATAAAATCCTATGAGAATAAACAAGAAAATAAGAGAATTGTATTTATTATAATACAGTCTTTTGTTTTAACTTAAAAAATGTTATTCTGTCATTAGACCAAGACAGTTTTAGAGGTATGAAATGGGAACAGATATGTGGTGTTGATGACCAGGTGGTACATTGTCTCATCCTGTAATACAGTCATGCAATTTTACCCGATGTGTAAAACACTTGAAGCTCATTACCAACCTGACTCAAGTGTGAATGAGTACCTGGTAATAGACAATTGCGAGGCAACTTGGACTGTATGAAATGAAAATTTATTCCAAACGGTCATCTGGAAGAATAAATGAAGTGTTGAGTGGAATGAGTGTTGTGAAGCGATGGAAATGCATGATTATAATGTGTCATGCTGCTTGACTGGTTTTGACACAATTTTACAGGAGAGACAAAAAAAGTTATTGCACACATTCTTGACGAAAAGTGATATCTGTCATGTGTTTAATATATGATATTTATACTGCACCTAGCCACCCCTAATGAGTGGGAGTTTACTGGAAATGCGTTCTGAACATTACAAGGTAACCCAAAAAATTTTTTTAAAAAATTCCAATAACATGATTAAAGAATGGCATAGTCTATGATTCTTGTCATGACAGTTTTATTTTAATTTGTCCAGGTTAAGCACTCAACAGCATGAGAATTTGTCACTACGGCAACAGCTAGACAGTGTGAAGCTGTCCGGTGGGGGTCTGCCTGGAAATGATGCCAATGAGAAACTCAACAACATTCTCACCAACCTCAGAGCTGAAAGTGATCGGGTAAGATGAAAAAAAGAACATAAATGGGTGAAAAGGCTTGTATGAACAGGAACAGAGTAAAACAGGGGATATTTTGATCTGTCGTTTTGGATACAGGATGAGGACCAACTGTCAAAATATCTTTGATTTTTGTTTTGTTTCTTTTAAATGAATTTGATATTTTAAAAATCATTTCTGGTTCTTTTAAACACTTTTGTACTTTAGGAGACAGAGGACTTGGAGTATTTTCATGTCCTTGTCTTTAAATAGTGAACTTTAGTAGCAAGTTACCATTCATTAAAACATATAAATATGTTTAGTTGGTTTTTAGATGAAGCTTATGCTGTATAGATAATTTACTTGCTACTTATACACACTTTAGAAAAAAAATGTATCCTCCTGCTTGGCTTGGATACAATTGATGTTGCATAGAGGAACAATAAACTTTATTTTGTTGTTTTCTTTTTTCTTTTATTTATAATTTTCTTCCAAATGTATTTATTAATTTCAGGCCAAAGCTTCTTTGGAAGAGAGAAATAGCACCCTCGTGGAGCAAGTTGCACGTTACAAAGAAGAACTACGTGGATCTGAGGCACGCAGGACCTCCTTAGAGCAGGATCTGAGACGTTTGCATGAGGAACACAGTGACATGGTCAAGAAGTTGTCCTTTGCAGAAGCCTCTCTGCAGTCTGCCCTCAGGGTATTTATCACTGCATGTCATTTACCTAGACTTATCATTCTTTGATCTGAAATTTCATATTTCTTTAGTTTTTAATTTGGGTTTCCTAATAGTTTAATTGGTACAGCATTCCACCCACTTGCAATTTTACTTGTCTCGTTCTGAATACTCATATTTTAGGCAACATAGAGGAATTACCTACTTAATTTTAAATGCTTTTAATATGACTGACAACATCTTTTTATTGACAAGTTTCTAGTGAAAATTAATTGTATTTCATACAATACAATACAGGATACAACAAAAGATAAAAAAAAGGTTAAGGACTTTTAATAAACTAGATAAAAGTCTTTATTTTATTTTAATTGTTATTATGTTGTTTTTTTTCGATGTGGACGGTATAATTAATATACAAGAAATTTCAAGAGTTTATATAAGTATTAAATTCATTTACAAATATATTTTCTTTTGATAAAGATTCAGTCAGTGGATATTACAAATGGCTAAGAACTGTTTCAGAGAATAAGATCAATTAAACAAATGTTGCAATCCCAAGCTTTTTTCATTCTCATATTTTATTTTAAACATTCTTCAGACCAAGGAGCAAGTAGAGCAAGAGAGAGCCCAGCTGAAGGCTGAGATGGAAAAACTCCAGCATCGATTCCAGGCTACTCATGACAAGTCAATTGAGGCTCAGGCCAGGGTGTCTGAGTTGGTAGATAGATTGGAGAAAGCAGAGAATTCCAGCGCATACAGCAACCAGCAACTTTTGAACACCTCTGCCAACATGCAGGCAGTGACAAGGTCCAAGGTAGGGGGCCGAATAGGAAATACATATCATGGAAAGTGTTAGATTTCAGAAATACAGCAGTTATCACCAAATAACCCACGCTGTAATAGATCACCTCATAATAACACAATTCCGCTATTCTCATCTACAGAATTTTGACATTTAAGAACATCCTTTTAATATCCTGCTTCATATTTTTTTTTATTTTCTTTTTTGATAATATTAAATTAGTAATGTCTAATAAATCTTGCTCACCTTCAAATTTCAGACAGAACTAGATGAATCCATGCAACAACTCCACATTGAGAATGCAAGGCTTGAAGCTGAATTGAAGTATGAAAAACAGAGGGCTGATATGTTACACCAGGATTTACAAGACTCACAGAAGGTAAGACTTGGAGCAGATGATGAGGTGAGATTAAGTCAATTTAAATGATATCCATTAATGTTTTGGTTCATTCATTACTTGAAATTATGAGGTTAAGTCTGATGCATGTACAGTTGAAACATACGAGGCAGTTGAATGCATTTGCTTTTTACCACGTTATTCTTTTGATAACTAATCAAAAATACTTCAAAATTTCTCTATCATTGGTCACTTAAAAATGTCTGAATGTGAATCACCCTTTTTAGAATAGATCAATAAGCATGTTATTATTACAATCCAAATATCAAAGACCTTTTCGGTTACATAGAGTTGTCTGTCAAAATTTGGAGAATTGACGACCAAAATCAATGATACAGAGATTCTAACACTGTGATTCGTGTACACAAATAATCAAATGACAGTTATAGAGCAGGCATTTGTGTTATTTTTAATAGGCTGATTGAAGTTCTGTACGATGAAGAACTGGCAGACATTTTAAAAAGTCAAAGAAAAAAAATAATCCATACACATCAGCCTTTTCCAGTCTTACGACATTTTGATGCTAATTTGAACGCTATTATTCATTTTTGTCAACTAATGTTCACCTTGGTAAATTTAATATATTGTTTAATCCAAAATAGTTTAATAATTTGTGTATGATATGGTATTCCTATCCGTAGGTCAGAAACAGTTTGGAAGCCTTGTGTGCCAATTTGAAGTCTAGTTCTGCCCACCTAGAGGAGAAATTAGGGGTGAGCCAATTATTTAAATCAATTTACTACATCGTTCTTAACATTTTTTTTTCTTTTTGAATTATCTTATCGGCTGATTTTGAAATGTGTACGAAATCAATCGATCATTTGTGTGGTTAAATTCAACTTGTTATAGATTTCTTTTTTTTCTTTATTTGAGAAGAGTCTATTATTATTTCAGTGCACATCTTTTAGAGTTAAAAAAAAAAACTATTTTCAGCACCCTTGAGTGTGTGTAGTTTGGAAAATATATCTTTTTTATAACCCTTTCCTCGCCAGGAAAACTTTACCATTCTTACCAAGAGAATGGTAACAGCAATATGACTTTGGCTCTATTGAAGCAACAGTCACCTGCTGTTATTCTCCTTTGATGAATTTTGTCAAATATGAATTTTGTCAAATATGATCGTCTACCTTAAGACATCTGAATCTGGTTATTACTCCAGACCTAATAGTATTCCCATAAGAGAACTGTAGTATTAATGCAACCTGGACTTCAATGAAGTTTATGTCGTATTGCTGTAGTTATCCTCGCAGTGAATACTACTATAAATATTTTCAGGTAAACACAAACCCAGCTTGCAAAGGATTAAAGACAAAACATGGCTTTCTACTTTTTTTTTTCTTGATTATCATCGTTATAACAGAATTTTTTTTTTCTCTGTTTTTAAAAAATCATTATTTCCCTTATTTTTCTGTTAAACAGATGGACTTTAGTCCAAACCATTCTCATTGTATTATGTTTTCTTTTTCTTCGTCTTATGAACCTTTTTGGTTTTTCTTAATCATTTACTGGTCTTCTATAACAATTTACTTTCAACTTTAAAAGATTTGTCTTGAGATGGGTCCTAACACTCTTGGAAGTGGTTATATGATTTAGATAAATCATGTTGAATTATTGTATTGAATTATTTATCAGGATGAAACCGATGGCAGACTAGATGTAAGTGATATCATAGCAAGATGACCACAATCATTCTACTATCCCAGCTGTATCTTAACTAATCAGTAGTGCCTGACTAATATTTTATCGGGTTGTAGATAGACCGTAATAGTATTATCATGATTAAATGACCACTGCTTACAAAACACCCAGTATATAACCATATTTTTTTGGTCATTTTATTTGTAATGAAAGAATTATTTTTTTTGTAGTGGCAAATTTTATGAAATATTTTTTTTTCAGAGCTTCATGAAAACTAACACTTGGTTATTATTCATAAGATCAAACACACGAAAATGAACATTTAAAAAAATCAATTTTTTAGGGGTTTTAATTAATTTTCTTTTTTTTTTCCCCAGTCATCTTAATTCTACTTCAAATTATATATTTTGTTTTGAAATCCATAAAAAAAAAAAAAAAGTAGGAATTTTTAAAAAATCTCAACAAACTAATAGTTGTTTAAATTTGTCAAGTGGAAATTCTTTTTATTTATCTATTATTTTTCCTTTTGGATAGGGATTTTATTTTATTACTCTAGAACTAATCCTTGTTTTCTGTCCTGAACTGTTTTTTTTTCCTTCTTTACTTTACCTGTTCCTTATAATTCATATTCTTGTATTAAACCATCACTATCGTCATCAGCTATTTTTATATTGTAAAAGTATTGCCAGAGGGATTATGAATGTTTTTTTTCACAATTGAGCTAGTGTGCAGCATTTTCTAGTGTAACTACTGGTGTATGAAGAAATGTAAGATTGTCTTTTTGTCTTATTTATTTTTTATAACTTACAAAATGTAATCTCATAGCAATATTTATCTTACCGATAAGTTAGTCGGATGCTTTGAGACACAGTCCTGACAATTACAGTCCAATGTTGTTTCAATTTACATTATTTATGTTGGTGTGTATGTCATGCATGATGTTTAGATGGAAACAGCAGCGAGAGTTTTATACGAGGGAGAAGCGAAAGAGCACAAGACCCTGTTTGATCAGGAAAACAAGATAAGATCAAAGTTGGGATTGCGGGTGAGAGGAAATTTGTATTGAATGGATGAGCAAAAAAAAAAACAAAAAAGAAAACGTTTTGAATATGTTTTATGGGAGAAATGTACAGCAAGTTGTAGGTTACTATAAGACACTGCCTGAAACTAGAGTTTAAAACAATAATGGCAAAAATAAAATAATAAAATAATAGAAAAAAAAAATAGAATAAAAATTGGAAGGGTTAAATATTGGAATTTGACAAAATTGTTACTGATAAATATTTTACTTTTTGACATTTGTCAGCCAATTATAGATAAAATTTGCAATAAATTTGTCTTAAATTATAAATTCTAACAATTGTCTAGAAGAGCTACCACAGGGTAGTGATGGAAACTGCAAATATGGTTTAAATTTATAATCAAATTATATCTTCCACTCGATACTAATGAAAAATTATTCCATGAGTCTATTTTCATGAAACCTGCAAATTTCAGAATAAGATGCTTCTTTTGAATTGCCAAAATTACAAATATAAGAGTTTCTTCAGACTGGAAAGTCTCAAGCTCTATTTTTTAAGATGGTTATTTGGCCAGGCAACTTTTCTTTCTTTTTTTTTCTTCTTCTTCTTTCTTTTAAAAAAATCTAACACTGTCATTGCAATTTACTCTGTGTCTTTTGTCGAGTTGAAAACCAATGGGTAGATTTTCTTTCCTCATTTCTGACCAATAGTTTTTAGCAGAGCTACAGTAGATAAAACTTATAATAAATACAAAATCTGGTCGGTATCCATGCAGCTAAACTAGTTTTATAGGTAAATTATTTACTATTAAATTATAGACTGTGATATTGCACCCAGAAGAAACGATTTATTTTAACCCTTTAAATCATATTTTCTTAAATCATGTATCACTATGGCTGCAGGCCACATCGTTTTTATTTAGAGATTCTTATTGCAATGCCCTTCTGGCTTGAATTAATCAAGCCTTGGTCACATCTGCGTAACAGCTCTCTTTCTGAACACAATAAAATATGGTTTCCTGTTAGTGTAAAATTAAAACTAGTCTGTAAAAGGTTAAGTAAAAGAATCCATATACATATCTATTATTCTTAGGTTTAATATTACAACTTGCTATACGTAGATATCTCCCTTGAATTTTTTCGTTTCACTCACAGCATGGTATTATCACAAGACATGGAAATTCGTTCATATATCTTTTATTTCATAACTAATTTGAACTCTTTTTTCCTTGATGTATTACTTGACTGGGGGTATTGGAATGGCATGCATTTTGTATATGGCTAGTTTTTACTTATCACAGCTTTCCAATGATGTTTGTTGTTTTTTATTGTATGGCATTATATCATATGGATATGGTCAAATTACGTTCGTTCCTTTCTTTAATATTATTGTTTTATGTTTGGACAATTCATGTTTTTATTTGTTTCAAATATTTTTTATTTCCTCACCTTAGTGAATGAAGATATTTTTTTCAAAAGAATATTCTAAAATTGATTTTATTTAAAGTCTTATTTATTCGAGACAACAGAAAAATAATTAAGACAAAACAGAAATAGACAGAAAGAAAGAGAGAGATAGATTGATAGATAGATAGATAGATAAATAGATAGAGAGAGAGAGAGAGAGAGAGAGTGAGAGAGAGAGAGAGAGAGAGAGAGAGTGAGAGAGAGAGAGAGAGAGAGGAGTGAGAGAGAGAGAGAGAGAGAGAGGAGAGGAGAGGAGAGAGAGAGAGAGAGAGAGAGAGAGAGAGATTACTGTATTGGAGTTTGTCAGAGAAATTTTTTCCCTATATCAGCTCACATATATGTTAAATTAAAAAAAAAATATAACAATTTTTTTTCTGGCATATTTCAGTTCTCGTTAAAATTGTATCTGTCCTTTTGATATTTTATTTTGGTGATGGGCTCAATAGATTTTCACTTAAATATTTTCATTAATTTAATTCATCTCTCTTTTTTTTCATAACTATTTACATTCATTCTTTTTTCTCTGTTTCAATAATATTCCTTGCATGTTTTATTTTCATCACGTTGTCCTCACCAATGGCCTCATGAAGGCTTTGCTTCATTTTATGTTTAAATCCATGTTTCAGAATTTTTTTTAAAATGTCATTATTTAAAGGTAACAAAATATTTTTTATCGCTATTCCTTCTCTTATCACAGAAAGAAAATTGAAAACGGCTCTCACTGTCATTTTTATATTTAATTTTGGAACTCTTCTGTACCAAATGTCAAATTGATCAAATTGATAAACATTTAATTACATCCTATTTTTCCAAAGCACTACTATCCAGACAGGTAATGGAAAAAATGTCATGGTAACACTTATCTTTATTAATTGAACTCAGCTTAAAACATTTAGCAAGTAAAAACAACCCACAAAGAAATTTAAAAAATTGTATGTAGTTTATAGATGAAAGTTTGGGATGTTATTTTCGGCTGGTTATTATTATTATTATTATTATTATTATTATTATTATTATTACTATTATTATTATTATTTTTATATTACGTCAATATTGCTATCAAAAAATCACATGAAACAAAAAATGTACAGCCACTGTCTTTTTTCTTTTAAACCTTCAAGGATTTCCTTACTAGTAATCATACCATATTGTTAGTTGTACATATAAACCTTGTAGCTAAAGGTGAATTATGGGTTTATTTATAATAATTGAAATAGAGAATAGTTAAATTCGGTCATGACAATGATAACCATAACATTTAACTTTAGGTTAAGAGATTTTAAACTATAAAAATGGAGTTAATATCCTTTCAATATTTCCTAAATTTTTTTTCCATTCTTTCCAGATTGCTGATTTAGAGAGAAACAAAAATGTTACAGAATCAAAACTAGGAGAGGTAAGCGTAATGAAAATTTTACTGCGGAAATGGTCTAATTTTTAAATATTTCTGATTATTATTTTTATTCAAACTAAGTTTTTGGTGTCTGGTTCACATTGACACAATACCATATGGAAGTGTTTACTCACAAATAAATATGTTTTAAAATAAAGAAAATGGGAATCTCATTTTTGTGTTACTTATCTTGAAAGAATAATTAATCCTTTACGATGCGGAATGTCTTTAGCCTGACCTGCAATTATGTCTTGTCATTCTCATTAAGAGTAACACTAGAGATAGGATAGGCTGAGTTCCACTCTCTTACTGAATGTTTGAGCAAAATGGTATTATTATTATTATTATGATTATGGGAAATATGATAAGCCTCACTGGTAAAGAGGGAACAGTGAATTTGAATTGAATCAAAACTCATCGACTTTATATTTTACAGGAAAAGTCAAAAGCTGACATGGCAAATGGAGAGAGGAAAATGCTGGAATCCAGGCTTCAGGCTGAGATTGACAAGTATGTACATTGTTAAACTTGACAGTTCTAATTGTCATAATATTATTGTTTACACAACTAAATCTACTGATGCGGTTTTTGACAGATCAATAATGGGATCAGATTTTGATTGCCACATAATTGATGAACCTGACATTTATTACTAAAGAACTTATTGCTATGGGGTAGATTTCACATTTGCTGATCGGTTTTTTATCTTACACTTAAAATAAAATTATATCTTTCTATTATCACTAAGAAAACAGCAACAGTGATGCACCCTAATTTAATTAAGTTGCATAAAATTTACTGCTTTTTAAAATATTAGGAAAAATTTTTTTTTTGAGAAAACCAATATAGTCAAAAGTGACAAGCGAAAGAAAAAGTAAGAAATGGTAATTTGCAAGATTTTCTCTGTTGCTGGTGCAACCTCTGGATAACGACATTGCCTGGGACTGGAAAATTATGTTGTTATCCAGGGGTGTCATTATTCCAGGATTTTCACGATGGCGGAAAGGGGTGTGTGGTGAGACCCGTGTGATGCATGGACCAGTACCTGATAGAAGACACATCCCAAGAATGTTAGAATGCGTAAATCTCATGTTTACATAGGGTATCCAATTAGGCTTTCACTCTCAATGTGTATTGCCATTGTTTCAATCGTAAGCAGTGCTTGAATGCCATTTACCAAAACTAAGAACAGAGATCCACACATCTAGTTTCGATTGTACTTAATTAAAATTCATGTAATACTCCTGAGTTTTGAATACCAAAATTTTTATTTAAGTGCACCACAATTTTTAAGCACTTAAAATTAGTAGATCTTGCTATATTAAAAAACCCCCCGAAAACTGGTATTAACCACAATAATTTTGACTGATGTTTAGAAAAATAACTGATTTTTCAAATGAAAATAATAAAGTGAAAGAGCTGTTATTGTTTTCCAAAATATTAATAGACCTTAAATATCCATAATTGCCCCCATTGGACCCGCATTGCCTGATATCAGATAACCTCCTCTAACCTCAGACAGGTTGCTAAAATGGAAGGTTAATGGACCCTTGAGAGTTCCATCCAATGATAAACTTCTTTTGCAGTGGTTTCATATGATTTCACACAGTGTTGGAAACCTGTGTTATTGGTCGGTAACAAAGTGATCTCATTGGGAAGAGAAAAAAAAAGTGTTTTTTAATTGTTAAGAGTCCGAAATGACGATGGTCGGGTATCAAGCATCGATGTCATACCGATGTCACTAAACAGGGGTCTTCCTAAGATGCATGTCGCTATTTTCAGGTTTTTATTACTTAAAACACATAGCAAAAAAAAAAATCAGGACCAGAGGTCATTGTCGCTATCCAGGTGTTGTTGTTATTCAGAAGTGTCGTTGTCCAGAAGTTGCACTGTGCTGAAGGTCTTAAATGAAAAGAATGAGTGACAAGTGTGAGCAGGGGTGGGGGGCTGTTTTATGCTGTGTTTTCAGGTAAGGAACACATCAACATAATGCTACACCTAACTTAAATTATTTGGCCAACTGTTGCTGGGGAAATGAGTGAATAAATGTAAAAATCTTGGAACATGACAATTTTCGAAAAATAAGTTGACCTGGGTGTGCAGGTTTATATAATCTATAAAAGTTAATATTTATTTATTTGAAAAAAGATTTTTTTGGGATAAACGATGTGTCCGTATTATTCTCTTTCTATCATTGTACATTGCAATAAACAATTCTTTACAGAAATCAACTCCTTCAAAGGGATGTAAACACATTGAAACAGCACTTAAAGTCAGCAAAGATTAAATTGAAGGTAAATTGTACAAAGCAAAAAGCAATATTTAACACATTTTTCTCTTGCATCTCTTAAGAGTTATGATTTATTCTTTTTTTACATGTCCACACTTGTGCCATTTTTATCTTCATCATTTTCGTCGTACATCATTTTGGCATCACATGCTGCTTTTTCTTGATCTCTATTTCTCACTATCTTTCACTCTCACACAACATGGCATGTTTACATCAATCCTCATTCTCATTCTTTTGATATTTCCAATTGTAGGAAAAAAGTTATTTCTTTTTTAAAATGAAATTCTTTCTCTGTTTTTTTTTTTTTTTTTATAATTCTGTCTTTACATCATATAATATTAGCTACTGAAAACTATATAATCTAATGCACATTTATCTTAATCTTTATTCATTTTAAAACGATTAAAGGTCAATTCATATGTACTTTTCTATTTTTTTATACCATATATTATAAACATCATAATGATTTTGATGCATATTGTTATATAAATGCTCAGTTTTTCCAGATCAGTATCCACTGTTTGTTAACATTTTGTAAACGGCATATTTTTGATGATAATAATTGTGAGATTATAATAGTGCTCTGATATATATATATATATATATATATTATATATATATATATATATATATATATATATATATATATATATATATATATATATATATTATATATATATATATATATATTATTTAATATTTACCACAATGTTGGAGTCAGTCTACATCGATGTTTCAGGCCTAATCAGCCATCGTCAGGCCTGAAGCATCGATGTAGACTGACTCCAACATTGTGATAAATATTAAAATAATAATTCGCTCCATTGCTACATGTCGAGCACTATCCGTACCATATTTGTATCAAACACGATTCAATATATATATATAGATATATATATATATATATATATAACTTTTGAACATGACTTTAATTCTACACCTAATTGTAATATCCTGACCTCTCAGTCTCCCCGCTATAACGAGTTCCAACCAGATGTGGGCAACTCTGAAATATTTATCTCCACCCCTCGTAACCAGGTAGCCAACCATCAGCACATGTGCTGCTATTTGGAACACAATTTGTTTTTATCATTTGACAGTCACGATGTGATTACAATATTTACAATGAAAATGGCTTATAATTCTAAATGGGCTAGGTTAAAAAATTTTCTCTAATTTTAATGCCATATTTCACCATTTTCACCATAGGAGAAGTAACAATAACGCAACTTGGGAATCCTAAGTTGCATGACTGTTACTGCTCTTTTGGTGAAAACAAGATCATGAAATCTGTAATTATTACTAGTTAAATACAGGGGAGAAAAATATAATTTCAAGAAATTCAATCTTGCTAAATGTTTATGATGGCAGGATATTCCTGTCTGCCAGATATGCAAAAATTATGAGATTCTAATTAAACCACTTAATTTTCAAAACCTGAAGAAAATTATAGCTGATATACCAGTTCTACTGGTTTTCAATCCTTTCAAGATTTTATGCCCTCATTGTAATTACATCGTCTACATTTATATTGCTACATTATGCACAGCACGGCAATGCACTTTTTCTTTCGTTTTGTTTTTTTTGGTGTCAAATTTTCAATGCTTTTAGATATAGGCAAAATACCATAGATGAGAATTTTAGTTTGGGACTCCATAAAAGTGCAATAGATATTTAGAGCATTTTTTGTAATAAATTTAAGCAACTTAATCTTTATTTTTTTTGATATTCATAATCAAACTGTTGAATATGTTTTTATTAATCAATTTTGGGGTAAAGGAGATCTTAACTCTGAGAAATATTGAGTAACTGATTTTACTTAAAAGCTCAGTTCTCATCTGTGATTTATTTTCTTTGAAATAGAAATATTTTATTTTTATATAGCTCTTTTAGTTAGTGTTCATAGTAGATAGGATCAACTTTTTTAAAGCTAATTTTTAGAAAAAACTTTCTAGCTATTAAGACTCATATTTTACCTACTATATTAATTTCACATAGACAATAAAAATGTCTCTAAAAGTCTTTAGTATTTCTTTCATTCATCATGTTTTGTTGATAAAAGGGAAACCCAAAAACGTCATAATTATCGTTTTTCCCTTTGAGCTTCTAGCAGCAACATTTTCATGAAAAAGAAAGAAAATCTAAGCTTTTTTAAAGCGGTTTTTTTTTTGGTTTCTTTCTTTTTTTTTTTTGGTTATTGTAAAATGTTTTCCTTAAGCAGACAGACTCTAGACTCTTCTCTAGTTGAAGAAGTGGATTACACGGAGAATTACATAAATGTATTATGGTAGTCGATCCTTGAAATGTTCTGGACATGATCAATCATATGTATCAGAATTAAAACTGAGATAGAATTAGAATAGAATAGTCATCCAATAGGGAATGTGGATGTCACTAATTATGTATGTCCTTTTTCTGTGTCCAACAAATTCCTACTTATGAATAACATTTCATAGGGCTTGATGATCTTGTCAGTAACAGCAATTGGTATACGAGTAGCTGGAATGTTTTTGGAATTGGCTCTATGGGCTTACACATCTATGGCTTTTTTGTCCAGTTTGTATCTCTTCTCTCTCTCTCTCTCTCTCTCTCTCTCTCTCCTCTCTCCTCTCTCTCTCTCTCTCTCTCTTCTCTCTCTCTCTCTCTCTCTTTTTTTCTCTCTCTCTTTCTCTCTCTCTCTCTCTCTCTCTCTCTCTCTCTCTCTCTCTCTCTCTCTCATTTCTTCTTCTTATTCAATAGCTTCTGTTTTGAATTTTGCCTCAGTTTTAGGAGATCCACTTTGCAGTAAAGCTACAGAGAAATTTGGATTAATGGTTGTGACCGTATCGGCTGATCTGCCAGGAAATAATAGATAAATGAATGTACAGAAAGAAAGAAACAAAAAAAAAAAAAAAAAAAAATTGAGGCAGGGAGTTGATTACACCAGATTGTTTTTGATAACTGTATCAGAATTAAGATGTTTGTATGGCTGAAATTTAGAAATTTATATCAACTGGCTAGAAATAATTTTTGAAAACAATGTTTATAAAAATGAGTTACTCATAAAGTAATTTTCTCTTTCCTTCCCTCACACAGCATTAATTTTGATCACGCTTTGAATTGATAAAACCACATTTTTTTTGTGCATTCACGGTGATGCTTTTATATGTTTGTGTAATTGTTAATTATGCATTCACACTTATCTCTTATTTCACGTCTGTGTTGATAATAAAACCCGGAATCACTTTGTTAAAATTTCACCTGTAAATCCAAGGTACTTAATTTGGATTTAAATTGTCTGCACTGATTTGTGTACGAAATTTAAGCACCTTCCCAATTCTCTCTCTCTCTCTCTCTCTCTCTCTCTCTCTCTCTCTCTCTCTCTCTCTCTCTCTCTCTCTCTCTCTCTCTTCTCTATCCCTCTCTCTCTGATTGTGACCATATGAATCCCAAAAAGCACACTCTCACTTCATATTTACTTCATTTTTTAGGCATTTGTTAGGGAAATAGACTACCATCACATTTTCAGTTCCACAGGTTTCAGTTATATTATTTAGTACATATAAACATTGTCTTCTGGTTCATTTCACTTTTTTTTCTGGACTTAAAAATGTAAAGCAATTTAAGAATTTTACAGGGTTGAGAAAATGACCACGGTTTGTTTTTCTTATTGATCAGTTGGACAACCACATTCACATATGTCCTGGCACTACTTGATGATTATTGATCCATTGTGCCTTACATTTACCTTTGAAAAGGGCATGTCAAATTGCATTATGTTCTATTCTATGGTCTGTTTACATTACATTATTGAGGGGGCCAAATCATACAATTTTGTTTTTGTAGTAAAATACTGCAACTTTAAAAGGTATTATTCAAAGCCATGATATAATGATTAACACGCCAAAGTCTCCATCTATATTATTATGTGGCTTATATGTGTGGAGATAGACTTAGCTGTTTTCTTTGGAACTTTATATTTCAATGTTGATACAATATACAATAAATACCACCAACTTCCAGCAGAACAGTCCTAGTCCCCGTCACCCACTCCTACCCGAGGTAGCTGCTCTAAGGCAGTCTGTTAACAATTTGGACCAATCTCGACGACGCATGGAGTCTGAAGTTCGATTCCTGGAGGTATTTGCCTTCCACTCCACCAGATAATATGCTGCCTGCTGCACCCACCTTTTGTCTTGTAGACAATAATAATAATAATGATATTGAGTTACTTTGGTAGTTGTTGTGTGTGGAATGATGAACTAGTAATGGGTAGATATTGTGTTAAAATGAAATTCTGATTTTGCAGGTGTTTTTTTGTTTTGTTTTTCAACACAAGTCATAGGAATCTGGATTATTTAGTTACCTTTCAAAAGGTATTAGATTTGATATGGAGAGAGAAAAACAAATCTAAAATAAATCTAATGGAAAATGATAAAACTTTTAACGACTACCTTTCTACCTTTCAATTTCATTGATATTAATATCACTGTAATAGTTTACGACTCAATTTGATCATCAGTTTAGAACTGAAAGCTTTAAAAAGAATAAGAGGAAAAGATGTGACTAATTTTGTATAATGAAGGTAGCGTGAAAAGCTGAGAAAAATGAAATAGTGTTTGCTATATTGACTTATTGAATGTGATCAAACCATGGCATGGCTTTGAAAAGTAGTCGTGTTTACTTTGTGTGTGATATGGATTGCCTGACGTAGTTGTGATGATAATGACTTGATTTGTTTATGTTTACCATTACCTGGAATTACACCCGTTTTTGTTTAAAATTGATTTATATTTATAGAAATTCTAAGGCATTGAAATAAGTAATTAAGTCAACCCCTTTTTTTAAAAATGAAAATTCAATTTCAGAGCAGTGTGTGTAAATTTGGTAAAACTTGAATTTTTTAACATCTCCATGTAACATAATAAATGTAATTTTTCTTTATGGAAGAAGTGATTGATAATATTTTGAAAGAAAATTGTAGAGACATCACATTGAATTATACTCGAGTGAGAATATGATTATTATGGGAATTTATTTTGTGTACATATATTGTTTTTGATTTAGCAATTGGTTTGTTCAGTCTCCTTGATTACGATTATCCTGTTTGAATTATTTACCTCTGTGAACTCATCGCCGGTTTAATCTTCCATTTTAAAGTTATTACTGCATCTTTATGTCCATCTTTGATCCACAAAATACACACATACACAAAACAAAATACACATAGTTCATGAATAACAACAATGGCATGACTTAATAAGTGAATTCATCTTTTTTTTTAAAAATACATTAAGCGTGAAATTCCCAAGTTAATGGTCCATTATTTATCAACATTTGTAAACTTAGTCATCACCCCCCCCCCCCCCCAAAAAAAAAACAAAACCCAAAAACCAAAAATAAAACCAACAAAAAAACCCAAACAAGACCCCCCCCCCCCCAAAAACAAAAAACAAAAACAAAAAAAAAAAAATCAATCCAAAACAAAACAAAGGACAAAAAAAAACAAAAAAACAAAAATCCAACCATTTTACTGAAAGCAGTGATTTTCTCCGCATGAGACCGAATCCCACCCTTTTCCTTATTCTATACCTTTGACTTTGTCATGCTAATGGAGACATCTCAATTCTACAGCCTTACCCTGACATTTACCTGCACAGTGACTTGGATGGTTTTGGTTTGCCTTCCACGCATGTGAGATTGTACTTGCTGTGATCCTATCTGGCACACATTATCATAATGATTAATTAAAGAAAATTGTTTTCCCGTTGTGTTCTTTAACCTGTAAAATGCTTATTTGATTGAGTTTGGATTTTGAAAAAGAAATAAGTAGCCAGTGGTAATTTATTTACACCAAAGATCTGATTATATTTTTTGTTTAATTTTTTCCCTTTCTTCTACTTCTGCTAAGATTATTAAACTATTCTCATTCTCTATAAGATATAAAATCTAAAAAGGAATATCAGGCTCGCATTAAATAGATATATGAATTATGGCGGTGGTGGGAAAAGGGTGATTGATAAAATAAATAAAAAAGTCATCCCAACAATTTTAATCCCTCAACCATTAAAAGAAAAAATATTGCACAACGATTTTGCGAATAGAATTTTTAGAGATCTAAATCAAATGAGCATTTATTTATTTTAAACTTTATTTTTAGTTCAGTAAATGTGTGGTTAGTCATATATGTATTTGTTTCCCCTTGCGTGGTCATACTGTACTGTACAGTTCAGTTGAATCTGCATAAAATCAACACTTTTAACGTCATCTTCTGCTGAAAGTCAACACCTCTTCTTGGTCCCATATATTGTTTTTTATCTAGGTGTGTTCCCATTGATACTGGATAACTGGGTGGGGTTCCTGACCTCCCATAGTGGGCAGGGAGGCACTTGCTGTGTCTTCTATCCCACTTTATCTGTTTTCCAACCTGCTTTCTGTCTTTGTCTTGGAATGAGATTAATTGGTTTTGTCTTGGCCATGGACTGGATACCCTGACTGGGTGGGAAACAGTCAAATGTATCGTTAACGTTTTTGGAGATGATATTTTTTATCTTGTAAATTATCGCTCTGTTATGCACTATATTATTATGTTTGTTTTACATATATATGATTTGTAAACATTAGAGTGTGTTCCTCTAAGTGATCTCAAGCTAACTACACTGTTAGAATCTACATCTGTTCCCTATTTGAACTAATTCCCCTTTGTCTTCCTTTTTCTTGGGTACTTTAATTGTAATTCTATAACTTTTAATATCCCATTTTCTTCCTTTTTACTGGCGCTGATATGACCTAAATGTGTTTCAAGCGCCGTAAAAGCCTTTAAAACAAACAAAACAGATACTGGATAAAGTCTTCCTTCTTTAAAGTCAACCAATCTTTCCGGTCTGGCAGTGTTGACTTTATCAGGATTCTACTGTACCTAACATATTTTTTGTGGTAAACTGAATTTATTATGAATTTAGGAATACTGGATTAGATGACCTCTAACTTGTAAATTAACATTTTACAGGCAGGATCTGGTTTTACTCTAATTTGACCTAAAATCTAACAGTTTTCAGCAAAAAGAAGGAAGAAGAGTTACGTGACTTAGATTGTCATTGGACCCAAAGTTGCAGCGTTGTTATTGATCTCTTGGTGAAACTGATTAGGTCTGCCGTTTTCTCTAGAAAAATAAATAATGTGAAAAATTGTTATTTGAGAGAAGTTAGTCTTGCCTCTGTGATTGGTCACAATAATCTCTGTGGATCTCTTTTCGATTTAAAAAAAAAACAAATAAATTTCTTTCGTTTTTTTTCTCTCTCTCTCTCTCTTCCTTCCTTATTAAAAAAAATATGATTGTCTATTTGTTTTTATTTCTGTTTCTATTTTTATTTATAAATAAGTTCCTTCATAATCAAATAATGTAGTAATCATTCCTTATTTCTCGTGTGTCCCATCAAACATTTTTATATCTGCTTTGACTCCAAAGCACCCTTGCATTTGTCAATCTTTCTAAACAATTGTCAAGAATTTGACAAGATTTCAAATTATTTACTTTAACGCCCATTTTGGGACATATCAAATGGTAATGTTTCTCCTATATCTTGTTTTGTTTTTGTTTTTTTCAATGCTTTTTGTAATAATGACTGACTGTAGTGAATGACTTTACCTGTCAATGAATTCGTGTCATTAAATTCTGTTTGATGTACTTTTTCATCAAATGGAAGAATTTTTACTTTGTTCTAGAGTTAACACCAGATATAAGAGAGGGTTGAAGCGGAATATTACTTAAATTTGTTGATTTTAAAAATTTCCATGACAGTCATCATGTTCTATGTGTAAGCACTGAGCTGAAATAAGTGGATTGATTGAAGAATTATACTTTCAAAGCCTGGTAACTACAATGTAGAATTTTGTTTCCGAAGGATTTTATATATTGTAGTGTTGAGTAGTCAGATATTCTCATCAAATGGCTTTCATTTTTTTCTATGTGTTACTAGATGTCCTTAATATTAGATTTAAAAGTAAACAAATGAAAAAAAAACAACAAAAAACTTCAAAACCTCAACTTAATTTCCCCATGGTATGAAAAAAAAAAAAAAAAAAGGGAAAAAAATTAATAAAAAAAATTAATAATAGTAAGTTGGCACTAGTGTTTCTGTGAATTAAACAATGATGTACCACAACATTTCCAGACCACCAGATCACTCGTATACATATAATTTATAACAATAACATCACCCAATCCTCAATTAAACTGGTTACAAATGTATCAGTGTGGCATAAAAATCGTTAAGAAATTCATTAAAATTGCACCTCACTGCACTACTTGTAATATTGGAGATGTCTATTTTATTAACCCTCAGATGATTTGCATTGATAGGGATATTTCAACCTTAAATTTAATTTCTTTATGTAAAGAAGTGTGAACCTTAAAAGTGAAAGGTCACTAAAAGGTCATAGTCTTATAGGCTTAACCGTTTAGACATCAGTGAAATAGGCTTGTTTCTTTGTCTGACTTGACAGCGCTAATTTTAATCCAAATTATCTTTTGAAATAAAATCAGACCTTTTTATTATTTTTTTTTTACTCTAACAAATGATCGTCCCTCTTTTTTCTTTCTCTATATTTGTCAACCTTTAGAGTTGTTTTTTTTTTCTTTTAAAACTTCTTTTATAGTTTTGATTTGGCATCTTTCTTTATTTAATAAATGTAGTTAGTCGTAGCTCTAGATGATTGAGAAAATGCCATTTTGGTGTATGTTATAAATGTCAGTTCTAGTTGGTTATTGAAGTCGCAGTTGGAGATGCTAAAAACCTACAAAATATTAATTTTCTGTTTTGAAAATCTTCCTGTAAATGTTAATGATTGCTCATGTTATCATACTTAAGTATATTTTTGTGATGGATTATCCTGAAGTAAACTCCTGGATATTTTATTTATGACAAAATAATTTGTGTTGTATGCTTCATGTGACTATATATTAAATCGAAATGTTTACTGACATTATGAATTAGAATTATCAGTTTTGAACTAAATTCAAGAATTAAAAAAAAAACCCAGTGCAATACGAATAGATGATAATTATTTGTGCCATTTTAACATCATTGTATATTTTGTTACAGAGTCAAATAGCAGATCCTGGTGGTGACCTACGGAATGAGATGGAAACCAAGTACCGCATTGAACTCAATCGAAAACTGGCTGATGTCAACCATTTCCTGGACTCTCAGTCTCATCTTAGAGACAAGCTGGATTCGTCACGCACTGAAGTGGAGGCACATCTATTGGCAGACAAACGCAAGTTAGAGGTAGGTCTTTGGGATAAAAGCTGCTATTTGAAAAACATTTCCTTTGTTTTTATAGTTTATCATTGACTTTATGCTCTTTTATTGATTCTGCTATTATGACCTTAGAATGGTGAGAATAGGAAGTGGACTTTGGGGATTACTGTGCATTGGTGGTCGATTGAATGTATGAAGTGTGCATTGGTGGTCGATTGAATGTATAAAGTACAACAGGCACATATACTTAAGCCAAAGCTTCAAGTCACAATAAAGAAAAACAGAAAAGGAAAAGAAGAATCAAAACAAAATAAGCTGTTATCCTGTTACCTTGGTTATTAATGCTACGTGTTATTATTGGACTTCTATTAACTTGTGACTGTAATACTCATAGTCATAGATCATAACATGCTTTATAAACATATAATTATTGTTATTATTATTATTTTATTTTTTCGTTCCTCTCAGTATATCTTTAAGTAACACACTATTCTTTAAATATCTCAATTCAAATCACACTTTATTACTTGAAAATTTAAGTCAAACTAAAGCCTCTAGTCGACTCTAATGTAAAACCAGAAACAGTGGATCATATATTAATTCAGTATCATACGACTTTTAAAGAAAAGAATTGGTTCACATTTAAAGATTTTTATAATGATTTTATTCTCGTCTTAAAATAATTTTTTAAAAAATTATTTTGAAATCATAGGAGGAGATCACTAGTCTACGGGTAAAGTATGAGCAGGCAGTGGCCCAGAAGAACATGAAAGACATGGAAGTGAAACGATTCCAAGAGCTTTATGAGTCCGAGATGAAGTGGAGGATGAGAATTAGCGACCAGCTTACATTCAGCATTGATAAGGGCTCAACACTGAAGGCAAAACTCAAGTAAGGAAGAGTTTCAGATCGTTTTTTTTTTTGTGCACGTGTATTCATGTTCTCCATGTTGGTTGTGTGAGTGTGCTAACACATGTGCTCATACATTATAAGTGAGAGGATGAATGTAAAGTTCATCAGAGCCTTTAGGCACATCATGTCAAAGTTTATCCCAGATTTTGTTGAGTAAGACTGAAAGCAACAATTGCTTGTTTCCTTTCCAGTAAGACATTAGCCTACATTAAAAATCACTTGCAATCAAATCCAGCAAACCTTTATGTCATGCTCTAATTGTATGACTGAAAATTTCTGATCTTTAACTCACTGACTGCTAAGATTTTCAGCCGCTGACTCTCCGAAGTTTGTGCATGTTTTTTAAAAATACACCAGGTTCACAATTTTTATGATAAAACAATTTAAAAAGCAAACATACCTGCTTATATTTCTCTTTCAAATGATACCATTTGTATTGTTGCACTTTAATTCTGGATTACATAGTAATATTTTGAAAAGGAGGAATTTTATGCCCCCCCCCCCCCCAAAAAAAAAAATTGAATTGGTGTCAACACTGCCTTGGACCAGTGTTCTAACTAAAAACTGGAAAAAATAATGTTCTTTTAACAGAAAACAAACACCACATAATCAGAAAAATAACTAAAACAATTGGTTTCATAATGTTTTTCACTCGAGTATTACAAATAAATGTTTTCATGTCTGCATTATGTTGGAAAACTAAAAGAAAAAAAATACCAGGTTATCATTTAATTTGGCCTGTAAAAAGAATGTCAACATTAAAAAGTACCCCATCATGTTTGGTATGAAATGAAAGATAAAAAAATGAACTACATCGCCGTCAAACTGTCATGGCCATTTCGGTCAGAAGTAGAAAAAAATAGCAAAGTATGAAACCGAGGGGATTCAGCCATGGCAAGTCAATGGTCAAAATAAAAAACTTGAAATGTTTCAGCTGTGAGTTAAAAAAAAAAAAAGGTAAAAAAAACCCAGATAAGACTATGTATGCTTGTGTTTCAAAGGAGATGGCTAAGGCCTCTCTCGATTTTATTGTCTAAATAATCCATTGCTTATTATTCATTAATTGGTATTATTTTTTTTAAATTTCAGTAATGAACGCCATCATCGAAATCGTCTACACAACAGTATAGGTAATCTCAACAGCACACTTCTCAGCAACAATAGCTTCGACCTTGGGAAGGTCAACGGTTTCAACGATGACGACCTCTCCAACAAAATCAAAGCAGAATTAGATCGTAGCATTGCAAAACATTTAGAAGCTGGTAAGTTTATGGTTGCTGTTGTATCTTGTCACCTCCCCCCCCCCCCCCCCCCTCGATGATTTGAATTATAATTTTCTTGTTGGACATGTATTTCTCCTTTAACTTTTGACTAATGATGACACATGCGTCACTATTATAATGTTTGAATAAATTGAAATGTGGCATTATTAATGTATTGCCCCCCGCTTTCACCATATTATTTTTAATCAAGTGCGCTTTTCTTTGGTTTCAGCTCCTCATGGTCTAAACACCCCAATTCTGAGACCCTCTAAAGAACCAATGCGATTCTCTACTTCCCTCACTCAAGCAAGTCAGGACTATATAGATATACTCAAAAAGAAATATTGTGTATAGTTGATCATTTTATAATTGTTTTTTTTTTTTTACAGGGTGGGGTAGATATTTATTGGATGTCAGAAAATCTCAGTTGAAATTTAAATAAAATATTTCTAACATATTTTTCAATGTCTCATTTGACTGATCCTTTTCCGGCAGGTTTCAATTTTATTCTAACCGGACATCGTATGTTATTGTTTTTACCATGAGAGTTTTAACAACTATATGACTCACACAACAGAATCATATATTGTAGTTACTGCTCCATTGTAATGAAAATAGGTGTGATGTTATAACCAAACATTAATAGGCGATATTATGATTTGGATGCAGTTCAGTTACGCCATCAGAGAAATAAAACTTTTATAAGATCATTCAAAAATGAGAAGTAAGTGTCAGTCCTTTTATATAATCTAATTGTGATGGAACTGCATCAACATTACTTGAGTGATAAGGATTTTTGATCAACTGAAATTTTTGTAATGGGCCCCAATAATGTTTCACAATTTCAGTAAAGTCATTATCAAAGCTCAACAGTCATTTCATCATCACTTCCATTTTCGTTTCGCCTCAATGAAGTATCATGAATGACATTGATCATTTTCATTTCATTTAAAAATCAGAAATATCATTCAGTCCTGTAAATTAAGAGGTATGTATGGGCAAAATCAACCGAAGCAAGACAAACATGTCCTTGGAGGTAATTAAACATGAAGCTGAGATGAATGTCATTTTTATACAAAAGTAGTACTGATATCAAGTTATTTTGTAGAACGACTGACTTTGTCAACTTTTTATGAAGCTATTCCTGCTACAGTTTCGATGCTAGTCTCTGAGATGTTTTACTTTGTTGCAATATTATATTAATATTGAAATCAGGAAATTTATGAGAACTAGATTATTTTAATAGTTCTTCATAGTAATTTATCAAGGAAAGAGTGATATTTGTGACCACACTTCTCGGTTTCATCTTGCCAGTCTATTTTTACTTATCAGGAAATGGAATCTACGTTCATGTAATACTTAACTATTCCTTCAAATGGCGGACAAATTTGATCTCCAATTCAAAATTTTAAAAATTTAATAAAGAATATTTTCTATCTATTGGTCTTATGATTGTTGTGATCATGGTCATATCGGAAGAGAAAAAAAATCTCCTAGACTATGTAAAGGAGCCAGTGGTGATCTTTGTTTCTATTGAATAAAAAAAAAAAGAAAACTTTCTGCCCTTCCAGCAATGATTGGGTAGCAAGGTCCATTAAAAATGGCAGAATGCATTTTGTGGTACAGATAATCATCCTAATCCGATTTAAATGGGAATAAGTAATTGTTACTGTCCATTTAATGATATCCAGCCTTAAGACTTTTCACTCGATATGACATTAAAACGTTGGCCTCCAGTAATATTTGTCATTAATTATATAGGCCCCAATCATGCTACAATGTTATAGTTAGCAATCTATGACAATTCAAAGTTATTGTTCAAAATTGAGATGGATCATTAATACATGCACTGTCACAGCCAACACATCACGTACATACATTTTGTTGGGTTTTTTTCTTTGCCATAGCGTGAATAACTGTTTTCTCATTCAAGAGAATTTTTAGGTTGATGCTTATAAAGTAACCATATAAAACATTCTATTTTATTTATTTACCTTCTTAAAAGTTATATCTTTACCCTAGTAAAAATCAATATAATAATAGTGATCATAATTAAAGAATACCTGCCAATGTACCTCATAACAAATGCCTTAAAACATTACCCGTGATGATAGAGAACTACACATGATCATTTAAATCAAATAATTTTGCATGTTATTCATTCCACCATCTCCGTCCATTGTCCCAATTTATATTATTTTACTACTTTCACTTATGCATTTCAATCTTCCGTCCAATTTATTCATACTCTTGTATACAGTGAATATATCGCAACATGCGTTGTTTTATCATGGTGAAACATTTTGTTACATGTCTCTTTGCAACAAATTATATGGTTTGTTTGAGGAAAGAGCAAATCAAAATGTTGTTTTATTTTCTGTTTTGTTAATCACAGTTCTTATATTGCAAAGCCATGACATTTGATTTTTCAATGGCATTGGGATGCTAGGTTGTTTTTATTTTTCATCATAAAGGTTTGCCGAGATCATTTGAATGAGTTCTTAGTGTTGAAGATGTGATACAACATGTTTTGTGAATGCTTGAATTAGAATGAATCAACTATAACATTTAATAGTTGAAGTTTTTTTTTCCATTGACCTTTATCATTGGTCATTTTACATTTATTATTGGTCATTTTACAGCATTATAAACTTGTGTCAATTATTGTGTCTGTGTTGGTCCTGTGGAATCAGGATTTCTACAACAGCACAGTGATTTTAAACAGGCAAACCTTGAATAGTGGTGTTCATAGTTTATCTGTGTTTATGTTCTTTGAAAGATTGCATCTGGATGGCTATTATAACTGAAAGTAATTGATTTAATTAAGTTTTAAAAAAAAAATTATTTCGATTTATGTCAATGTCTCCACTGTCTGAGACTGTCTGAGTTTAACTATATTTGTTGCCATCAGTTAAATTTAAAAGAGTTCTTTTTAGATCTTTTTATTTTGTCAGTATAAATACAAAATCCAATGGTTCATTATGTGGATCTTTTAGCATAATTATTAGGTGGATTGAGAATTAATCTTGATTTTTGGAATATTTCGTTTTGGCACAAGGCCATCAATATCAACTATAAAGTTTGAATACCGTAAAATGGGATAAGTCGACCTTGAGGGAATGCTTTGCTTCTTTGGTTTTGGGTCAATAAGAGAACATTGATTTTTATGGCAATTATTTCCTTCGTTAAAAAGCTATGTCTTTTAACCAGGAAAGTAACTGCAGCAAGGCTGAGAATACTCTAATTGCCTCAAATCCTCTTGAGAGACAGTTTCCTCTCCAGATAGAACCATTTGGTGGTAGTGGCAGAATGACGCTGGTAAATAAATTACTAAAGGGTGGAAGAGGAAACATTTAAAATTAATTTCATTTTACCGTGTTGTACCGTGCGTACATATGTATTTGCTCATGGTTTGCAAATTTGTAAACAAGTATATAATGCTCAGGATAAATGTCGCCTCCTGCTAATAAGCATTTTAAAGGTTGGTATATGAATGTATATCAGTTTGTAAGTTTGTTGATTGTTTGCTTCAAATAATATTTTATCAATTTGTTCACAGATTGAGAAAAACATATCAAAAATACATTTATAAATTTTGAATATGCTTTCTCAGTCTTTCAGTACTCACGTATATATACGTAATGTTCATATCAGGTCAATATTTATTTTATATACCTGCAATATTTAAATAAATATTTAAATGAAAAAGAAAACAAAGCATTGTTAGTAATTTATTTATTTACTTTTATTTTATTTGTTTGTTAACACGTCAGTAATATAAATGGATGATTCAGTGATGTATGCTTTCATACTCTTCTCTTTACTCCAATTATCACTCTCTCTCTCTCTCTCTCTCTCTCTCTCTCTGTGACTCAGTGATATGGTCTTTGCTTGAAACTTGAAAGGTACCGAGTTTGACTACCTGCCATGCTGTGTGGCCTTGAGCAAGTCATCTCAACCCAGCTAGCTTTGCAGTTGCACTGCGGTTGACACCTAGGTTATTCTAGTCTTCCCTTGGAAAAGACCCTAAAGATAAATTTCCCCTTCTCTCATCTCTCTCTCTCTGTATCCATCTCTCTCTCAGACACACAAACTCTCACTTGCTTTCATAACATAACATAAACTCCCACTCATATTTCAGTTCATTCTCTCTGTAAAATTATGAAAACGTCTAATGGACATTAAGACATTGCTCCTCTGTACTTCGACTGTCAAATGCCAGTGCCATAAGATAAGGGGATGTCTGGAAGATAAAGAAAACAAAAAAAATGTAGATACTCAATGGGGCTAATACTAATAGGAGTGAGATGTCTGGGTTTTGTCCAGACCTGGTTGTGCGCTATCTCTCTCCCTCTCTCTCTCATCCACTCAAGCTTGTTTGACACTTTTTACAATTAATTGCCAAACAAAATTGGCCACTTTTAAAAAATTATTTTTGTGTTTCTTCCATCGCTTCAGTTGTAAATAAAAACGATTTTGTGATTATGTTTTGTTCCCATGCCAACGCTTGGTGGAGAGGGAATTAACTCCCAAAGAAACTTGAGGTAATCTACGAAGTCAACACTCATATTATATATTCATTGATAAAATCTATATCCTTGTGGCAATACTTCAAATGTTGACAAAAATACAAACCGTAACAGATTCATTGTGAGTGTGAGAATGTTAAAAGAAAGTATCAAAGTTAAATTTCAATCGCTTAACAATGAAAGAAATAAAATTGGAATATATTTGATTTTTTAAGTCAATTCCTTCCATTATAGGGATGTGAATTAAAATGAACAACTTTGGGCAGACTGTGGGATATAATCCAAAGTCCAAAGAGAAGAAAGTAATGACAGAATTGGAATGAGCCGTCATCAGCATGTAGGCTAGAATAAATCAATGCCAGTAAAACTAATTTGTGCAAGAATTAATTACTGACCGATATTTTTTCTTTTATTTGATACCCTAATTAGTGAAGAAACATAGTCAACCAGTTAATATACAAGCAATTGCGGAGTAGTAACGAGTAAAAACCATCTAGGTTTCGATTTACAACTTTCTCTTAAACATATTTCTGGCAGTTTGTGTTTTACTTTTTCATGTTTTATTTTTCACTGTTCCAAAGTGGTCAAAATTGGATTAGACAAAACAATGAGTCAACCGGGTTTGGATATCTCTGTGAACATGACAGGTTTGGAAAGTGAAAAAATAGATGAATTATGAGTGAAAATACACAGGGATGTGTTCAGACATTGAAAGTTTTAAAAAAGCATCACTTAAACTTAGTCACTAAAACTAAAAGCTATCCATCAATATTACTATTACTAGTGGAACATTCCCGAAGTTTGTTCTCAGTCTCTAATTGTATATATTCATCCAAACACACTGTTTTTTCCCCATCTATTTTTTTTTCTTTCTTTGTTTTTCATTTTTCATTAGCTGATTTCAGTCAATTTGGCAGGAGTTTAGCCTAGGTCTAACTTTTGGAAACCCCTCCCAGAGACAGTGTGCAGTTCCTGAGTGGTTCAAATGAAGCTTAAGTTGTCGACAGTTACTGCTCCTTTGGTGAATATGGTGGTGTGTATCTCTAACCTGTTAATTACAATTTACAATAATAAAAAAAATATGATTGAAATTCAAACTTACTGTTCAAATGTTAAAATAAACAAGCATGATTAAGAACATTAGGCTAATGATACATGGATTAAGGAATCCTATAATAAACATCTATTTTCCTGAGTAAAAAATGCAATCTGGTGTAGTTATGTCTTCTATTAGAATCACCCAATTCACTTTAAATTAACAGCAGGCATTGCAAGTAATTTTTCTTTAATAATAAGATGACCAATGAAGGTGTCAAATGAGGAGATCAGGAATAGAGTAAACATCCCTCTTATAAGTAAACTGGTGACCCTCATAAGATGGAGATTGATTAGACCTGTCAAACAACGCCTGGCACTAAGGTTGACACCCGAAAGCAAGAGGAAAAGAGGACGACCAAGAGAAACATGGAGGAGAGCAAATGAGAAGGAAGAGGCAAAATGAGGTTTACAACCTGAAGGGAGGCCGTTATAGAAGATGTATTTACAACCCTATTTTCCACAAGAAAAGATGCAAAGCAAGTCAACTGTTCTCACCTGTAAAACACGGAATGCACACCTCCCAGATTTCCCAGCGTTATACAATGTCAAAGCAGCCCAGATCTTCTCTTTCATTCTTGTGAGGATGAGAATTATAAAAAAAAAAAGAAAAGAAATGAAAACAAAAAAAAAGCATTGGTGTTAATAGGACAATTGAAATGACTTGAGAAATCAAGAGAGGAGTTAAGAGCAGAAATGCAAACCATATGCCAAAAGTGGAATCAGAACTAGTGGAAATATGAATTTTGGCGATAATATTCAAATATCACTTATAGCACCCGCTGTAAGTGGCCAACTGAACATCTCTTGAAACTTCCTTATCAATCCTCTGTTTTATCCAGTTGCAGTTTGACAGCCTTGAGTTTGGTAAAGTGTTGATCTGTTTGGGCAGGCAAAACAATAACAATTGTAACCAAACAAAGATAGAACACTTAACATTAACATTTATACAGTCAAGTGAAGTGCAATTTTCAAGGTGATATAGTCTTATAGTCTGTTAGGCCAATTGCTGCTGGAATTTATTAATTCTCTGATTGGCATAAAAAAGACAACATATTATGTTACTGAAAATCCAAAACTTTCCACAAGTTTTTGATAAGCAATAAAACTCACAGATTTGGAACCCGTAAAATAGCATAACCACCACTCCAAGTTTTAAGGAGGTCCACTTGAGCCGCAGCCCCAACCTGTGAGTGAGATACGAAATCAGATGATGGAAAGTAAAATTTGGTTGATTAATTAAAAATATAAAAAATACAGCAACAGACTGGTATCTTTTTAAATTGTAAATAAGTTTAACGCTTAATGTTTATGCTAATGATTAAAGTAATATTTATGAGTGACCAGTCTTTTTGTGTTTGAGTGTTTGTACGAGTATGTATGTGATTTAATTTAATCCATTCTATTTTCATTACATCTTGTAAAGCACCTTAATCCTGTTAATGGGGGGGGTAGAGTACTATACAAGTTATTATTTATCTACACAAATACCCCATGTATTATTCTGTATTAAATTATAAACTCTTACTAAGCATAAGGTACTTACCACCCCAAGATTTTCTTGGATAGCTTGCGTGACCGTAAACTTGTAAAATGCTGGAGTCAAATCTCCTTGGTTACTTTCTCTTGTGCTTTGAAATGCAAGTAAATAATAATAATAATAATAATAATAATAATAATAATAATAATAATAATAATAATAATAATAATAATAATAATAATAATAATAATAATAATAATAATAATAATAAAAATAATAATAATAATAATAATATGATAATAATAATAATAAATAATAATAATAATAATAATAATAATAATATAATAATAATAATAATAATAATAATAATAATAATAATAATGGTGATGATGATGATAATGATTAAAATCGATGTGCACATATTTGCAGGTGTGATAGGACAATGCAATCTTGATGTAATGGACAATATTCTGACCTTCAAATAAGTACACATAGATAAAAATGCATATATTTCAATGATTCTCTGCCATGTATTTGTACTAAAGGGTCTCCAGATATTCACATATTATACGAGTCGTTGAAAAATGACACCATGAGAAGGGGAAGACATCACTAAATAATTTAAGCAGCAGATAAAGTAAAGTTTTGCCATTTACTTTCTGAAAAAAATATGACCCTGCTACGTTTCCAATGGTAGCTGCTTTTTTTTTCCAAAGTGGTTATTTGCATTAGTACTGCAAATAGTGATTTTCACGCCAAATCACTATTTGCAGTGGGTAGAGGTGCTCTCCTGACATGATAACCAGTTTTCCCCCTTCACCGAACACAATACTGTATTTTCTGTTCAAAATGGAGTGTTGAATGGCTTGAAGTTGAATGAGAGTGTGTTTGTTTGAGAAGGAAAGAAAAGGAGGGACAATTGTAACATTTTGTGTGACCAAGAATTGAGATTTTGAACGTTTCAATTTTTCCTTATTGTTTTATTTTCAGTTAGTTTAATAAATTTTATATGGTTTCCAAAAACTCTCTCTCTCTCTCTCTCTCTCTCTCTCTCACTAGTCTCACTCTCAACGTTGCTCATGACTCGTATCTCAGTGCTCCTGCAAATAACAGAAGTTACCATTAATAAACTACCACTACTACTACAACCACCACCATAATCATCAGTACTAAGTACTACCAATACCATAGCAACCTCCACATCCTTATCGAAACTATAGCAACCACCACTACCACCACCGTTACATCATCATCATCATCGCTACCACCTCTACTACAACCACAACCACCACCACATCATCATTACTACAACTACCACAGCTACCTCTACATCTTTATCAAAGCTACAGCAACCACCACCACCATTACATCATCATAATCCTTATTGTCATCATCACTCCCATCACATCATCATCAACACTACCACTACAACCACAACCACAACATCATCACTACACAACAACAGAAACATTATCATCGTCGTCATCATTATCATCAAATGCAATACCTCAACCGAAACCACCACTATTATTACAACAATCACAACCTCACCATCATCATTACAATCACTTCTACATGATAAGAAACCAAAATTACATCATCATCACAACTACTACAAAGACAACATCACTCTCATCAACATGCATAACAATTGCTATACATTTTATCTCTTTTTTATTATGAACGCTCTAAAGGCAGTACTACTGCCAATAACAATGTTGAACTAATAAATATATTGCAAATGATAAAACAAAGGCATAATGAACCAAAACGGCAAATACAAAACGAACTTATCAGTAGGCAGTACTACTGTAAATATCGAAAAGGAACAGAAACTACTATATATTTCTGTCATCTGCATTTTTTGCGCCGCAAATATCAGGGTAATCCGCAAATTTTGGCAAATTTCCCAAAATTGGCAAATCGTGGCAAATTTTGGGAAAGTTGGCAAATCGCGTGGCAAATTTTGGGGAAAACAAAATAACGAAAAAAAAGTGGGAAATGTTGCAGCTTTGCCTGGGCCCAAACCAAGGGAAGCTACTCTCTACGAATAATGATCCTTTAAAATCTTTGTAACAACACTCTTCACTTTACATTGTGTAAATTAATAAATGTAGCCTCCTTAAATGTAATAAATTGTCTTTTATATATATTTTTTTCTGTATCGCGTGTTAATTTTTACTGAAACACTTAGTTCTCCTCGGCAAATTTTGGTCTTTTTGGCAAATTTCTTGGCAAATTTTGGGCATTTTTGGGGCAAATTTTGGCAAATTTTAGGTCCCAATTTGGCAAAAAAAGCAGATGACAGATATTTGTAGTAGTACAAGTTTATTTATATTGCACTCAATCCTCTTAAAGCTACAGGCGCAAAATAAAGAAATTTTGTTGTAGGCTACTACTGCAAATAACGAAAACGAATGCTATCTACTATTTGCATTACTACTATAGTGGAATTCACTATTTGCAGTAGGTATTAGTGCAAACAGAGGTAGCCTTTTTTTTTGTATTGCTTAAACTTTCGGGGTTTAAAAAATCACTGCCTTATTTTTAAAGATAAAACAGGTTTCTTTATCAGTTCGTCTTTAAAAACAATGAATAATGAAATACTTACAGCTGAACTTTTAAATACAAGTATGGGCTGTTTTTAGCAGAAATCCTTTTGAAACCTGAAGTCGATGTCATCTAATTTGGATCAATAAGAAAAAAAAAAGTAATAGAATTCTGTTCAAAGGTATCCAAAAAAAAAAAAAAAGAAAAAAAAAAAGAAATTAAAAAAAGAAAAGAAAAATCTTCGGACTTCAAAATATTATATTATTGATACTATACACTTCTTCCCATTCCCTTTGATGTCTCTTACATCCTTTCTTTTAAAAATATAGCCTGGTGGAGAACATTGTGCTTATTTGAGTCAATAAAAAAATTTATACGGCGCACTCAAACTCTACTGAAAGATTTGAAAAATAGAAATGTATTTTTTACAGATAGATAAACAGATAACTTGATTTCCTTTTATAATTTAAAGTCAGTTTGAAAGTTCGTTAAGTCAAACAGATATCATAAAAAAAATTACAGAAGACACTAACATCTCATGGCCACACCCTCAACTCTATCTGTCCAGTAGAGTCCTTACTTCCGTTGTGTTGATTTAGCGGTGATCAGTGTTGTTATGTAGTGTAGTGTGTTCTCATTGCGTGTATGTTTATATGTGTGCGTGTGTGTGTATGTGTGTGGTGTATAGATAGTTCGAAGATGACGTCACTTTGTTATTGTTTTTTGCCATCCGCGTTTATGAGCATTGCTCACTGAACTGTATCAACCCGACTATAACGTTCATGGATACACACAGTTTTGTGTGTTGGTCCGTTATGCTTCCGGCGGATGGCAATGTTATAAGCTCCTTAGCCAAGCACATACTATCTATACATGTGTGTGTGTGTATGTGTTTTGGAATGTGGTTGCGTGGAAGAAAAAAAAAGGGGGGTGTCCATCAAGTATAGAAATTCCTGAGCAAGGGCGGGGGGGTTTGCTAGGAACTGTCAGATTGGCATTTTTCAGCAAATCGTGGCATTCATAGTGATATAATTCACTTGATCACATGACGGTATTCGGATTTACAGAAATTTTAAACAAGTTTCACTGATTAACAACATCAACTAATATTACTGCTGATATTACTGTCGTTTTTATGCCATCGATGTGATAATTATTGCCCTGGGAAATATTTAGTTAAACGTTTCGGCAAACTGTCAATTGGTTCTGTCTAGCTTCTAGCCCGAACAAACCAAAAGTAGACAGATTCAGGGACTTTATATTTTTCGCGTCCGCCTCAGATTTTCATTTGACCTCACATAAGTAAAGGGAGACATTCCGAAAGCTCCTACATCCCCAGTATTCATTCAATTTGTATTGTCACCGTTGATCTTTTGTCAGGCGTTCATTTATTCAATTTGTCATCATATAAAAGCATTTTAAAAACTCTAGAACAAACCTTGATAGATTTGTGAAAGTTTAAAATGTCCTAATTTGACCATTGTTTTGATTCTCGGCCGCCATTTTAATTTGTGAAGTATTGAAGGTAGTGCAAAGCACTCCCAAGTAAAGCGTGGTAAAGACTTGCGACTTATTGATATTGATATCTACTGACTGATAAACTAAAACCATGCCGAATAAAGCATGGCAGCGACGACAAGCACATCGATTAAAATGTGCATCCAATCGTAATCAAGCTAATCAAGAAAATGATTCTGGCAATATCGAGTGAAAAAAGTTCTTTCCCCGCGAAATTGCGGGATTTTTACTAGTCTCATAGAAAAATGCAGCAATGTCTCATCATAATTTGTCTTTGTCTAGATAAACAACAAAGTTGGAGAGGGAGAATATACTGAGGTGCTTGTCATTGTCCAATTGCTACTATAAATTATAACTATAATTATAATGTCAATTGTGCCGAAATTGAAATGTCTTCACTCTAACGAAAATTATTAACTCACTGTGTAAAACATCAATCATGCTAAACACCAGAGAGAGAGAGAGAGAGAGAGAGAGAGAGAGAGAGAGAGAGAGTGTGTGTGTGTGTGTGTGTGTGTGAAAGAGCGTGAGAGAGAGAGAGAGAGAGAGAGAGAGAGAGAGAGAGAGAGAGAGAGAGAGAGGGGGTAGTAATAAATTTGATTCGAACATTTGACATGACTCATGACACTCACAGTCACAGTCAACTCGCAGCTGAAACAATATATATACACTGCCTTTATCTACATATTCTATACCGACCTCAGAAGACAGACAACTAGGATGTGGCTGTATGTATTAGCAGATATCTAACATTGTCATGGACAGGCCTTGAAGAATTTAGAAGCTTGAAAATAATTGGTGGGAAGTGGAAAGAAAAAGTAAAAGTAAAAGAGAAGGAAAAAAGAAAGTAGAAACAGAGAGATGAAAGTTGTGAATTGAATCCCCAACACTCGATGTGTTGCAGTTAAAACAGTATGCTGATGTTTTTGAGTCATGTGCCGAGAGATTCATAATGGCGGCGACGTTTCATTTCACCAAAGACACACCCCCTGATTCAATGTTCAGCGATTTCCAAACGCTGAACCGGTTTCAAGATGATGTAAGTAGAAAAACTGTATGTTTATTTATATTTGTAGCCGTATGTAACACTAACACATAGCCTGATACCCTCCGCTTTAACTCTCCATTCTCATGCTCAAACCTGTAGCAGACTATACTCCAAGTACCAAAGAACAGAAAACGGAAACGCTCTTTACTTTTACTTGAGTTCTAAACATCATGCATTCGTTCCATTTATCATCATCATCATAATCATAATCAGCATCATCATCATTATCATCGTCGTCGTCGTCTTCGCGCCATTGTCGTGAGCACAATCATATTTATCGATAAAACTGCAGTAAGTAACAATGCTATTTATAATCGTCTAGACGTCCTAATAGACCTAGAATCTAGTCTTTTATTAACTCTAAGAGTTTTTTTTTCTATTTCAATATATTATATCTCTTATATATGGTCATCGTGTCATACAAAACAAATAGAAATATTGATGTGAGTGTGACTTAAATAATGATTATTTGGGTAGGTTCCAACTTAGGAAAAGGCTCCTCTTTCACGTTCTCTCATAAAATAGTATCTGCCATTAACATGTTGTCTCTGTCTGAAAAACATTGTAAGTATCGCCTAACAGGCGTCATGTAATGTTGTAAATGTTACATGTGTTGTGTTGGCCAGGACCCCATTGATAAAACGCATTTAGTGCACCTTTACTTTATGTGATATTGCACTATATAGAAAAGTTATACTCAATTTTATTTAATAATGGATGACTCAATTTGTGTCTTAAATAGATTACTGTAGCCAATCAGAAAATCCTCTCTTCACTTCTCTCTCTTTCTGCTTACATGGTCTCTTCGATCCTACGTCTCTCCGACCCCTTTCCTCACCTCTTAGTTCACTATATAGCTCATACTCATCTTCGCCTCCATCATCCTCCTCTCTCTCTCTCTCTCTCTCTCTCTCTCTCTCTCTCTCTCCTCTCTCTCTCCTGCTCTCTCTCTCTCTCTCTCGCTCTCTCTCTCTCCTCTCTCTCTCTCTCTCTCCTCTCTCCTCTCTTCCTCTCCTCTCTCTCTCTCTCTCTCTCTCTCTCCTCTCTCTCTCTCTCTCTCCCTCTCAATCTTTCTTTCACTCTTCTCCTCTCTTTCTTTCCCTGGAAATGAAGTAATGATGGTAATTGTTACAATAGAAAATAATTTAAAATTATTTTAAGAATAAATGAAAACAATTCAGGAAAGCGAGGATGACAAGAGATAGAGGCATAGTGAAGCTGAATTGTTAAATACCATAACTGGTAAAATCAATGTTATTGTACTGAATGTATCTGTATCTGTAAAATACTGTGTAAACCTCCTAGTGGAGTATCACATGCAGGGGGTGGTGGGCACAAATGCCTGCGGCAAGTCTTTGCGTAAATGTGAGTTGAAGGCATCCACAGTTTTACTTGTGACAGCACTGTCATCCAGCTGATTCCAGTCTTTATTTGTACGAATTGGAAATGAACGTTTGTGTTGGTTTGTTGTTGCTGGTATAATTTTGAAATTGCAACTTGTTTTTTATTGTGCAACTTGTATTTACGGTAAGTTGTTCAATTTCCACCGCAACCAGGAACTTGACAATCTTGAATATCAGGCTTCTCTTCTTCGTCTGGAAAGCTCACTCCATCCCAGTTGGTTCAGCATCTCGGTAACACTGCTAATTTGCCAGTAGTCCTTTGTGACTTATCGAGCTGCTGTTCTTTGCACCATTTCTAGTTGGTGCTCATCCTTTGGCAGATATGGATCCCATGCGGAAATTGCACATTCTAGCACTGAACGTAGTGAATGAAGAGGATTTTAAATATTCTTTTCATTTTGATTAAAACAAACAGTGAAACAATTTACCTAATTCTCCACCTCTTGTAATGATTGACTCTTTGTACATACTCCTTATATTGGCAAATTTGATTCAGGGCAAACGGTTAGTTTCAAATCCTTAACATTTAGGTGTCTCCTTTGTTTTATTGGTGTTCAGCATCTTTTTTTTTTCCAGTGGCGCTTGGCAGATTCTTTAACGATCAGTTAAGATACAACAGAATGACTTTAAATTGTTGCATTGTAGGTGTTGCTTCCAATAGTCCATATTCAAAGCAAATGAAATTTCAAGTCTAACACTAAATTGGATTGTTTCGTTTCTTTCAAATAGATATCATACAGTAATAGTGACTGTTAAATAAAATATGGGTATAATCAGGGGTACATCAGGAAACAATTTTAGGACCATTACTTTTTCCACTTTCTTATAACAAGATTGATAAACAGTTGGTTATAGGAACACGACTAAGATTATTTGCAACGCAAATGATAATTTCCTGGGCCAGGGCTTCTATTTTGATCAATATCTCTTCTTTCTTTCAATATCTGTCATTCATTTCATATGGCCTTGTGTTCTTGTACGACAATACTACCATTTGGATTTTACTTGGTTCCTTCTATAGGCTTTTTCTGAGAGGCAGACAGTCTGATTGGTGTTTCTCTATAATGGAAATGTTATTTCATTTTTTTTTTCTTTGTACATTGTCTCTCATCTAGTATT
>NC_088365.1:32288840-32291340 GCF_034508935.2 Berghia stephanieae
TCAGTAATTCCTCTAGCTGACTGTATGAAAGCAAATTTTAATAGCTATTTCATACATCACAAGTCGGATGTTGGAGTCCCTTTTTAGACTCGTATCTTGCATAATCCGTCACTAAGTATTCACGTTTATTCGCGTTTTAATTCACAGCTGAATTGAATGGGGTGATATGTGTGTGTAAAGTAAACTTCAATTTTTACCCAATGACAAAATGCTGAAACCGTAGGCTTGCCATTATTGCCACCCATTCGATAATTGATACGCTTAGCGCCGTTTGACTTTTTGTCACAGGATGTCAATTTTACGAAAGCCTTTCTTTTCCACGAGTGAATTAATCCATATCGGTTAGGACTACTGAGTTGATAAAACATTATACAAGATAAATGAATAAATAAATAACTCAGTAAAAATAAAAAGTATACTTTTCGTAACACAGTCATGCGCCGTACGGGAGTCCTGCTCTTAACGAATGTTGATCCATGTCGTCAAAGCTGAGGACCACTATTCTGTCGTATTCTGGAAAAAACTCATATTTTAAAATTTGGCCAGAAAACTCGTCCATCAAATATCGATCGATTTAAATGGCCCTCATAGTGGAAAAAACAAACAAACAAACAAAAAAAAAACAAAAAAAAACAAAACAAAAACAAAAACAAAAAAAAAACAAAAAAACTCTCAAACCTGGGAATTCGCGAAGTCCCAAGTTTGAGATGTTTTTTGTTTTTGTTTTTGTTTTCCAAGTTGAGGGTCATTTAAATCGATCGATATTATTTGATGGACGAGTTTTCTGGCCAAATTAAAAAATAAAATGGGTTTTTCTAGAGTAAGGCAGTTATTGCTATACAATGGACATAGATAAGGAAAGAATATGGTAATATTCCTCGTAAATCATATCAAATAAGTGCTTTCCTGTCCGACAATGGTAAATCACATTTTAAAACATTTATTTTGGCCAGACAACTTTGACTTCATAATGATATTCAAATAATATCGATAAATTAATTTGACCCCGAAGGTATCAAAAATCCTTCACTCGATACTTTTCCGCACCCACTACAACCAACCAGGCGTTATGAAGTCAACATTTCTGACCAAAATGAAATCTTAAGAGTATTTTATCATTGTCCGCCAGTGTTGGGAATAGGAATAGAATTCGTTGTTGAATATTAATCATTATGATAATGGAAACAAAATTATACATTGAATTTTGTATACTTACTTACTTACTTACTTAGATGCCTTTCGCGTCTCGACCGAAAGATCGGGTCGCCTTGGCTGTTTCCAGTATTTCCTGTGTGAGGTGTCTCCAATATTGCCGGTCCTCTGCTAGGGTTCTCAGATTTTCAAGGTCCCCTGCCGTTATGAGACTAATGCTTTGTCCAAGTGTTGTGAGGTTTTTGTTTAGGATCACGGGGAGTGTTGTGATCGGTCTTCCTCTGAAAAGGTTCCCGTGTTTTTGGAAGTATCCCGACATGGCTTGGTTTGCTGGTATGTTTTTGTCCCTGCGTAGTATGTGACCGAAAAGTTGCCATCGTTGTTGTAAAATGTCAAGGGAGATTGGTCTTTCTTTTGTGATCTTATAGAGTGATTCATTTGAGATCTTTTTGGGGTATTTGATGTCCAGTACCCTTCTTAGCTGTGTGCGATGGAAGGCATCCAGATGTTCTTCTTCGGATTTTGTCAACGCCCAAGTGCCGCAGCTATACAGAAGTACCGGTTTTACAAGAGCATGGTACAGTTTCAGTTTGGTTTTTCTCTTTATTTTGTCACCTCTAATCCATACATTGGTGAGTTTACTGAGTGCGGCGTTTGATAGCTGTTTTCTTCTTTGTACATCCTCGGTGTCTCCAATTAGTGAGCCGACTTTCTTTGTTCTTTTCCATTCCTCTTTGTTCCTCGATATTGTTGTAAATTCGGTTTTATTGGCATTGACTTGGAGGTTATATTTCATGAGGGTATTTTGTATGATGTCTATATTTGCTGGTGTTGATCCAATAAAATCGACATCATCTGCATAGGCGATTTCTCTAGGGATTGCATTCTCAATATGAGTCGTTGGTTTTGGAATGACTTTTCGAACTTCTTTCAGAGCGTGTTCTAAGTATATTGTGAACAGAATCGGGCTCAGACTATCTCCTTGGGGGGTCCCGATGTTACTTTCGAACTGCGTCTGTTTTGTGGCCCCGTATATCCTTGGTTGTATCTTTGTGTTGCTGAGGAGAAATCGGATTATTCGGAGCTCGTCTTCGTCTACTATTTCTGTTAATATCTCCAAAAGTTTTCCTCTGTCGATCGTACCAAAGGCTGCGGACATATCGATTCCGGTTATTGTTATGGATATGTTTTCTTTGAGTGCCTTTGCTGCCAACCATTTATGTGTCCATACAACGTCCGATGTGCTTCGGTCTTGGCGAAACCCGCTTTGGCTATGTGATAGATAATTTTCTATTTTCGGTCTAATTCTGTTGAGGACAATAGTTGACAGTGTTTTTCTTATGGTATT
>NC_088365.1:32296340-32398840 GCF_034508935.2 Berghia stephanieae
CTGCGATTTCGGGGTTAATCTTATTCCTTAGCATGTTGATAATTATACGCAACAGTATTTTGTTGATGTGACTTATTAAACTTATAGTTCTAAAATTTTCGCATCTGACTGCACCTGCTTTCTTTGGTATTGCTATGAAAATAGAGTTACAGAGATCTTCTGGAATTTTCCCAGTATTGTATATATTGTTGAATAATATGTGAAGTTCATCAATTGCTAGATCTCCTAGGCTTTTTAATACCTCTACAGATATTTCATCAGGGCCTGTTGCTTTACCATCCTTCATTCGTTCCATGGCATGTTCAATTTCACTTTTGGTGATGTTTGGTCCGCTTAATGGTTCTTTGAATTTCAGTGGTGGTTCATTTCTATTTGGATCATTGTACAGTTCGCCTATGTATTCTACCCATCGGCTTTCTATATGTTGTTCTTCAAATAGCAGTTCCCCTTGTTTGTTTTGGATACAACTTCCTGCTGCTTTGCTTTTCCTTTTCCCTGATAGTTCTTTTATTCTTTGGTGAGCTTGTTGGGGGTTGGGTTTGTATTCTCTTTCGATTTCGCAGCATTTCCAGTCTAGATAGTTCTCGTGTGCCTCGATGCATTTGGATTTAATGTGGTTGTTCAATGTTTGGTATTCTGCAGACCCTCTGTTGCATTTTCGTCTTTCTTCAAATAGGTTTAGAATTTCATTTGTCATCCATTCCTTTTTGCTGTTTGACAAATGGTTCGACAAATGGATGATGCCAAGTCTGCAAAGATAGATCATCATCAAGCCCTACTGCAACCTCCTCGTGGTGTCGAACGGTAACAGGTCAAGCTGGCCAACTGCAGAGGGCGACAAGAATAGGCAATGGCAAACCATTCTTGTAACTTTGCCGAGTTAACTGCATGAATAAGTCCAAAAAGTTAAACGGTGACAGCGTAAAGGGGAGCATGTTTTCACGGAAGACTGCTGCCTCGCTCGGTTGGGAGCGTGATGTTCGTCAGGTCACACCGAACCGTCAGCCAGTTACTAGGCGAAATAAATTTAACAAATGTGACAAAACCAAAATTGGGACATGGAATGTCAGGACCTGTGCCCAAAAAGGAAAACTAAACAACATTCTAAAAGAAATGAAACGGCTCCAAATAAATATTCTTGGCCTGGCAGAGATGAGATGGAAAGAGCAGGGAACCATGTCAAAACAAGAAAACAACATGACATATAAGATCATATGGAGTGGTGGAACCTCTTTCCAAAAAGGAGTAGGGATGATCTTAGACCAAAAATCAACCAAATTTTACAAAGGGCACGTAGCAATCTCAGACAGAGTTTTGCTGGTTAAGCTAAGAGGACCTGTAGTTGACACCAATATTATTCAAGTTTATGCACCAACAGAAGAGGCGACAGATGCAGATATGACAGAGTTTTACCATTCACTAGACAAAGCAAAACGAATGTGTAAATCACAAGAAGTCCTTATGGTAATGGGGGACCTAAATGCTAAGATTGGCAGAGGCAGAGATGGTGACATAATCGGACCACATGGACTCGGAGACAGAAATGAACGAGGAAACATCTGGGCAGATTGGTGTAGAACAAATAAATTAATGATTTCAAACACCTGGTTTCAACAACACCCAAGAAGAACCTGGACATGGCAATCACCAGGGGACAGAGCAAGGAACCAGATAGACTTTATAGCAGTATCATCAAGATTCAGAAATGGCATATTAAATTGCAAAACCTACCCAGGCGCCGATGTAGACAGTGACCATGTCCCAGTTGTTTGTACAGTAAGGATAAAGTTTAAAGCTATTCAGAGAACAGCTGGTAGAATAAAGAGGGATTACAGGTTATGCAAAGACAATGGCATACAAACAAAAATGAGAGAAGAATTTGAAAATGCACTCATGATACAAAGCCAAAGTGAACCTGATAACGAAAAATGTGAAAAACAATTTGATATATTCCAAAAGTGTGTCAAAGCAACTACAGAAAAGCATTTACCATACACAATATAGATAATTATAAAAAGGTAATAACAACTACAGAAATCAGGTTAACTCTGAACATAGAGCATTGGATATTATATTTGTTCCCAATCGTCCCAAAATGGGATTGCTTTTTTGTGGACGGTGCTTAAAATTGTAATTGAAGCTTAATCGACACAGTTTGAGATAAAATGTTTCGCTCTCATTGATGAAAATGAGTTTTGTTTCTTAAATTTCGAAAGCCGTGAATTTCCTTCATCTTGTCATTTTGACTAAATTTCCAGTTAAGTGCCGTATGGAAAGACATGTATTTAACAATTTGGCCAGAAAAAACGTCCTTCAAACATCGATCGATTTAAATGAATCCCATCTTCGCAAAAACTTTCAAACCTTGTACCTCGCGAAGTCCCAGGTTTGAGAGTTTTTGCCAAGATATGGGCCATTTTAATCGGTCGATATTTGAAGGATGAGTTTTCTGGCCAAATTTTTAAATACATGTCTCCCCACGATACAGCAGTTAACTGGCTAATTAGTTTATTCTTACATAAAAGCTTTTGTGATCGATTGCAACTTGAAGGAAATTTTCTTCTGCGGTCCTGTTCCAATTAATTCCGAGGCGACCACTGCTATCGACCAACTGGAACCAACTTTGCCTGACGCCATATAAGGGAGTCAATTCAGTTTTTCTAATTTAACAGAATATTTATGGCCGAGTTATATCCCTTGATTTTCTTTCAAATTGCCATAAATGTTTCTTTCTTTATATCCCCTCCCCCCCCCCCCCCCCCCCCCCCCCCCCTTTTTTTTTTTTTTTTTTCTCTTTTCTTTTACTTTTCTTCTGTCTTTGTATCTTTTACCCCGTTTTATTTTACCGTTTCTTTTATTTATCTATTCATTCATTTACTAATTTATTTATTTAACTTACGTCTCTGATATAAACGTAACTAATCCCATACATGCCGACATTCAGGGCTAGCATAACGAGTTGCGTCCCTTGCATCATTTCCTGTGGGATAAAAGTGGAATGGATTAAATTAAGAATCAATTTTAGTATTAGGGGGTATCTATGAGAATGAGCACATAGGTTGTAGCGCACAAAGGTTGGGGCAACACAATAACTTGCTTCTTCATCATCATCATTATCATCAACATCATCGTCATCATCATCATACTGCTCCTCCTCTTCAACATCACCATCCTCTTTTTCTTCTTTTTTTTTTCTACTACTACTACTACTACTACTACTACTACTACTACTACTACTACTACTACTACTACTACTACTACTACTACTACTACTACTACTACTACTACTACTACGCCTACTACTACTACTACTACTACTACTACTACTACTACTACTACTACTACTACTACTACTGTTACTACTACTATGACGACTAATACTACTGTTATTACTTCGTCGTCATTGTCATGTTTTAAATACTAAACAATTCCAAAAGCTGCGTTCCTCAGAGAAATAAATAAAAGGACGCTTATCAAATTAATATTATACCTACCCAAATCTTATCGAAGAATATGGCAGCTAAGACATAGTTAAGAATGGCCATGGATCCTATGAGTCGCCATATTGAAAACACCAGGATTGTGGGAAGGGAGTGGCTGTACTCAAATTGGATTGACTGGGATGGAAATCAAAGATTGCATTTAACATACAATACAATTGGTATGCGTCTAGAACAGTCAAAATTAATACATTGATTAACTGATTAAAAAATTGAAATGTCCTTTTCAAAAAGCTTTTGTTACAATTTATAGACACTTTACAACCCTAAATGTTTAAAAAAAAAAAAAAAAGATAGAAATGATAACAAACATTAAAACATTTTTTAAAATCTAACAAACAAAACAAACAAACAAACAAAAAATACAACATAATTGAATCGTAAATGATTTATTTTTCCTTTAAACCAAATTTGGTTTATCATCCACGTCAACAACACTTGTGATTCTTATAATATTTAATGATTTTTCCCCTTACCAGATTCTCAATCAAACATTTTTAGAAAAAAAATTGACGCCACCCAGGTCTTTGTTATTGTTTTTATAAAGCCATTTAAATTCTATCAATCAGACTATAAACTTTTAAGATTACACATAGTTTTGTGCGTTGTATGTTAATGTTATATCCGGCTGGCTGCTGATGTTATGACAGTTTTGCATGCATGGCATCGAATACTCGAAAACAGGCTAATAAATGAGTTGACCTGTTGAGATACAATACTCGTTGGATTCCAGCACATCGAACTCCAGAACATGAGTTGGATGACCGAATTTTATCTATATTATAATAAAACGTTACCTCCCAATTGGAGCATCGGATTTCGGGACACCCTGATACTAGCACGTTTCTTTTCTTTTTTTTTATTATTTTTTATTATTTGGTTTCTCCCGGGAGCGTTTAGCATCCAGTGAGTACTGCATCTTACTTGAAGGTGAAAATCATGTCGATATTCAAGATTGACACCCATTTGCACTCAAATCGTGATCTTTCTTCCATAATACCCGTGTGTGTGTGTGTGTATGTGTGTGAGTTTGTGTGTGTATGCGTGTGTGCGTGTATCTGTGCATGTGTTTTGTCATGCCTGAAAAGACCAATAAAGTATACAAATTCAATGAAACATTTTAGTTATTGCCGCCCCCAATAATGTTATTTCTATGATTTTATATATATATATTTGTGCACACGATACAATTACTGTAACCCACGTAGATCGATTATCTATAAGATGTCATCGAGAATTACGAAATTCGAACAGGTGACTGCACTTATTTAACTGGCTGATATATTTTTATCTTATGATATAAAGACGTATTGGAGAAGAAGTAGAAAAGAAGAAGAAGATGAAGAAGCTGAAGAAGAAGAAGAAGAAGAAGAAGAAGAAGAAGAAGAAGAAGAAGAAGAAGAAGAAGAAGAAGAAGAAGAAGAAGAAGAAGAAGAAGAAGAAGAAGAAGAAGAAGAGGAAGGAAGAGGAAGAAGAATAAGAAGAGGAGGAGGAGGAGGAGGAGGAACAGTAGCAGCAGAATGAGGAGGAGAAGAAGGAGGAGAAGCCACTAATGGCGAGATCAGCCGTGCCAACTGAATGATCTTCGCATTCTTGAGGCGGATTTTAAAGTTGTTGTTTTTTTTTACCATGGTCAAGAACATTGGCACTGCTCTATTTAATCCACCAGCATATCATAAAGAACCGGATTTCCATTTCATACTGCTCAGTCGCCTGGTAGGCGCCCTTTAAGTACTGCCTGCCATTTATTTAAAATAGCCAATACTACCCTCTGACATGTAGCGGTACTCACATAAACTTGGTCAAGAAATGTGTGAACCTTGTCCCACCTTAGAACACAGCGCTGAGGATTTTGTGGGGTTTTTTTGGGTTGTTTTTTTTTGCGATCTTTGTAAACTATTCGGTCACTTACCACGCTGCCCCTGAATCATATTAAGGTAGGTGTATTGAATTTTTTAAAATATAAAAAAAGTGCATTGAATATGATAAAATTATAAAAATTCATTTGAGTCCTATGCATATTTATTATGCATGAATTTTTATATCGATCTGCAAATCAACATTTTATCATAATATTAAAAGTTATCAATAGAAGGAACGAAATTGACGTCGCTCAGCTCTTTGTTATTGTTATAGGCAGCCATTTTTATGTTATTACTTCTTACTAAATTGTATCACTTGTACTGTAAACGTTCACAGTTACACACAATACTTTTGAGTGTTGGTACGTTTTATCCGTATGAGGAATGTTGTGAGTATTTTACCTAATCGCATAGCATCAGTACAAAATTGATCAACCTAGCGACTCATTCATTCATCCCGCTGCGTGTCCAAGTGACGTAAATCCTCCACTCACAATGAACTCACATTTCAACATTGATTCTGATCTCTCATTGCAAATTGCAGTCTTGTATTCCTTCCTGTCCTTTTCCATTCTCCAATCTATCGATCCATTAATCCACGACCTACTCGTCCGTTCATTCGTATTGTGAAAATGAAGGCTTATCTTTATAGATTTACTAAGGAGTAATTTCATGAGCTTTATCACATATATTACAATACCGTACAATTTAGCCATCCACAAATCGTGAAGATTCCATGAGTTCATCTATCCGCCCATCGACCAATCCTACTACCTATCCATGTATCCATCAATCCATCTATCTATTCATCCATTCTTCCACTCACCCATCCGCGACCCCATCCCATCCATCCATCCATCCCATCCTATCCCATCCATCAATCCCTCCCACCCTCCATCCATCCATCCATCCCTCCCGCCCTCCATCCATCCATTCCATCTCATCTCATCCATCTTATCCCATCTATCCATCCATCCATCCATCCATCCATCCATCCATCCATCCCTCCCTCCCTCCACCCATCCGCCATCCATCCCATATCATCTCATCCATCCCACATCCATCCACCCCATCTCATCCATCCATCCATCCCACATCCATCCATCCATCCATCCCAACTCATCCATCCATCCATCCATCCATCCATCCCACATCCATCCATCCATCCATCCATCCCACATCCATCCATCCATCCATCCCATCTCATCCATTCATCCATCCCTTCTCATCTCATCCACCCCACCCATCCATCCATTCATTCCATCTCATCCATCCGTCCATCCCATTCGTCTGATGTCAACAAGAATCCCCCTAACTGTCCGAAGTGAGCAAATTACCAGTTAATAATCGTTCCCAAATTAAAATAAATATTGAAGAAAACAAAACAAAATAACATAAACGTGCTCGAAGACGGGCTCAAACATAGGGCCATCAGAGTCACAGTGCAATGACTTAACCACTCACCCGGCCAACCCGTGAAATTAAAGCTTATCATCATAGTCATAGTATGATTAGCAGTAGCAGAGAGTAATTACATGATCTTCATCCAATATCTTTCAATACTGTACAATTCACCCATGGGCAAGGAGATCACCCATTTATTCATCCATCAACCCTTCTATCCATCCGTCCATCCATCCATCCATCCACCAACCCATCTTTCCATCCGGTTTTATCAATCAATCCACCCACCTATTCATCTGTCTATCTATCCACCCATCATTCGATACATCCAACCGTCCATTTATCCTTCCTTCCAGCCAGCCATACATCCAACCATCCATCCATCCATCTATCCATGAAAGTGTATATTATCTTATCAAATATATTGAACAGAGAAAATATTAACGAAAGCTTCACATATATTTCTAAAGCATTTTCCCCCAATCTACAAACTTAGTTTTATTCGTATTATATTCACCAATCAATTCATTAATTTATGTCTTTGCGTGTTTTTTCTGGAAAGAGGTAGATGTGTAAAATACCAGAATTCATAGCTCGGGAGATAAATTGGAACAGTCAGAAAAATCACAGATTTTAATGGAAAGATATATTGGCAGGTAGCTAGATAGACGGATAGATTGATGGATATGGGTACAGATTGAGATATAAATAGACGGATAGGTCGGTAGCTTGATAGAGAATTGATAAGTGATATTTATAAGTAAGAGATTTGTAGATAGACAGGGGGAAAGAGAGAGAGAGGGAGAGAGAGAGAGAGAGAGAGAGAGAGAGAGAGAGAGAGAGAGAGAGAGATGGATGGAGACACACACATACACGCACATACACACGCACACAGACATAGACACACATATAGGGTGGGGGGAGACTATGTGTGAGGGAGAGAGATATATTGATAAACACAGACACAAACACACACACACACACACATGGAGAGAGAGAGAGAGAGAGAGAGAGAGAGAGAGAGAGAGAGAGTGAGAGATACAAACACACACACACACACATGGAGAGAGAGAGAGAGATATGGATGGATGGAAACACACACACACACACACACACACACACACATATATATATAGACCTAGAAACACATAGAGACGGGGGGGGGGGTGTGAGTGTATGTGTGAGGGAGAGATATAGTTAGATAGATAGACACACACACACACACACACAGGGAGAGAGAGAGAGAGAGAGAGAGAGAGAGAGAGAGAGAGAGAGAGAGAGAGAGATCCAAATCAATGTGAAATGAATTGTACATCATCCATTGGGAGAATATTCAATTATCAGTGACCGGTACATTGGCAAAACACCTTTGTCAATTTTGGTCCCAAAATTTTTAGTTCAAAATACGTTTTATCTATAGAATTAAGATGCCCCCCCCCCCCCCCCTTCTCAAAACCTTGCCGAAACATAAAGCCAATAATAATCGAAGTCTCAGGTTCAAGACTTTTTGACAATTCGGAGATCATCTTAATCTGTTGATTTGTGGAATATTTTCTTCCCAAAATTGAAAAAAAAATTGTTTTGTTATCTTTAGGTCGAGCAGGGGACGAGAAATAATGCCGTACTATGATATAAAAAAAATATCCAGAAAAAAATCGAAAAAAAAAACCGACAAAAAAGCAAAGTAAAACAAATCAATACAAACAAAATCACATTAAAAACGTGTCCTTCAACCAATCGATCGATTTAAATAACCCTGATCATGTTAGAATCTCTCAAACATGGGACGTCATTGAAGACTTCCTCGGAGTTCCAGGCCAGGTTCAAGAGTTGTTTTTTAAATTTATTTTTTAAAAATGTTTTTTGTTGTTATCTTTGTTGTTTTTTTGTTTTTTGTTGTTTTTTGTTTGTTTGTTTTGTTTTGTTTTGTTTTTTTGTTGTTGTTTATTTTGTTTTGGGTTGTTGTTTTTTGGGGGTTGTTTTGTGTTGTTTTGGGTTGTTTTTGTTTTTTTTGTTTGTTTGTTTTTGTTGTTGTTGTTGTTTTGTTTTTGACATTATGAAGGTCGCTTTAATCGATCGATATTTAAGGACGAGTTTTCATCCCAGAACTTTCAGAATGTCAGTGTGTCTTTGTTTTGTTTTTGTTTGTTTGTTGTTTTTTCTTCCCCCAGAGTAGTACGACATAATAGAGAATACATTATTATAGTAATCATCATAGTTATCCCTCGCGTCACAAACAATTTGGATTGTTATCAACTTAGAATTTTTGGATAGGTGTGTATATAAGTGTGTATTGTTATGTGTAGTGTTGTAGTAGTAGTAGTAGTAGTATAGTAGTAGTAGTATATAGTAGTAGTGTAGTAGTAGTAGTGTAGGTAAGTATTTAGTAGTGTATAGTAGTATAGTAGTAGTAGTAGTAGTGAGTGTAGTGTAGTATAGTAGTGTGTAGTTAGTAGTAGTAGTGAGTAGTAGTAGTAGTAGTAGTATGTAGTATGTAGTAGTAGTAGTAGTAGTGTAGTGTGTAGTAGTAGTAGTAGTAGTAGTATAGTAGTAGTAGTAGTAGTAGTGTAGTAGTATAGTAGTTAGTGGTAGTAGTATAGTAGTAGTAGTAGTAGTGGTGTAGTAGTAGTAGTAGTAGTAGAGTAGTAGTAGTAGTAGTAGTAGTAGTAGTAGTAGTAGTAGTAGTAGTAGTAGTAGTAGTAGTAGTAGTAGTAGTGTGTAGTAGTAGTAGTAGTAGTAGTATAGTAGTAGTAGGTTGTAGTAGTAGTAGTAGTAGTAGTAGTAGTAGTAGTAGTAGTAGTAGTAGTAGTAGTAGTAGTATGTAGTAGTAGTAGTAGTAAGTAGTAGTGAGTATAGTAGTGTAGTAGTAGTAGTAGTAGTAGTAGTAGGTAGTAGTAGTAGTAGTAGTAGTAGTAGTAGTGTGTAGTAGTATAGTAGTAGTATAGTAGTAGTGGTGTAAGTAGTAGTAGTAGTAGTAGTATGGTAGTTAGTAGTAGTATAGTAGGTAGTAGTAGATTAGTAGTAGTAGTGTAGTAGTAGTAGTGTAGTAGTAGTAGTAGTAGTAGTAGTATGTAGTAGGTAGTAGTGTAGTATGTAGTAGTAGTAGTTGTAGTAAGTAGTGTAATAGTAGTAGTAGTAGTGGTAGTAGTAGTAGTAGTATATGTAGGTAGTATATAGTAGTGAGTAGTAGTAGAGTAGTGTATAGTAGTTAGTAGTAGTAGTAGTATGTATGTAGTAGTAGTAGTAGTAGTATATGTAGTATTAGTTAGTAGTATAGTATTAGAGTAGTATGTAGTAGTATAGTAGTAGTATAGTAGTAGTAGTAAGAGTATGTTATTATGTAAGTAGTAGAGAAGTAGTAGTAGTAGTAGTAGTATAGTAGTAGTAGTATAGTAGTATAGTAGTAGTAGTAGTAGTAGTAAAATCCTGTGTGTGTGGGGGGGGGGGGGGGTGTCCCGATAGCTCAGTTGGTAGAGTACTCGCTTCACACGCAAAGGGACCCGGTGCAGTCAACACTTTTTTTTCTGACCCCCTGTCCACCCAGCAGTGCTTAGGTAGCTGGTTCTGTTAGATCTGGCGGAAAGTACTTTGCGATAGACAAGTGTCCTGTCCTAAGAGTAGCAATATATTGCTATTATCCGTTTCACGCTATAGAAACCGGGATAAACTCCAGCTCCATGGGCCAAATGGCTCCCCGAAGGTCTACTTAAAAAAAAATTTAAATCCTGGATACGAGTCGTAACACATAAATAGTGAAAACCCATCCTAGTATGTATTAGTCCATAGCAGCATCAGCCTACATCATTATAATGGCCATAATCCATTTACTTTGCCGAGACATTATGATAAGAGTAATTGTCTTTTCTAATTATCTCTTGTGATAATTTCTGTAAGATATTGATTTTGCTTAGATATATTTTTTTAAGTTTTGGGGAAATTGTTATCAGTGGCATTGCTATTGGTATTATTGTTGCTATCATCATCATTATCATCAACAACAAAAACATCACCATCATCATCATCATCATCATCATAATCATCATCTTCATTATCATCAACAGCAAAAACAACATCATCATCGTCATCAACATCATCATCATCATTATTATCATTGTTGTTATCATTTGCCGATACTATCGTCGACGCCGTTATTGCCATCGGTTTCAGAAATGTCGACATCACCATCATCACCCGACATCACTGTCAGTAGATGATAACCACCACAAATACCATCGCCACCACCACAATCTCCATAACACCATAACCATAATGATCTCCAATGCCAATACCCTTCTTAGTCTTTTTCCCTCCCCCTCTTTATTTATTCCCGCTATTCTCTTCGGTCAGACTGTCACTGAAAACACCGCCTCTAATTAGTCATCTAGGTGTCTTTTCACTAATGAAGCAGCATCTTTATTATATTACATATTTCCAACGGTATCTCTCATTCCATTCTGGCCGCATTCTATCTTTTTGTTAAGTAAAATAAAAAAGAGTAACAATATTAAACCGACCACGCTGTACCTACTGTCAACCCCTCTTACTGTCAATTGTCAATGAACAAACATATCAAAACTAATTATCTAAGCAATCGCTATGTGATCCCAAACACTGCGGTATTAACCTCCTCCTTATCAACTACAGAAAAAATCGTCACATTCGTTACATTCAATGAATATTTTTATTAATCGAATTTGTTTTGTACATCATAACATTTGAAAAAAGTCTTTGTTATAGCTGAAAGAACTTAATGTTGTTTTGTAAAGCCCGACTTGCTGACCACGTATAGTATGTACTTATTGCTTTTCAGTTTTTAGTTTAATAATTTAAGTCGGTAAGGAGAGAGTTAGGTAAAGAAGTTTTATTTACATTCATTCGTGTAATTTTCTCTCTCCCCCTGGTTTCCTTAACATTCGTTCCTTTATTCCTCGCTTCCTCTCCCTCCATTCTAATTGTTTCTACACAACTCTTTCTTCTTTTCCTCCTCTTCCTACATTCCATATATATATATATATATATATATATATATATATATATATATATATAAGAGAAACATATGGACATCTATATCGCGTATTTCCATGATAGTTCCTACTCTATGCGCTTTCCAACGCTTCGTTTATCCCCTCCAACAGGTCATAATATAAAACAACATTCCTTCCAATCCTACACCATCCACTAATTGTCTACTATGATTTGTCTTATTGTTCAGCACTCTTGTAATATCTGTCACTACCAATAGCCAGGTACTCATTCTCACCTGACACGAATGGGATAATTTTTGTAAATTACTGTCTTACTCAAAGGCATTGCGCCACGGCCATGTTTTGCGATAAGTCAACAATCCAATCACTGACCGTGCTCAACATCGCTTGAATGTATTACACGACGAGACGCATTATCGCTGAAACACACCTGTACCTCCTATGTCTATTTCTCTCCGCTTACACACTTCCTCAGAAAAGATAATTACCGCAACGCCCCCTCCCAAGCTTATTACTGTTCTGTCTTTTTTTTTTTTTTTTTGGCCAGAAAACTTTTCAAATAAATAAATAAATATATAATAAAAAGAGAAAAAAGGCCTGGGGCTTCTTCGGGTTTAATTTTGTTGTTTGTTGATAAGTTGGTACTTTAGTTTATTAATCGATATTTAGAGTAAAAATTATAAAGCCAAAATTAAAAGAAACAAACAAAAATAAACCAAAAAAAAAAATTAAATTTAAAAAATCAGAACAATGTGTAAAACAACAGAAATATGACAAGAAGAAAGAGAAAGAAAAAGAAAGTATAATGCCAGGTTACCCCAGAGTACTGTAGCATCCATCCATAATGATATATTAAATATCAAACGCCATTTTGTACCAAGAGCGTACTCTATAATTGTAGTTTATAGAATCATACAATTAAAACATCGATTGGGATAATTGTTGACATTTAAAATGATTACACACCCATAACCTCCATTCCCTGTCTCCGTCTCAATAGATTTATGTACGTAGTGTATTGATGCTATGCATTTAGGTAAAATACTCACAACTTCCGCCAGCCAAATTTAACACACTAACACACAGAACTGTGTGTAACCTTTAACGTTTATACTCTGATATAATTTACTGAGAACTGAAAACTTTTCACTTACGGGCTGTCTAAAATTATAACTAAGAGCTGAGTGACGTCAACTTTGTTCCTTCTATAATCGATGCGGTAATGGACTCAGTGATATACCGGGTGTTATAAATCCTAGTTTTTGTTGTTGTTTTTTTTAAAGCACAAAAGCAACATTTTGCCCACACTTATGAGTTTAAAAATGTAGTCGCTTAGAGCTACAGGGCTTCTGGAACCGGAGTCAACCCTTGCTCTTTGTAGCTATAGAAAAGACAAAATCATTTCTTACCACCCTTTAGATAGGGTGCCAGATTGTCACTCAATCTGTATCATGAAATTCTAAGTACAACGTGATTTATTGCACGACAAGATGCCCACTTAATGTGATGTTTTTTTTTTTTGTTTTTGTTTTTTATCCGACCCCCAACCCTGCTCATTTCACTCTTGATTTTCTTTCATTAGGGAAAGGGCAGTTGTAACTTACCGACAGTTTCAAATCTTTAATCTCCGTTTGGAATACATAGGTAAAATTTTGCATGGAGGAATTCCAGCAGTAACCAGAAACACCCAAGCATACTCCTAGGGTCAAGGCCTTCAAGAATAAATAATTGGTCGAGTAATATTCCTCCCCTTTTTCCGTCATTGGGTCCAGTTTGATAGAGGTAGATGCAATTTTACTATGCTTGCCAGCTGTTCCGTTCAAAGAAATCTTCGAGCTGGGGCTTCCGATATTTAGCAGCGGTAACGTCCCTGTGAAGTTCTTGTTTTTACTCTTGAATCTTTTCATAAGGTAATAGAAAATCCCGAAACAAAGGAAGAAGCCGCCTGCAATGTCAAATGTGGCGTCGATGAAATAACCTAAAGTCGATGGGTTGGATCGGAACTGAAGGTGACGTCCGGTTTGAGCTCTGAAAACAACACCGTCGAGAGCGTCCAGCCACGACCGGAAACAGAAAATAGCCACACCTATTCTCCGGTCATTCAGAACATTTGAAGCGATAAATTTACCGGAAAAGAACGCGCAGATGAGATGGAACGTTGAAATCATATTTGGTGTAATGAAGGGAAATGTGGAGCTGAACCCGGTTATTCTGTTGAAGTATTCGGCACTTGGTGTTTTGAGAAACTGGCTAGGCTGGTCTGAGATTAAGGCTTTTACAGAGAGGTGTGTGAAAGGAGTATAAAGCTCGCTGGGGTCACCAGCTTTTGAGCTCGTGACTAGATCAGCTTTGACGAAATGGTGGTATAGAATGATATCCATGCATATGAGGTAGGTCAGGAGGACCATGAAGAAGACCCATCTGCAGGCTCTAGTGTCTCTAAGACTGGACCAGCAACAAAGCGAAGGGCAATTGTCACATAAGAGACGCCGCGGCCACATAGGTGGCGGGGTACCATATGCTAGCAGATGAAGGCAGTGGTGGCTCATGTTGCTGCTGTTGAGTCTGGATGGGCTTGTGTCATTTCTGAAACATGAAGAAAACTCCAATAGAGATAAAGTAAAGAAATGCATTTTTATAATCGTTTCACCTAAGTATATTGATGTGTTATTTACACGCTAGTAGTTAACTGGTGAAATGGCCATTACGTGGCAATAGTTGTTTATCAGACAAGCTTGTACGCATCGATCCCACCTCCCTGACTCCATCTTCACTCCTTCCCCCACACACATGATTACCTTTATCATGAATGTTGCTTGACATTTAGCAGTAAGTTGTTATCGAAAAGTTGACGTCTACAGTTATGAAATTAATGATATTTGAGGATTCACGCATTATTTTAATTAACTTTACACATTAAACTCTCTTCTTTACTTTTGCGTTTGTATAGTGCAATAAATAAATAGATAAATAAATAAATACTTTAACACTGTTGCCGGCCAGATACTGATTTAGCTCCTGAATGATTTGGAAGAATTTGAATAAAGACCCTTTTCCAAGGACTCTTCTTTGCGCCGCCCAAAGCGGGACAAGATTTGACTAAGCTTACATATCAGGATCCTAAAAGGTCAAGGTCAAGATGTGTGTAGTCGATTGTCGACTGGAAATGGGTTTTTTTTTTTTTGTCGTCGAAAAAAAGTCAAGATGTGTTGATTTAGTGATGGATGTTCCAAATTCCGGCTGTCGTATTGTGTTCTTGTAACCAAGCGAACGATTCTGTTTGTTTACATTTAAAGATCCCTTTACTTGCCGGTTGTTTTGCGTAATGGTTCTCCACCGTCTGTCTGGAATTTAAGTGACGTATTCATGTTTTTATTGCTTTTATTATTGCTGAAGAATGGTTTTGAGCCCGAAACGTTCCATATTTGATATTTTGTTCTTTATCGAATCTGTTATGTATCTTCATTTGACCATAAGGCGCTTTACAAATACCGTCTTTCTTGGGTTATGCGTTTAGTATGAGTGTCAGGCTATAGATGGCGGTGAATGTTGGAAGAGTAATTTTGCAACAACGGGCACTGACGAGGCTACTTGTCTGTATGAAATGAAATATTTGCTTCCTGTATGAAATGAAAGGTTGTGTCCTCATGGGCCGCTTGAGTGCGATAAAATCACGGGAATACGCTTTATTTAACCACACGCTTATTATATTTTTGAAAAAAAAATATCTTAAGAGACATGAATGTCTCAAACATGGTAGGCATTTTGTATTTTAACATCACATCTCTGTAGGTTGTTGATTGTCTGGACGGGGCGATTGACCCCTTCTCATAGTTCCTGCCATGGTACATTTGACTGCAAGTAATGAAGTGAATCGAGAGGAAAGACCAGTATATCACAATGGTATTTCTTCAATGGGGAACTGATGAGCGAGATTTTAGTAATAAAACACATGAAACACAAGAGAGAGAGTGAGAGAGAGAGAGAGAGGAGAGAGGGGGGAGAGAGAGAGAGAGAGAGAGAGAGAGAGAGAGAGAGAGCTAGCTATATTTAGAATCTTTAATCCTGTTTTGCTCTAAGAGTTACTATTTTTTGTACTGTTGTACTGGATATATTATGAACAATCATGATTCTCCAGATTCTCCAGTTCTCTCGTCTGTTGGTAGATGTCCAATTTTCTCGGGTCACATTTGCCACGGATTTTTTTTACCCTGCTGCAGCATTATGAGGGAAGGCAGTTATCCATCCATATTGTGACCATCTCATCTATAATTTCTATTTATTATTATTTATAGGGAGGGGGGTTGACATATCCATAGATGTCTAATTTCCAAATATAGGAGAAAGAAGAAAATAAGAATAAAGAATCTCCTCAAAATCTTTTCTCGAATTCAGCCGACGACGACGAAGCCTGTATTTTAAAATAATAAAATCTGCAATTGCCACAAGAATACTCCCTCCCCCCCCCCCCCCCCCCTTTTTTTTTTTTTTCCATACCCCTCTCTCGAATTAATCATGTGATTCAACTCGAGGTGACATTATTCACATAAGATTTTAAACAAAATTCTTTCACTCGTATGCTTTGCCTGAAAACGGTTTTCTACACAACTCCCCGAAGATTTTTATCATTTTAAATTTGTTTATTTGTACAAAACTATCTAGAATACGCAGACTTAATTTTTCCGATTATATCGAAATGTCAGTCAGATGTTTGTCACGAACAAGCGCACAGACTATTGATTCGCGTTCCGGCAATGGAAGGTGTTACAAACACAGCTCATTCGAACAACGATCACATCATGTTGTGGTTGTAGTTTTTGTGCGTAAGCCGGGCCTTTGTGGGAAGTTATGAATATCGACGAGTTATAGAATCTGATGTATTCAATAATTTTAACAAATAGGCAGTGAATAGAATTATATAAATCGTAAACTTGGTATGATATTAAGATATTTAAAAAGAAAAATTTGGATTCAAGCTTGATGATGTGATGATGATGATGATGATGATGATGATGATGATGATGATGATGATGATGATGGTGATGATGATGTGGTCGTGGTGGTGGTGGCTGTGGTGTTGGTGGTAGCAGTGATGATGGTCATGTTGATGGTGTTGGTGGTTATGATGAAGAAAGTGTTGACTGTGATGAGATAATGATGAGCTAATGTCAAAAATATTGATGTCTAAAACGACGATGACGAAAACAATGGTTATTATGGTAATTCTACTGATGATTGTGATAGGATGACGAAATTGGAGATGAAATGATAAATCAAGACAACACCCACCTTTCTGCGTCCTTCGACTTCATTGCTTACAGTTACAGAATAAACTTTCAATATTAATAAGTCGGGAAATCCCCCGATCTTTGTGAATAAATTTGTAAAACTATTTACACTTATAATTGTTTGCGAGCTACTGGAATTCTTGTTTAATTCTTCATAGAATATCTTGGTTCAATCACTAAAGTTAACATAAGACTTAACAGTATAATTAAGTTGGAATTTTTATTAAATTTCACATAGAATATCTTGGTTTAATCACTTAAGTTAGCATAACAGTATAATTAAATTGGAATTCACTAAACTAAGCATAACAATAACAGTAAAATTAGCTGGAATTCATATTGAATTCGCGTAAAATATCATAAATCACTCACTAAGCTTAGCATAACAGTAAAATTGAACTACCATAACTCATTTTATAAAGTCTGTGGTAGATTTCTGTTGTAGTCTTATATTTACCATGAGCGATGCGTCATATATTCAGAAAATACATTGGGGAGAAATGAGTCGTGTACCTCGTAGAATACTGAACTCTCTGGACAAACCACATTAGTTCTCGGATTTATTTATGACCATGTCACGAAAAATGTTATTATGACACTTAGCTGTTAGATGTTGTGGATTGTGAATTGTAATAAGTAAAAATAAATATAACAATTTTTTTTATTGGATAAAGGAAAAAAATGCAAACACGAACCGTTTCGGGCTCAAAGGTCTTCTTCAGCCAACAACTAAAACAATAAAAACATAAATACATTACTTATAAACCAGATATTTTTTGTTGTTGGTTGAAGAAGGGATTTGATCGTGAAGCGTTCTGTGTTTATATTTTTTGGGTTTTAAAAAAATAAATTTTTTTGTTTTTTTTTAAAGATGCTACTTTCATATTTTTTTTCTTTTGACAATACAAGTCCTTGTCTCAGGCTATAAGTTAAAGAATGATACGATCTAACACCGTTTCGATGCGATGGGTCACGTACGACAAATCCTACTTTAGTGAAAGTCACAACAACCTGTGTTCGTTTTTCACTTTTCCAGCACTGACAGACACTTCCAATAACGTTGTTTTGGTTTTTTTTCAACTGACCAATCCGGGGAGAGTTATATTTACCTTTGAACTTTATGCCAACCTTTACGTTAACATTCAATCAATCCGACGTGAGTGACCCGGAAGATTTACCGCCCCCTCCCCACCCCCTTAATAAGAAAATTACAGATGGTTGAATAACGCATGACCGATTTGTTGGTCTCTGAATTATTTTTCTTGGTAACTTTTTACGTGTGTCAATCATGTAATCAATACAGGTCGTCGGTCGTATGACTTATATTGCTGTGGGAAATAGACGGCGAGGGCTTGACTTGGAAGATTCTTTATGGTGTTTAAAGTTTACATGTTATCTAAAATAAACGTTGTCCATCAGAGCCATTAAGCCTGTGGAGCCGGAGTTTATCCCGGTTCTAGCACAGCACTTAAACGTTTATAGTATAGATAGTATGCGCTTGGCTAAGAAGTTCATAACATTGCCATCCGGAAGTATAACGGACCAACACACAAAACTGTGTGTACCCATGAACGTTTATAGTCAGGTTTATACAGTTCAGTGAGCATTACTCATAAACGCGGATGGCAAAAACAATAACAAAGACCTGTGTGACGTCATCTTAGAACTATCTTTAGTCTGATTAATAGAATTTAGTGAGTACTAATCATTAAAATGGCTGTCTAAAAACAATGACAAAGAGCTGAGTGACATTAATTTCGTTCCTTTTATAAATTTAATTTCCAGCTCGAAGTTTACCCCGACATGATACCGCTTTGAGTCCGTGAGTGACGTATATACTCATTCATTCAACTTATAGGTTAAAGGTCACTTTCTACATGGCGGGATCAGGTTTTCACTACAAGAATGCTATCGGACTACGTCGCTATTAAATCTCGCTCTGTGCGTTATTATTCGTGAAAAATACTTAACTAGCTCAACCCTAACACCGGCTATATCCGTAGTTCACCGGGTTTACTTTTACCCCATGCCTACTCATTACATTTTTCTGAGACAAATTATAGATGTAGTGTCAAAGCTAATGTTATTCATTTTTACATTTTAATGGTGGTTCAATATAATAAAACTATCAATGTACATGCTCATTTTAAATGCATTTTTTCCAATTTTGAAATGGAACAAAAATCTCTAGAATTGATTGAGTTAAAGAAAATGATGATCGAACGCATTTAATTTATGGACTTGTTTTAAATATCTAGTTGTAATGGACAATATTTTGCATTGGTTTGAGAGTGTTTCCAGTGCAACAACTCATGTGCATTCCCGAGGGATTATAAATATCTTTTTTTAATTTTTACTTTTACAAGAACACTGAAGGGCTTATAAAGCCTGCGTTCCAGTTCTTCGTGATTATGACTATGAGACCATAATAATTTGGATTATAAAACGTGTCGTCAGTTAAAAATCCGGGCCATCTATGGAAAAGTATCCCACTGTATAGATACAGTAGGTACACCTTTGATTCTGGCTCGCACAATTCCAGCACGATCTCCAATACGTCACGCTAGAGCTGGGTGACCGAATGTTTTCTAATAAATCGTTACCTCCATGAGCATCGAATTTCGGCACGCTCGGATGCTAGCACGCTTTTAGGCTTCTCCCGAGAGCGTGCGAGAATCCAGCGAGGACTGTGTAATAATATTCGGTCCTTGACTTAAACCCTCGCCAACCATGGCTGGAAAATCTGTAATTTTGAACAACATACAATAAACATACTCAAAGGACTCTACAGTGACTCTAAAGCGAACAGCAACACTTAACATGTAAGACGGGGCATCACGCCTGTCAGGCAAAATTACATATTTTTTTTTCGAAGACAACGCTGCTACCGGCCTGATTCTCATTTTACACTTGAGTATGGTGAGAGAATATGGGTAAAGATCCCTTTCAAAAGACTCGACTTTGCGTCGCCAAAGTGGGACTCGAACCAGGGACCTTCAGGTACGAAGACGAATGTCATACCTTTAGACCACAAAACCATAACAAACACGAACATATTATTATAAGTAACGTTCACTGCCTGTTGGATTAATTGTAGTAAGAATTGTACACCTCAAGTGTCTGGATGACCGAACTTAAACATAATGATAAGTATAATTGTCTTAAAGCAAATAAAAATAAAATGAAAAATCAAAGAAAGAAAAAGGAAGGAGGAGAAGAAGAAGAAGAAGAAGAAGAAGAAGAAGAAGAAGAAGAAGAAGAAGAAGAAGAAGAAGAAGAAGAAGAAGGAGAAGAAGAGAAGAAGAAGAAGAAGAAGAAGAAGAAGAAGAAGAAGAAAGAAGAAAGAAGAAGAAGAAGAAGAAGAAGAAGAAGAAAAGAAGAAAGAAGAAGAGAAGAAGAAGAAGAAGAAGAAGAAGAAGAAGAAAGAAGAAGAAGAAGAAGAAGAAGAAGAAGAAGAAGAAGAAGAAGAAGAAGAAGAAGAAAGAAGAAGAAGAAGAAGAAGAAGAAGAAGAAGAAAAGAAGAAGAAAGAAGAGAGAAGAAGAAGAAGAAGAAGAGAAGAAGAAGAAGAAGAAGAAGAAGAAGAAGAAGAAGAAGAAGAAGAAGAAGAAGAAGAAGAAGAAGAAAAGAAAAAGAAGAAGAAGAAGAAGAAGAAGAAGAAGAAAGAAGAAGAAGAAGAAAGAAGAAGAAGAAGAAAAGAAGAAGAAAAGAAGAAGAAGAAGAAGAAGAAGAAGAAGAAGAAGAAGAAGAGAAGAAGAAGAAGAAAGAAGAAGAAGAAGAAGAAGAAAGAAGAAGAAGAAGAAGAAGAAGAAGAAAGAGAGAAGAAGAAGAAGAAGAAGAAGAAGAAGAAGAAGAAGAAGAAGAAGAAGAAGAAAGAAAGAAGAAGAAGAAGAAGAAAAGAAGAAAGAAGAAGAAGAAGAAGAAGAAGAAGAAGAAGAAGAAGAAGAAGAAGAAGAAGAAGAAGAGAAGAAGAAGAAGAAGAAGAAGAAGAAAGAAGAAGAAGAAGAAGAAGAAGAAGAAGAAGAAGAAGAAGAGAAGAAGAGAAGAAGAAGAAAGAAGAAGAAGAAGAAGAAGGGAAGAAGAAGAAGAAGAGAAGAAGAAGAAGAAGAAGAAGGAAGAAGAAGAAGAGAAGAAGAAGAAGAAGAAAGAAGAAGAAGAAGAAGAAGAAGAAAAAGAAGAAGAAGAAGAGAAGAAGAAGAAGAAGAAGAAGAAGAAGAAGAGAAGAAGAAGAAGACGAAGAGAAGAGAAGAGAGAGAAGAAGAGAAGAAGAAGAGAAGAAGAAGAAGAAGAGGGGTAGCAGGAGAGGAGGAGAGAGAAGTAAGTAGTAGTAGTAGTAGTATAGTAGTTAGTAGTAGTATAGTAGTAGTAGTAGTAGTAGTAGTAGTAGTAGAAGAACAAACAACAAACAAACAACAGCCAAACATAAAACGACCCCCCCCCCCCCCCAAAAAAAAAAAAAAAAAACCAAAAAAAAATATATATATATATAAAAATTACCGAGACAAAAGTTTAACAAAGAAAGAAGAAATAAATCCCCAAAGAACAAAACAGTCCAGCATCTTGACGACCGTCACGACCCATTTGTCTATATCCTTGCCTTTATCAGACACGGTTAATGTCATTGGTTGACCATTACAACACACACACCTACGTCATCAGACATCGAGATGCATTTCATGTGTGATCAATACTCACATTAAGAATGACGATCGGGGTTTAATCCATTGTCGTTTTTCGAAAACCAGCCGTCACGATGGGCTTATTCTTTGTTTTGGTTCGTTGCCCTTTTTTTTTACTTGTTGCCTTGTTCTATTGAATTATTAATAATATTTTAATGATTTCAGCGATTTAACTAATTTCGTACGTGCTGTCTTGTTTCAGTAACTGATAAATATAATAAGCATAAAGTTAATTGAAGTTTGAGTGAAAAAAGTTGAACCGGTGCGATCTACTCTGAATAAGTACGAGTGGATTGGATCGATGGGTGATCGTCAACAATAACATCAAATTAAATGACAGCATTCATTTTTCTGGTTCATCAAATCGCGTAGTGACACTGTCAATCAATCGTGGCTACAACTGCCACAACTGCTACCACTGCCTGTTACATACCGCTACGACAGTTGTGTAAAATCAGGCCTCAAACGGTATCTAATCCTATCAATCACCGCGACTTCACTTCAGTATGTTATTATTATTATCCATCATCGTAAAACCAGTGCGCATGTCAGATTTCGGTGATGATGGCAATTACATAGTAACCCTTTACAGACGGTGTTCGGTTTTACGTTACTTTAATCTGACAACATGAAAAAGAACAGTTATAAGGATTTTTTAAACGTCATAATCTATACTACGACATACATCCAGGTTGCGCTGCTTCGATTTAAATAGAGCTTTAAAAAAAATACTCGAGGTTTTATACAGCACGAAATCGCTTTACAATGGGTCCCTAGTCAACAGTATAAATCAACATGTAGGACGAGACATGATGCCTGTGAAGTGATATTTCCGATAGAGAGAACGCTGTTAACGGCCAGGTACTCATTTAACCAATGAGTACGGTTAAGAAAATGTGATTAAAGAGCCTTTTCCAAGGATTTAACTTTGGGCCGCTCAGAGCGGGACTCGAACCCTGGACCTTTCGGTTCGAAGGAGAGTATCATACCACTAGACCACATAACAGCACAATTTAAAATCCTTCTGCGATGGGACTTTATTCATGGGATAGATCGGATGGACATAGCTATTAAAACTCCGAGGTCACAATAGAAAAATAAAATCTCATTTCTTGAATCCTGACCTCCCGACCTAAAGGTGGGTGAACAGCACTGTTAACTCGTCATAATGACCTGGCATCAAATTTCAAGAAATGAAGTGAGTAGGAAAGTGCCAGAAGACAACAGAGAATTGGGGGTCGTGAATAGCTCATACGGTAGAGTCACGATCCCCCCGGCTAGACGGAGTTGTCGTACCAGTAAGGTCGCGAGTTCGAGCCCCCATCGCCGCCGCGAAGTTTTTATTCTCTGTTGTCTTCTGGCACTTTCCTACTCACTTCATTTCTTGTTATTATCAACATTAGTGCCTGCTCCACTCACTTTTATGAATTAAAAAGGCATCAAATTTCATAGGATCGAAGCGTTTCCACCAAGAGCGATGCGACTATAGCTTCTACACTTATAGGTTTCAATGTGGTTTCAAGTTGTAATCAAATTATAATGGGAGAAACTATGATTTGAAAGAAAGTTATTGCAATCATGAAAGGGTTAATCACGGAAGTGAACTTAATAGTATAATTTAAACCACACAAAGTAATTTTTTTTTTAAAGTCCTTTAGAGCCATGAGGCCCGTGGACCCTGGAGTTTATCCCGGTTTCTATAGCGTATAAAGGACAAAAGCACTTGTTTGCTACTCTAGTCTACCTCAAAGTTTCACCAGATCTAACAGTCCCAGTTACCCAATCACTGCTGGGCGGACAGGGGTGTCAGAAAAAAAATATCCAGAAATGACTGGGGGGTCGTATCGGTCCCTTTGTGTGTGACGCGAGCGCTCTGTCAAATGAGCTATTGGGACCTGGAATGGGACCACACATTATTTTTGTTTTCTTTGGGAGGGGGGATAAAATTCCAAATTGATACGAGCTGCACTAAGGTGTATGAAAACCACGAAATTAGGCTTAATAATTATGACATCACAATGACTTTGTTCTGACATGTAAATCACAAACAACTCAACTAAGAGAACGTTTTATTCCGGGTTTTTTTTTAATTTGTTTGTTTTATTTGTTTTTGTTTTGTTTTTCAACCCCAAAAATTACAATAGCATTAATAATCTGACAACTCTTACCTCGGTAAATATCAAACCATAGGATGTATCTAGTAGATATAAAAGCTAAATTGTAGCTCGAAGATCTCGAACACAAAAAAACTTCGAATTCATGAACACATCGAATCATTCCATACAGTTGTCAATTTTAATATCAAATTTATTTGCAATTTTAAAAAGCAACGTGTCAAGGTTTCACTATACTCAACGCGCTTCACAAACTTATTTTATATCCTCAGCAGGTAACACCATGGAGCTTAAATATTGTTTTATACCTTAAAAGTTGCCTGTAATTTTTTTTTTTTATTTATTTATTTGCGTATATGTAATAATATAATTTACGACATTGTTTAGTTCTCTGCGAGTCAATCAGTTTCCAGGTACTCTGTAGGCAAAGGGCCCATAGACAGAAAGTCAGATCAATTAATTTTTTTGCGTTAACAGTCACCAGTCCATTCACTGACGACATTAATAATTGCTTGATTTTTTTTCAAGCCGAATCACCGGCCGCTCGGCATTCAACGCGGATAGAAAGAAAGAGGGAGACAAACACACACACACACACACACACACACACACACACACACAGAGAGAGAGAGAGAGAGAGAGAGAGAGAGAGAGAGAGAGAGAGAGAGAGAGAGAGAGAGAAAGAGAGAGAGAGAGAAATAAATAGGGTGAAAGGGTGATGGGGGGGGGGGGGGAGAGATTCTATTTTGATGTTTTAAAGTTTTATCTTTGTTTCGTTGTCTCTATCATACCGATCTTTTCGAATCTGATTGAACACTGGTTGAAATGCTCTATATAAATGTCATCCCTCATTCACCATCGCTCATCATCCCCCGATGCAAGATAATGTTGTAGTTTGGGTTCAAAGTTTATTTAATCAATAACTATACGATAATATAACCAATTTTGTAGTATGCCAGCCTCTTCATGCTAATCCCGCAATCAGCAGGGCCACCCTCTTTACACGAACGACCTGTCAATACGTGGAATAGTTTAAAGTCCACCTCGCATAATAGATAGTAGGTCATTAGATCATGTTTGATACCACACAGTCACAATCTGACGAACGAAACACATTTTAAACAACTGGCCAGAAAACTTAAAATTCAAATTTTGATCTATTTAGGTAACCCCCCCCCCCCCCCCCCCCCATTCTCTGACGACTGAGATTTGAGTCTATCTAAAGATATTTGGGTCGTCTAAATCGGTGGATAATTTTGGTTTGTTTTGTTTGTTTTTTTCTTCTCTTTGTTGCCGAAAAAAAAGTGTTTTGTTGTTCGTTAGACCTAGCTCATTTCTGACACATCTTGAGATCATTCATAAACCTATCAATCAAAGATAAAAGACATTTATTTTACACGTACAGAGCACACAAATACATGTACAGAGCACATAAATAGATGCACAGAGCACACAAATAGATGTACAGAGCACATAAATAGACGTACAGAGCACACAAATAGATGTACAGAGCACACAAATAGATGTACAGAGAACACAAATAGACGTACAGAGCACACAAATAGATGTACAGAGCACACAAATAGATGTACAGAGAACACAAATAGATCACGGAGTTTGAAAATAGACCGGTCAGAAGCTGCTTAAAATTAAAAATAAAGTAGTCCTTCAAAGCCATTCGGCCCATGGAGCCTGAGTTTCTCCCGGTTTCTATAGCGTGAAACGGACAATAACAATTCTTGTTATCCTTTGGATAGGACGCTAGGGGTTAGAAAACAATCTTGACTACACCCGGGATCGATCTTCTCGGTCCCTTTGCGTGTGAAGCGAGTGCTCTACCAACTGAGCTATCGGGAGTGTAAAAATAAAAATACAAAGGATATTGAGAGGGAGAGAGAGAGAGAGAGAGAGAGAGAGAGAGAGGGAGAGAGAGAGAGAGAGAGAAAGACAGAAAGAAAAAAGAGAAAGAGGAAAAGAGGAGAGAGAGAAAGAAAGAAAGAGAGAAAGAATGAAAGAAAGAAAGAGAGAGAGAGAGAGAGAGAGAGAGAGAGAGAGAGAGAGAGAGAGAGAGAGAGAGAGAGAGATGGTTGTATTGATATTTAGGTTGATAAATGGATGGATGGATATATAAATTAAGACGTCTCCATTCGGTGTGAACAAACTCAACCCCCCCCCCCCTCCATCCCATCAAAATAAATTTTAAAAGAATACATTTTTAAAAAGAGAGAGACAAACAAAGAAGTTGAATTTTTATTCTTCATCAACTATTGAACATTCACAATTACGATGTCAACCAAATGTATATAATAACTTCGATTAAGTTTTGATGTAATTCATGTTTTCTTGGGTTGTTGTTTTTGTTGTTTTTAAACATCTGGATCATAATAATAATAATAATAATAATAATAATAATAATAATAATAATAATAAGAAGAAGAAGAAGAAGAAGAAGAAGAAGAAGAAGAAGAAGAAGAAGAAGAAGAAGAAGAGAAGAGGAGGAGGAGAGAGAAAAGGAGGAGGAGAGAGAGAGGAGGAGGAGGAGGAGATGAGATGAGAGATGATGATGATGATGATGATGATAAGAATAATAAGATAATAACATAAAAGAAAAATAATAATATAATAATAATATAATAAATAATAATAAATATATAATAATAATATAGTAATAATAATAATAATAATAATAATAATAATAATAATAATAATAATAATAATAATAATAATAATAATAATAATAATAATAATAATAATAATAATAATAATAATAATAATAATAATAATAATAATAATTGTTATTGGCGGCATTTTGATGATTGTTATCCTTGCCGTCTCCTTTCTGCGATCATCACTGTAATTACTGTTTGTTTTGTCACGGTGAACATGAAAGGATTATCCCCTATCATTCCCAAGAGATTTGTCAACATAAAAGAAAGAAAAAATCAATAGAAGGAGAAACGGCAGAACAACAATGACTTGTCAATCCTTTAAAGGCGAGCTGAAATTCTGATCACATTTCTTATCATTTTTCACTGACTTCTGTTTCGAAAATGTCGTAGAATTACATTTTTCTACGACATTTTGGCTCCGATTTCAGAACTTCACAAGCATCTCTAAGGAATTAAATCTCATTGAAAATCAAAGTTGATGCCTGTCTAGACCTACACAATTTTAGGGAAGTTGAAGTGTTATTAAATTCTTTGTGAGGGCAAATTTTTGAGTTTTCAAGTCAAATTTAGCGACTACAATTTTTATCTCCTAAAAATTACGAATTTAACATTCTAAAAGTCGGTAGGTCTGTATTGATTTTTAATATGTTATCGCCATTTTAACCAAGAGGGCAATAGCGTCAATGCTAGGCGGGCTTCAGTGATGTTATTTTTCTGGGTTCCAGCTTCGCTCGGCGCATCCTTGGAAACGTCTCTTTACTCACATTCTCTCACCGTACTCAGGTGTAAAAATAGTACTGGGCGTTGACAGCGTTGTCTGTCGGGAAAAAAATTGTAATTTCGTCTAACAGGCGTCATGTCTCTTCTACTTGTTACGTGTACGTGTCAGGGACCATTTGTAAAGCGCTTTGAGCACGTTTAGTGGATATTGCGCATATAAAAGCTCAATTTAAAAAAAAATAATTTTTTTTTCTTCAATATTTGTGACAGCTTTTACGATGGTTTAGCTCTATTTATTATGAGGGACAAAAGGTTTACATACAAAACCCGGACAGTTGTAACGGACGTATACCATGGCTGTAAATCTTAAAGAAATTTAAACCAAATAATTCTAATCACATTCTGGAATAAATAAGTTACGAAAAAATGGAAACTGAAAGATAAGGACTTCGGGTTAAAGTGAAACCGATTACCGTTTGTAAAGAGTTAACGACTTTGCTTTTCATTCCTTTCCTACATCGGTAATAGTTAAAATGAAATGTTCTTGTTCAATATTCAATATTTTGTAGAGCGAATTCCCCGCGATGTTTGCTTATCTCGTCCAATGCAGCAGGTGATCTTTAGATTTTCACCCATTTAGCAGGCTTGTTTTTTTATCCATCGATTTGTATCTGGCATCAGGTGTGTTAAGTCGATACAGGAAATATTTCATTATTTATTTCTCGGTCGATAAAACAGTATTTATTGCTCTTTGTAATATTTTTTAAAAACATTTGTCTTTTATTAAAAGAAGCAAGCAAATATATACATAAATAAATAAATAAATAAATAGATAAATTAATAAATACATAGATAAGTGAATAAATAAATACAATAGGTCGGCTCGCTCTCTGCAATAATATGTATCGGTCTATTTGTCCATCCATCTATGTTTGTCTCTCTCTATTTCCTCCTTTCTTGCCCCCCCCCCCCCCCCCCCCCCCCCCCCCCCCCCCCCGCCCCCCCCCCCCCCTCCCCCCCCCTCTCCCTCCTTTTCTTCTCTCTCTTCTCTCCTCTCTTCTCTCTCTCTCTCTCTCTCTCTCTCTCTCTCTCTCTCTCTCTCTCTCTCTCTCTCTCTCTCTCTCTCTCTCCCTCTCTCTCTCTCTTTTTCCTTCGACGTAATAAGCGATTAGATATCCTAAACCGATTAAAATGTTACAAATTAAATTTCATTTTTACCCAAATCACTTCCTGTTCGCCAACACAATTATTGTTCACTTCACACAAATTCATTCACAAGCGGAATCAATTACAGTTAATAAAGGGAATACGATAAAATACAGACACGGTATTCAACTTCCACAGTCTGTTTGGTACTGGTTTGGGAGTTTTGGACAAGATGAGGGTCATTTTAATCGATTTGAAGGATGATTTTTCTGGCCAAAATTTTGAAAATGTTATTTGTTGTTGTTGATGTTTTTTGTTGTGTGCGTATGTGTGTGTGTGTGTGTGTGTGTATGTATGTGTGTGTGTGTGTGTGTGTGTTTCAGAGCAGTACGCCAGAATAGTGATGTGACTCCAGCTTGAATAATAAAACCTGGGTCGCATCGTTGTCACAAGTCTTGCTCTAAATAACACACTATTGTGTTAGGTTATTAAAGTCTAATCCAGCTCAATGGAGAGGATGACATAACGCCTGAAAACATGAAATATAGGAGGAATAAAATAAATGAACTAAGCGCGCATTAACATTGATTTCATTTATAAAAAATCAAAAATATATTGTATTCTATTTTAAATCACGCTTCTTTACGAAGGAAAAATCTATCTCCTCTCCCATCATTGTTTGTTTATTCGCTTTAACTCTTATCTCTCATTCGTCTTTAGCGTTTCGTTTTGTCATTGTGTTTTGTTGACAAAGGGGAAACCCGTAACGCTCACATTATCTGTCTTCGTTAATTATGATGATACATTTGAACAGTCGGCGCAATAAGATAAAATTATTATCAAAATGAATTCCAAAATGCTTTTCACGAGAAAGCTTCACAGCATCAACATAAACCAAACTATCTCTCTTTCTCTCTCTTAACTGCTAGCTCGTCAACACATTTTCGTAGTGTCTGTGTGTTGACCTCAAGACCCCAAGAAGTCGCGAGAGGTACTCAAGATAACTACAATGTTTGAAACCACTTTTTTTTTTTTTTTTTTTGGAGTGGTGGATGGCGTCTATTGTAGAGCTTCCTTCTCATTGCCAGGCGGAATTGCCGTTACAGTAGGTTACAGTCGAGCCGTGGGTTCGAATCATCATCGCCGGAAAGCTTTTCTCTATTGTCTTATGGCATTTTTCTACTCATATTTCATTTCTTGTTATTAAGGTTTATCTTGAAACACTGACATCGTATGCCGAACAAAATCTTGACTTGGACTTTTTTAAAAATGAAATTAAGGGAATATTATGTGCGTTTTGAAAAAGGTGATAGGATAGTCTATGTCGTGTCCGTAAAACAGTCCAAAATATGAGTGGAAAAAAAAGGCTCAAAGCTCAAATTGATGTTTACATTCCGTAGTTTGATTTGTTTTCAATAGAGAAAATGGACAGCAGGCACTGGTATGGAAAATGAAACTGAAAAGTTTTGTATGAAAAAGCGCCTGACACAGCAGATAAAAATGAAAAAATTGATAATAAATTTCCCAAAAAAATTAGCCTTCCTTGATTTAAAGTTGGATCCATCATCTAAAATGGTTGAAAGGATAAAGGGATTTTTAATGTTTCAAAAAACTCTTTCTGATTTGTCTAGCACTGCACCATACAGACTTTTCAAAACGTTTCGAAGTGTCTTTTATTATTATTATATAAAATGTCCCTTGTGTCACGTTTTAAAATCACGCAGATTAGCCTTAGTCCGACGCGTACTTGTTTGTAGGTTTGAATAACCCAATTTTTTATGGTCTCCTGGTTGTAATGGAAATACTCTAAAACAAACGCAATATATTGTCAATGGCGTAGGGCCTTAAAGGCTATTAAGGCTAAGCCACAGGTCGTCATTGTCTTGAAAGTATGTAAGAATTTAACAATAAAAAGTCACACTTTTAATTTTTCTGTTTCACAAACAATGAAATTCATTGTTGACCTGGTGTTAAAAAACCTTTACAGAGCCTCAAAACTTGAACCAATCACACCGCTTTGAATTTACTACAGCTCGAGTTGTACTCGTGCCCCTGACCAATCAGTACAGCGTGTGGCTTTAAAGGTGGAGAAGGCTTCCAGCCATATTCCCACGGTACAACCAGGCGATGCATTTCACGTTTGCCGTGTGCTATGACTGTGGGCATCAAGAGGCATCTTGACGTTGAACTGAGTCATTGTGGCTTTCTTACTCGCAGCCACATACAATGACCTAATTGTTCCATTGATGGCAATCGTGTTGTACCAAGGCCGTCTATATAGCACAGGCCAGGAAGCGTGGGAGAGGGACGAAAACTAACAGGCCGACTTCGCCGCTGTCCACTTTATCGTTTACCTGTACGCCGGCGTGCAGCTCTTTGCGCACAAAACAATTTAAAGACGTGTTAAGTGTTAGAGGATCTTATTTCTAAATAATATTAACGCTTATAAGTTCGTTCATTTCAATATCAATAACGACTTAGCTAAAGTTACACAAGTTACCCATATAGAGTACTTTGTAGTAATAATAATAATAGTAGTATAAAAGTTAAAAGTGAAAATTCTTATACTTTCCTTTTTTTTACTTTTATGTGGGTTATTCCATGCTCACTGCTAAGGTCATATAAGTGCTCAGTGGTAAGAAAGATGTTAGACAAGTTAAAATGATACCAAGACTTTAGGCCCTGCCATGGATGTTTCAGAGAGGTAGATTTACGAGGGAAATAAATATCATCTTTCAAAATAGGTGACGAAAGATATTTACAGTAAAAAATATAGATTGATGATGGTTACCCATAACATGCATTATGGCCCAGGGATATGCTAACACCCTTTTTGTACGTAAGTACTCAGTCGTATAGCACGACTGAACAAACAGAGCAGCTGTGTATGTAAGCTTGTTAAGAGAACACTAGAGAGAGAGAGAGTAAGGTGATAGATAAAAGAAAAGTAACTGAAAACAGTTTGTAGTTACAAGTTGAATAGAGACAAGAAAATACATTTCCAAAAAATGACTGAGACTGTCGTAGCTGTAGAACACTTGCAATAGCTTTAGATATATAATTATACTTCCCCCCCCCCCCCCCAAAGAAGAAGCAGTATGACAATGGAAGAACCTTAAAAGGATTCCCATCTACTATGACCCCGCCAACCATCCGCTTGCACACTAGAGTAAGAAATAAAACTCAGTTCTTACAGTTATCTCATTGGGACATTTATTTTTAACATATGAACAATCTGTATATCATACATAATATAAAACAGAGATTGCAAGTGACATACTTTTAAAATATATTTATACTTTGTGATTTCAAAAACATAATTACAGTTATAGTATAGTTGAAGTAATAATTATATCACTCAATCAAGCAATTATATTTATTACACACATCATAGTTATCAAAACATACAAACCAGTAATTTAAACAAGCATATGTGGGGTTTTTTGTTTTTGTTTTTAAGGGTTTTACAACACTTAGGTCATATCAGCGCCAGTAAAAAAGGAAGAAAATGGGATAGTTAAAAGTTATAGAATTACAATTAAAGCACCCAAAAATAAGGCAGACAAAGGGGAATTGGTTCAAATAGGGAACAGATGTTGATTCCAAGAGCACACTATCAGTGTACGAAGTTTGAGATCACTCAATGTCTCATTCAGACATAAGCACAGGTCTCCTTCCAGAGGAACACACTCAATTGTTTACAAATCATACATTGGTGAAAGGAAAAATAATACAGTACATAACAGAGAGATGATTTACAAGGAAAAAAAATTATCATCTCCCAAAACTAACTATACATTTGACTGTTTCCCTCCCAGCCAGGGTATCCGTCCAGGGCCAGGACAAAACCAAGTAATCTCATTCCCAAGACAAAGACAGCATGTTGGAAAACAGATATAGGGGGATAAAAGACACAGTATGTATCTCCCTGCCCACTATGTGAGGTCAGGAACAAACAAATATAAAATTCTGACAAAAATACAAATCATGCAAATTTTATGGCTTTTTTTACATTTACAATCTGATTAGAACAGTTTGCTTCATTTACTTTCTTAGAATAATTATTCAACAAAATGTTGACAAATGTTGATATACATACATATATGAAATAACTTATCTCTTTGAGACTTGCAATTCGTACACACAGATGAAAATTCAATGGGAAGGTTACACTCTGTCCAGTAAGCTATATTTAGTTTCATTAGGACATCTTTTTGATTGTTTAACTTCAAAAAATGTAGTTCCATATTACTAACAGCAACATTCATGATTGAAAGTGCAATTTGAAACAAATGAACAAGAACAGGAGATGGATATGTTAAGCCACCGTGATTAAGGTTTTCAAAATACTCTAAAAGTTTATCATCAATAGAAAAGTCAAGACATTTGTTTTTATCTCCTACAATCTCACAACAAAAAGAACAATCAGTTTTTGTAATAACTTTCTTTGCAACATAGCCAGCAACATATATAACATCTAAAGACTCTTGACTGAATTTCAACATTTTCAAAAGGAAAATTTTGAATGAAAAGCATGTCACTTTCATCCAAATTATCTGAAGAGAACTCAGATAAAAAAACATTTAACATTTAAGGGAATGCTGCCTTTAGAAGAAGAATGAATAGTTAAAAGCTGCTTTATAGTTAATTTTCTTTCATTCTGAAGAATCTCTTCCACAGAAATCAAAGTATTTCCACCTGATAACTGCCTATATTGACCAAAACGAGCCTCAAGATCATCAGTCTGAAATTTTCCAGTCAAAACAAATTTAAAATTAAGTTTAGTTAAAACATATCTTATCAATTCAACTAGACATTCTAATGTATGGGACAAAGCATAAAATGTATCTGAAGACAAAAAACCACACTTAGTTTCTTTATGCATCTGGTTCCATTTCTTGAGCCATGAAGACATTTTTAGTAACCAACTCAGTCTTTCATCTTCACAAGAGAAGAAAGGAGAGGCATCTGGTTTAATCTTATTCCTCCCATAATACTGGTGATGTATATTAACCATATCCCACCAACGACAAACTATAGTCAAGAAATTAACAGTACCCTCCCAAGATGTGAAAGCTGAATGAGGACCTACGGTTTTCAAAGCAGCAATATTGGTTTCATTCAGACCTGATTTTAAAGATACAGTGCTAGATAATAAACGTAAATATCGCACACTGGGAAGAATAAGTAAAGAATCCCTTAACTTACGATAAGTTGTCGGGGAATTTGAATAAATACAAAAAGAAGGAATCATACATTCAGCAGAAAATCTACGCTGTGATGGAGACAGATTTATCAAATTTAACTGATCAATTAAAAAATCAAAAACTTTGTTATTACTATCATCATTATTTTTGTCTCTGCAGACATTCAACAATTTAATTGCCTGATGAAATGTTGAATTATAGGAAGATGTAAAATCTGTTGCAGAATAATGGCTTAAAATATTTTCTAACTGGCTCCAAGTAGACAGCTTAGAGTCCGGAATTATCCATTTCAAGTCATTTTTACAAACAAGAACATTTTTTAACCACACATCTAGTTTCAAATCATTTTTTACACATATACTAAAAGGAATCGTTAATCCATCCGAATCAGTCGATGCAGTGGCATACAAATATACAGAATCATTTTTTAAAGCATAACAAATATCATTATATTTCCACTTTTGCAGAAATCCACACACTTCATTTTTAAAATGCTCAAAACTTAAAATTTTATCTTGTTCTAAAAAAACGTTAAAACTTTCCTCTTCTCTCTCCTCAAGTCTCTGTCTCTTACTCCTGGGGCTTTCCCTTTGAGGCAAAGGGGTAGTAGTGAGGTAAGAGGGAAGATTTGGAAAAACTGATGGGATGGCACCAGCTTTCAACTTCAAACGCTTCCTGCGAACAGTTTTCTGTGGTTGTCCATCTTTTTCAGGAATGACTTTAAAACATATAATATCATCTTCCTGAAAGTGTTTTTCACAAACAACAGTAAACTTTGTCACAACCAAGTTTTCCCGAGGAATTTTTCTAATCCATGAATTCCTTTGTTCTGCATCTTTCGGGAATTCAAAACAAGATGCCTTTTTTGGCGCACAATTAAGTCTGTAATAATTACTGTCACATCCAGGGACACAGCACTTGTTCACCATCATGGAACGAACTGTTGGTTATCAAATACTGTGGGGAAAAAAAAATAAAAGGTAGATACATTAGTTTATAGTAACCATTTGAAATTAGGGTAGAGATTAATGTCAATTGTTTTAAGCAGGACTACAAGATACATGTACACATTACACATCATCTAAAAAATAACGATAAGTGTTGAATTGTAAGCCTCAATTTATTAGACGAAGACATACTGTGGACGTTTCTGGTTTCCCCTTTATCAACAAAACAAGACGAATAAGAGATGTGTAGTGTGAATGGTGTAGATAAGGTGAATAAATATAAACAACGATGGGACAGCCTACCCTTTGTAAGGAAGTACGAATTAAATTCATTAAAATTAAATTGAGCTTTTATATAGTACAATCTCCACTAAACATGCTCAAAGCGCTTTACAAGGGGTCTCTGACAAACAGCAACACGTAACATGTAGAACGAGACATGACGCCTGTTAGGCGATAATACAATTTTTCGGACAGAGACAACGCTGTTAATGGCCAGATACTCATTTTTTAAAACCTGAGTACGGTGAGAAAATGTGAGTAAAGAGCCTTTTCTAAGGACTCAACTATCGCCAAGCGAAGCTCGAACCAAGGACCTTCTGATCAAAAAGCGAGTGTCATACCGCTCGACCACATAGCCCCATTAAGAAACAAGGCCCACAAATACTGATCTCAAATAAATAAATAATTTTAGAAAATTAAAATCGAAGTTTTTTTTAAAAACATGGTAAAATTTTTTTGAAAAACAGCAACAAAAATAGGTAACAAAAAAAAGGGAAAAAAACGAACAAAAACAAACAATAAACAGATAAAGACGCAGTAAACGTATGATAGTGATAGGTGCCCAGTTACCGTGTACGTAGACAGTAATAATAATAATAATAATAATAATAATAATAATAATAATAATAATAATAATAATATAATAATAATAATAATAATAATAATAATAATAATAATAATACCCTAATAATAATAATAATAATAATAGATTAATTAAAGGTTTTAAATATATGAGTGTTGCCAAAATGTTACGTCATATTTTAAGACGTCCACCTCAATTTCCAGTCACAACTTCCTAATGGCATGGGCTAGCTGAGAGCTGGGACACAATCAGCCCCGTTTGCAGTCGAACTGCCTAGTCTAAGTAAGATAGATTGACGGGAAGCCTTCCGAAAGCTCCTTCCTACATCCCCAGTATTCTTGTTCTAGTAGGGGGTTTCAATGGGAATGGGGAAACTTTTTTTATAATGTTCTAGTAGGGAGTTTGGGAGGGGGAGACAATTAAAAAAAAAAGTTTCCCCCTTCCCAAACCGCCTACTATCTAGATAGTACTCTAGAACATTATAAAATACAAGAATACTGGGGATGTAGGAGCTTTCGGAAGTTTGATCTTCATTTAAGACGTATATCTACCTAGTTTTTCATTTAACAGTCAGCTGTGAGTTAGATAAAACTCTCTTTGTAATCCAAACTCACATTCCATTTTTACCAGTCATTGTCATTGTCACTCGTCACACTCACACTCTACACTCAAAACTCGCGACAAAAACTCACCTTTGTTTGGGAGGATACGCTGAAAATTGAAGAGAGCAACACTCAAAGGGAATTAGACGTCTTTATATCCATCTTGTAGAGAGGCAGCGATCCGTAAATAGTTGAAACAAACTTTCTTTTGTTAGCAGATCAAGGCATTGTTGTCAGAACAATGGCGGAACAACGGGGAAGAAATAGCGATACAAAAGGCGGAATGATCGTAGGCCTGATTGCGTATGCGATACCTTTAGTTAAAATAATAGCGGCGGAGATGTAAAATAGTTCTCACTTCAAATCCGTTTTTTCGGTCATAATATTCTATTTCAAAACAATATGATGTAGTGGAAAAATATTGAAATAACATTGTGATACATTTTAAATATGCTGGAGTCAATAAAAATGTTTAAAAAGTCGGCCTGGTAGTTTTTTATTCTATCCCTTTTCCGGACCTGCTTCCCGGCCTGGAACACTATATAGAGGGCCTTGGTTGTACCTGTTACCCATCCCTCTTCGAGGCGTGTCAGGCATGTGATATTGAATTCCCCATTGTCCCTTTTAACTTGAGTGTGTTAATCTGATGTGTGCAGTGTTTGTTTTTAAAATTTTAATTAATTGCTATTAAGTGTGATGAATCACGTTGATTATCTGTTGACTATCAATACCAGTTCTTTGAATAGGGAAAATAAACTTTTGATTAAAAGTCTCGGTCCCCATCAACCAAACGATTTTGTACTCACTATTAAAGACGGGAAGCAGAATCAGTCATTTAATTTGATAAAGATTGATATAGTCGTTTTCCTTGGCTATCGGTGAGAATAGAAAATAAGAGTTTATTTTCTTTTAATTGTATTTTGTTTGGCGATAACAGCAATACAGAATTGTCTTGGACAAGAAGTGGATTTACCTGTTTGAAAAATTTAACACATAGAGCATTGAACCATCAGAAGTCTAACTTACATTTAAATATCACCACTAGATTGAAAACCGTTGGTACTCTTCACATAGGTGCACAGATTGACAGTGGCTATCGCTTATCTTTAGCCAGGCATGATGAACAAGTTACAAAGAACATACAAATTTTGGTAAAATAATTGAGTGCATCAAATTCTCTCTTTCTCTCTCTCTCTCTCTCTCTCTCTCTCTCTCTCTCTCTCTCTCTCTCTATATATATATATATATATATATATATATATATATATATATATATATATATATATATATATATGCGACAACCCATCTCAAATCCAGCCCCATGCTCCTAAATGACCAGGCTACGCCGCTGGTCAATTACAACAATGTTAAATCAAGCCCATAATTGTGTTCGTCTATCAGACCTGTAGTTATGTGCACGTCGCCTTTGTTCCATATTTGACTGAAATTATTCTATTAAACCCCTTAACACACGTACAAGCAAAAATCTTTGTCACAAAAAAAAAAATAAAAAATAGATAGATTTAGATATAGGTCTATCTAAATATTAAAAAAATAAAAAAGAAAGAACCACGCAAATAGACACAAGCTTAACTACACTATTTAAAGCACGTGGAATTTCATTTTTTTTACATTACATAAACCGTAGACTATGTCTCCTTCGAATAGGAATTTGAGAATCACAGCATTAAATTCGACGCCATCCAACCGTTATTATGTATGACAAGAGCAATGGTAGTATGACAACAAGGAGTCGTGTTGCTTATAATGATGGTAATAATATTATCATGATGATAGTAATCGCACAAAAACCATTCGTGCTCATGTGCTGTGGGTCAATAACAACAACACGTGAACGTGAGCAGCTCATCTCTCGATGCCAGCCAGCCAGCCAGCCAGCCACTCTCGCACGGTAGCTGTTGAATGCTGGATGGGACAACTCAATGGTGATGGCACCAGAATGAGACAACACTCGCTGTCTCTTGTTTACCTGGTAGAATTTGAGCAAAAATCTATAGCTTTCTTTGTTTTAATTTATTTACCTCGGGAATGTATGATCAATAGATAAATAATTTGCACTGTGGATGTTGTAGCTTTTCCCCCGCTGTTTATCGCCGTGCTTCTAAGTACTTGATATTATTTAATTCTCCTTATGGCAATACCAAGACCGTCAGCCCCTCTTTACTGGGTGGGTTATTAGCAAAAAATAAAACTTAATTTTTGTCTTCCACGATGCACTGCTTGGCATTCCGTTTCCCACTCCCATAGCTAGTCACTATTATAGTGCAAGTCACTGTTTACCGTAGGAAGCTGAGATAGGTGGGTGAGGGAGAGGGGGTAGAGGCGAAGGTGGAATCGAACCTCCTGTCTTTGTTGTCTGTCTGGTTTCCAGTGTAGGGCAGTATTGCTGTTTTCCTCCCTCCGCTCTCATAACATTTCCTCTTCATCTCCATCATCTTCTCATGTCGCTGTCCTTCAATGTGAATTCCACATGAATCAAGCACACTTTCATTGTTAATTTTATTCGACCAGTAAATATTCATGATCCTAATGAGGCACTTTGTATAAAATGCTAACAGCTTGTTAATAAATTACAGTACTAGTTACAATTTTATAAAAGGCAAACAATAATATAACAAACACATTAAATCTACTGTTATTGATCCGAATAAATATCCCTTTTTATATTAAAGCGTGACCATGAATAATTACAACTGGAAAAAAAGCGAAAAGAGTGTTTACAAATTATGTTATGTTCAATTTAGATGTCACATCAAGAAAGATAGAACAAAAGTGGTCATACTCCAAATCGATGGAATATAGGTGCACAGATTTACAGGTCTGATAACCGAACGCAATTAATGGCTTGATTTAACATTGTTGTAAAGGACAATATTTTGCGTTGGTTTGAGAGTATTTCCATGACAACAATGACACCATAACAATTTGGGTTATCAGACCTGTAAATAGGTGCACATCGGGTAGGATACATTTTACACAGAAAAAAATAACAGAAAATGTATAATTGTCTCTACTCTTCACTGACTAGGATTTCAAAGTAAAACGAAGAACATGCTTCAACGAATAATTGAGTAAACAATTGGAGACTCGTGAAACCACATAGGATGAGAACAGGGATATAGGGCGCATTGTTGCTAGACATAAGGCAAATTCTTGGCAATCGTGTGAATATAAAATATTCCAGAGTGTTTATTCGTCCGTAAGTACATATTTTCAAGCAATGCGTTGTCTACTGATAAATTGAATGGTCAAAGTGGCTTCAGATGTCATTTGTTAAATTACTTGGGCCTTTGATGATTATCTCCATCTTGGCGTGTTAAAAATTTGGGCCTCATAGTTTGATTTTTAAAAAGTTAGTTTTGACCCGATGATTTATATATCAAGTTTAAATCTGAGACGTTCCCCTTAATCTTTTCAAGTCAAGAATGAAAATGTAGAATTTAATGTTAATTTTAAAATTTTAGAATGACATCGATTGCTCAAAAGTTACAGTTGTCTGAAAATACTGTTGCATTACATTTGTCCATCAGTTTCGCGAAGTCTCAGCTTTGAGAGTTTTTGTCAAGGTGAAGGTCATTTTAATAGGTCGATATTTGAAGTTGAGTTTTCTTACCAACATTTTTTAAAAGGTGTTGTTTTTTCAGAGTACGCAGAATGGATTCAAACTTTCTTTTTCTTTTCCCCTGATAACCGATTAATCGATTGTTTTTTCTAGAACCATCTAGAGATGTAACCGTCCTCATGAGCTTCACTAATTATGATGAGCAAAAGGTTAGCATCAGAGCAAAAGATAATGCATTCACCCGTAAGATCGACTCAATTTTTAATTGCGACTCCACTTTGTTAACGTATAATTGAGATAAGTGAATTATATGATATACAAACCACTCGACGAAATTTCGCAGATTGTTCGGGTTAACAAATTAATCAATGGATAACATCTCCAACGCTAATGTTACGAAGAAGATATGGAATTGTTTGAAATGAGCTTTTGACCTTTGCGTCTACTGTGATGACAGTCATTTATTACGTCGTTTACTGACAATGCACATTTTCTCATTTTGGCCAGAAAACGTATAATTCTAACATCGATGGATGAAAATGATCATCAACTTGATACAAAGTCCCAAGAGAAAGATGCTTTGAACTTTTATAGGTCACTTTAATCGACTGATATTTGAATCTTAAATTTTCTGAAATATGAAAAAAAAGTGTTTTGTCGGTGTGAGGCCGTGTAATGTTTTGTCTTCGGTGACATTTCACATTTTACTTTAACTGTGCAACAGTTCGGCAATATTTGCTCGAATGTTTGTATAACTGTTCCATTGATACAAATTGACTTTATAAAGGTTAAGATGATACAAATGTTTTTGTCTTTTTTTTTCTTTTTTTTTATTAAGATAAGGGTTTCCAGTTTCGAAAAATCCGTAATATATTATAATAATTCGATCTTAACCCTTTGACGGTGGTGGTTGGGGGGATGGGGGTTAATTTTTTTAAACTCTTAAAGGATGAGACCGAAGGGCTAGAACTCAGCTGGTCGCTGTTTTGGAAAGGCAAGGGGGTGACTGAATTTTGTTTAAATCATATTTCTCATGTCATCTGTTTATTATCTGTAAATGAAGGCAGCACTCAACGTGTCCAAATTTTCTCGTGTCTAAGGTATTTTGAAAAGTCAGTTGTCATCGTCATTTATGAAGTGAACGTTTTCTGGCCAGAATGATAAATGTTTTTGTCACTGTCTTGCAGAATATTAAGCCTGCGTCTTATCGAAAGTTCGAAGCCCGGGTCACATATTATTATTTTGGCCACTGTTACAGTGGAATCCTGATAAAATCAACACCGCCGGAACAGAAAGATCGGTTGACTTTAAGCAGGGTTTACTTTATCCATTATCAGAGAAACACATTTCGATAAAGAAACAACAAATTTGGGACTATCAAGAGGTGTTGACTTAAAGCAGAAGATTACTTAAAGACTTTTTATGTTGTTGACTTTATGCAGATTCCATTGTGCCCTGGTAATAATGGTAAGAAATAATGTTAGGTTAGAATAAAATTGAATTCCGTCTTTTAGAGGTTAATATCTGTTTAGGAGGACGTGGGTGGGGGCAGTCCAATTTGAACCCGTCTCTGTTTCCCGTGCGAGTTTATAGTTTCCCTTTTTAAAAAGAAATCGAAATAACAAAATTAATTTAATTAGTGCTTGTTTTCGGTTTTAAAAAAACGCTCTCGTCAAATATCAATATTAAGTCTTACTGGGTAAAAATTTGAACTTGAGCTGTCTAAATCCCGAAAAAGAGAAAAATACTGAGGTAGTATTTCAGTGTATAAATAGAGACCAAATTATGGTGTGAACTTTTCAGGTTTCCCTTTTATCACATACGGAACCTTTATAATGCTTTTTTTTTTTTTACTTTCTTTTGGATTCATGGCCTTTGGCTGCTTATTAGCGTCGTTTAGGACTTGATTAGGGCATTTAGCGGTCACGGTCAAACAGGCCCATCATATGAGATATTACAAAAATCCTTCTAGGTCAATAAATATCACACGTTGTCGTAAACTGACAAAACGCCTTTTTTATTTTGACCATAAAGCTTATAAATTCATTAATTTTATATCGATATATTGAGATGACCCTTCCTAACTTGTCAAATTGTCTTAAGCTAAACTTTCCAGTTTTCTCAGGTTAAAGACTTTTGGCATGTTTGGGGTTCTTTGAAATACGTTGATATATGAAGTTAATTTCTCTGGCTAAAATTGGAAAAACAAAAACTTGTCAATTTACAGCAGCATACTGCGAATTCAACATGATATCTGCAGTACTTTGACCAAATAAATAAATAAATAAATAAATAAATAAATAAATAAATTAATATAATAAAAATTAATTAAATTAATTGGAGGCCAGAAAACTCGTTCGTCAAAATATCGATCGATTAAATCGACCCTAATTTTGTCAAATAATAATCAAACCTGGCACTTTAAGGAGGTCTTCAAGGAAATCCCAGCTTTGACAGTCACATCAATCGATCGACATTTGAAGGACGAGTTTTCTTGCCCAAAATTTTATAAACGTGTTTTTTCAGAGTATGACAAATCTGATGTAATACTATGATGATTAATTAAATCGGTTGCAACAGGCCCACTTTAAAATTGTACCAAATTTGATAATGGTGTGAACTCTATCTAGTTTGTCCTAATTTAATCCTTTAGCAGCGCGCCTGTTTTTTTTTTTTTTTGGTATTTTTTTTTTGTTTGTTTTTTTTATTTTTTTTGTTGTTGTTTTTTTGTTTTTTGTTTTGTTTTGTTTTGTGTTTTTTTTTTTTGGTGTTTGTTTCTTTTTGTGTGTGTTTGTTTCTTTTTGTTTTTTATTTCACGACTTTTCCCCATTATTTGCGACTCATCGTCTCATAGTGATTTTGTGTCGAGGTGACCTGAATGCTAAAACTCTAACTGGTTGTTATATGTATATGATATATATATAGTAATTGAAGTCTCTATTTACATAAATCATGATCACACTCCCGAGCAAGATCATTGTCTCACGCATGATATTCATTTTGTACCTGGCCCACTGTAATTTGGCACCAAGAAACCAACAAAAAACAAAAATAAATAGATAAATAAATAATAATAATAATATAACACCACCCATGCACATACACCCCCACACACAAAAACAAAAACAGGAAAATGTTTGTAAGCTGGGATGTAGGGGAGGTTGGGGGGGGGGGGGGGGGGGGGGGGGGGTGAGTGGGCCGTGAAGGTCTGAATTAACGCTCATTGCCAGATTCATTTGGCATGAAGACCGGATATTTGAATTGGATGTAAACGATCTGGATGATGGCGAGTGTTGCAAGCTTCGGGTATTCCCGATAACAAATACGGGTATTATTCGTGGGCATTATGCACACGTCCATTGTTGATCATGGCTTCGTGTTCAATTAGCACCGATTATTGGGTTCAATTGACTGGAACTTTAGCTTATTTCTTTTTTTTTTTTTTCAATCACATTTGCGGGCAGTTATGAAGGTTATTGTTGTTGATATAGGGAACTATGATATGCGACCCATCGTCTCAAAACGGTTATGTCAGGATGATTAAAAACAATGAATAGTGAATCTACTATTAATCAGGCAACTGTCGTACTTTGGAAAGAAGTCCCAGGCTCGAGAGTTTTTGCCATGTTGAGGGTCATTTAAATCAATCGATATTTGAAGGACGAGTTTTCTGGCCAAATTTTTAAATACCTACATGGTTTTTTGTTTTCCAGATTACGGCAGTTAACTGGTCAAAATGATAAGAAATACGATTTTTGGGTCTTTTGCAATGCCAGAAATGTTATGCATTCTTTACCAGAAAGTGTAGACCTAGAAATTAACGCCAAGTTTCATACATGTCGCGAGAAATTCGATCTCCAACACCTTAAAAAAACCACATCAAAACTTGAGCTTTTATATAGCGCGTTATCCACTAAACGTAATCAAAAGCGCTTTACAAAGGGCCCCAAGCCAACAGCGACACTTAACATTCAAGGACGAGACATGACAACGCTGTTAAAGGCCAGTTGAGAGAATGTGAGTAAATTAAGGCTAAGGACTGCGCCGGTCGGATTGAACCCAGGACCTTCCATCCGATTCGAAGGCGAGTGTCACCCGACTAGACCACATAGCCGCACCAGTTCATCTCGACATAATACCATTTCAAGACGACGGATCACATATTACTAATATTATACTGTGCGTGCTAGGCTGACCGAACACATTTTTTCTCATTTTATTTTGGCGAGAAAAGCTGCACCACGTAATATATCGATCAGTTGAGGTGACTTCCAACTTGTTCAGAAAGTCAATATTACGGCCTGTTCTAAATAGGTCTTAGGTTTAGGTGTGGCTATGCGGTCATGTAGTGTGACACTCGCCTTCAGATCGGGAAGTCCAGGGTTCGAATCACAATCTGAACGGCGCATCGTTAAGTCCTTGGAAAAGGCTATTAATTTACTTACATTCTCTCACTGTCCTCAAATGTAAGACGAGTATCTAGCCTTTTACATCAAAGTCTCTTTCAGAAATTTAAAAAAAAATTGCAATATCGCCTAATAGGCGTCATGTCTCGTCCTACATGTTAAGTATTACTGTTATCTAGGGACTCTTTGTAAAGGGCTTTGAATACGTTTAGCTTACATTTCGCTATATAAAGTATGCTTCGACTTTGAAAGGCTCTTTTGACAAATTGAGTTTCATTTTAATCTTTGACATAATATGAAGTAAATTTGATCTGGTAAGAATGAAAAAAACAACAACGTTGTTTTGTCATTGTACAACGATATTATGAAGGGGAGTCGGTGGGCGGGCGAAGAGGTGTAAATATAGTCAGGGATTGGTGATAATCATTGTTTTGTTAGTGTCACTGATGTAGCTGACGATAATAATAGTAATGGATGATGAATATAATAGTAATGCTGCTGATGATGATGATGGTGATGGTGATGATATTGATAACATTGACTTTGGCTGTCCCTCTTCGATTATACATACTTAGCACCTATACTCTCTCTCTCTCTCTCTCTCTCTCTCTCTCTCTCTCTCTCTCTCTCTCTCTCTCTCTCTCTCTCTCTCTCTCTCTCTCTCTCTCTCTCTCTCTCTCTCTCTCTCTCTCTCTCTCTTGTACTTTGAAAAGCAATTGGAAATTTTGCTCCACATCAGCCGTTGCGCCAGAATAAAAGAAGCACAATTAAATCATTAAATTGCTTGATATAGGATGTCTACTCGCCTAAATGATATCAAATTATCTCATTAGTCATTGTTTTAGATAAATGTGATTTTTTTCCCCTCCCATTTCAGTTGTTTTCCCAATTGACTCAATACGCATTGGAATTTCTTCTTGAACCAAGCAAGGTAAGAAATGCTTGGACGCATTTTTATCCCATTTTGGCCCAAAAATTTTTATTTCAAATATTGATGACTCTTAACTTGTCAAAAAGATTCAAACCTGAGATTCAAAGAATTGTCAGATTTGATCCTATTTTTTAATATTTTTTTGGGACAAGTTGAATGTCATTTTAATCAATGGATATTGAAATGAGTTAGTTCTATGCAGTGTATGCCCAAATCCAGTTTGACCTCCAACTGAGACAGCATCGAAATGCCGTGGATCTGTTGCGGTTTTTTTTTTTCTCCAGTGTCTCAGCAATCACAACTTAGGGCAAATCCACACCGGAGACTGACTCCGACGACCCGGCACTGCCGTCCTCTGTCGTCTTCCTGATAAATACGTCGGGCACAGACAAAGTACTAAGAATAAAGAGAAGAGCCGCTAGAGTTACGCATATCATTAGAATTTGGTTCCTTATATTTTGCTAGAGAAATCAATGAAGAATTAAGCATGGAATTACCTGGAAAATGTGCTACATAAATGTAGCTCAACGACTCCGGGATGATTTGATGACAAACATTTAATTTATAGCTAATTATATGATACTTGAGTTTGGTTTGTTTTTTATTTCTTTTTGGAGGGTTTAAACAAATTTGTTTTGGTATTTTTGTTTGTTTGTTTTGTTTTGTTTTTTGTTTTTTTCCGGGCATTGGATAACGACGTCTAGTGTCTTTTTTGTGAAAACAACGCAAACAAACAAACAACAAAAAATCAAATCAAAAGTAAAAACAAAGACTAAATTCTCATATTCTGATAACTTAAACTTTGAAGTCATCGTGATATGAAATATGTTTGGGGGTCTCGATAGCTCAGTTGTTAGAGCACTCGCTTCACACGGAAAGGGACCGAAATCGATCCCAGGTGCAGTTAGTCTCTCTCTCTCTCTCTCTCTCTCTGTTTCCCCCCCCGCTGTCTCCCAGTGTTTGAAGAGGTAAAGTTCGAGATCGGCGAAAAGTATTTGCGTAACTATGTCCACTTGAATGCATCGCAGCGATTTCGTGAGGCATGCTTAGCTACAGATAATGGTGACAGATTAGAGCGAAGAGAATGGAAAGAACACCAAAACAGTGGTGAGAAATAGAGACGACATGGAGTAGATGACACACCGATAGAAGCATGATCACTATAACAAACAGTATTGACTAAACCTCAGGGCTGAAATCAAGGAAAGCCACAGGGAACATAGAGAGAGTAAAGCTGATATAGAGAATGATAAAAGGAACGAGATATAAAAAAAAAAATAAGTTAGCTCAAGATAGAGAGCGGGATGGAAACTTTGTGGTCTATAGATAGTGTGCGCTTGGCTAAGAAGCTCACAACACTGCCATCCGGAAGTGTAACGGACCAACACACAAAACTATGTGTAACCTTGATCGTTTATAGTCTGGTTAATACAGTTTAGTGAGAATTACTCATAAACGCAGATGGCAAAAAGCAATAATAAAGACCTGAGTCACGCCAACTTCAAACTATCTATACGCTGACCCATGTGAAAAAGGCAATGATGATGATCTATCCTAAGGATGCAGTCAAATGCTATTGTCGGTCCACGATCCATGGGCTTAATGGCTCTGCAGGACTAATAAGAAAAAAGCATTCAAAAAAGCGGTTTGAGATGGTGGGTCATAATAAATGTGAATTTTATTGTTTGTCTGTGTGTGTTGTTGTTTTTTCTATTCTAGTCATCTCGGCTTATGTCCCAGTTGGAAACGTTTGCTGCTGACAATGGTGTCGGAGCTGGAGGTCTCAAGAATGTCTTCAAAAGTCTTTTAGCTTTGCCAAATGGTAAGCTTTCGTTGATGTGAATCCCCCACCAATCGTCATCATCATCATCATCGTCGTCGTCGTCGTCGTCGTCGTTATCATCATCATCATCATTATCATCACCATCAGCAGCATGAATGCTTTTATCATTGTTTATTATAGAATGAGGGTAGAAATAGTTCCTCGCTCTAACGTCAAAAAGTGAGTGATACATGTTAAAAGTAAAATGAAAATTATGTATAATGTATAAGTCAGATGCTGGGGATTTCCCTATCAGCTGGTAAATATCCTAAGTTATCGGCATAAAGTTGTAGAGACATAAAATCCATATTGCCTTTGTCTATGCCAATTCCAAAGAGTCCAACAATTCAGTTACAGCCAATTTCTTTCACGAACTTAAAACTCCAAAAGTTTTGCTTGGTTTTTTTTAAAGGGAGGGGGAGGCATAATAATTCCGTTACAAAATAGTAATGAAATTTATAAATTTGTATAACTTTTGACTGTTGTAACTTTTTTTTTTCTTTAATTTTGAAATGAACTATTTCCAAAGTTCGGGTTTTATTCGATGATCAAAAGAAAATAATAACAGAACTTCATAAATCCATGACTCAATTTTATAACATAATACCCTTCCCCATATATCTTGTACTTATATATTAAGTTAACAAATAAGTCTTGACCTCAAGGTGTCAAGCGTGCATGCGGTATTAAAAATATCTTTAAAAAAAAAGATATATAACTAAACTGAAATCATCTGACTGGTGGAATGGAAGATTTCCTGCATTTTGTATTCCGACCATTGGTCCCATTGGCACTCATACGTTCATTCAGCGGTTGGGAATTCATCCGGAATTCCAGAATGCAAGAATCCTTTATGATTACACTTTACTTTACCCCTCAATTGCCAATTTTGCTAAGATGTCGAGACAACTTCATATTGTACTATTGCTTCCAAATCAAAATTCCATGGTCTTTTTTACTTTAATCTAGCTAGTCAGTTCGATTAGAAAGATGATGCAATGAAATGTTTCCTTTTTTTCCTCTCTATCTGTTGCCTTTTGACACAATTATTATATTATAGTCATGATATTTACAGATTTCCTTTTTGCTTCGGCGCATTGATTTTACTTGTATTTACTCATACATATCTTAAAATGTTTATGTATTGTACATAAACAACAAGTTTAGCAATTCGTTTTTTTTCTCAGTAAAACTTGATTTTCTAATATTTATATATAATTATGAAGATTATGCCTCACCTCATGTCAGCTTTCACAATACATACCATCACGACTTTTCTCTACAGCCGCTCTCAAGAAAAGCCTTAGTCCGTCTCAGCTCTATGATGATCTTGTCAGTCTTGGTGAGTCTTTTAAAAATTATTTTCTTTTAATATTTTTATCATAATTTTTATTTTGCCATTGCTCTCAACAATAATTTTACATGTGCTTTATATTATTTCATAAATGGCGCCAAAGGGGTATCAATGTACAACATACAGTATAAAAGGAGCTATCATGTAATACATTAGTTATACGGTCATTATTGTTATTGATGCCCCTGTAGTTGTTGCTGCTGGTGGCGGCGTGATGGGGGTGGTTATTGGATGTTGATGGTTATAAATGTGGTGGTGGTGGTGTGATGATGGTGATGATGATGATGGTGGTGGTGATGATGATGATGATGATGATGACGACGACGACGATGATGATGATGACGACGACGATGATTATGAGTTAATCATAATCCACTCTTTCCAGGCTTATCAGAGGACAAAGCTAAGGGCCTGAGTGACCAATTCGAGGCCAACCTTGGGGCCCTATCTAGAGGGGCTTTGGGTCAAACTTTGATGGTGAACCAGCTCGTTGATATTGAATGGAAATTTGGAGGTAATACTCTCACTGTCTCTTTTCATTTTTTTTCTCTTTCCCACCACATTATCTATCTATCTATCTATCTATCTATATATATATATATATATATATATAATATATATATATATATATATATATATATATATATATATATATATATATATATATTTATTGAATCGTGTTTGATACAAATATGGTACGAAAATTGCTCGACATGTAGTAATGGAGCGAATTATTTTTAAAAAAAATATTTACCACAATGTTTGAGACAGTCTACATTAATGTTTCAGGCTTAATTCGCCATCGTCAGGACTGAGTTGTTTTGGTGACTGTTGTTGTTTGTTGAAGTGGTTCCGGTTTGCAGTTAATTAACAAGAACTTCCGGCGATGTGGACACGTACCGTACATCTCACTTTTCGTATTGAGTGTGGCTTCATGAGGGTGTTTGATTATAGTATATTACTACTACAACCACCACAACCACATCGTCATCACGACCACTACTACTACAACCACCACCATATCATGACCATTACCACTACTACTACAACCACCACTACCACCATATCATTACCATTACCACTACTACTACAACCACCAACATCGTCATCACTACCACTACTACTGCAACCACCACTACCACAATATCATCACCATTACAACTACTACTACAACCACCACAACCACATCATCATCACTACCACTACTACTACAACCACCACCACATCATCATCACTATCACTACTACTACAACTACAACCACCACCACATTATCATCACTACCACTACTACTACTGCAACCACCACCACCATATCATCATCATTGAAATATTTTTTTTTTAATTGAGCTTTATATAGTGCAATATCTACTAAATGTGCTCAAAGCGCTTTACAAGGGGTCCCTGGTCAACATTTAACATGTAGGACGGGACATGACGCCTGTTAGGCGATATTACAATTTTTCGGACAAAGACAACTCTATTAACGGCCAGGTACTCATTTTACACCTGAGTACGGTGAGAGAATGTGAGTAAAGAGCCTTTTCCAAGGACGTAACTATGCGCCAAGCGCGAGGCTCGAACCCAGGACCTTCCAATCCGAAAGCGAGTGTCATACCACTAGACCACAAAGCTGCATCATTACCACTACTACTACAAACACCACCACCACATCATCATCACGACCACTACTACTACAACCACCACCACCATATCATTACCATTACCACTCCTACTACAACTACAACCACCACCACATCATCATCACTACCACTACTACTACAACTACAATCATCACCACCACCACATCATCATCACTATTACTACTACAACTACAACCACCACCAACACCACATCACCTCACTAACACCAGTACTATAATCACTACCATTAGGTTTTGGAGCTTTACTTCATTTGAAATAAGGAAACTTCGGAATTGTATTTGGCATTGTGTTTATATATCATAATATAATTCTAATCAGTTATCTATTTAGAACTAGATACTATACAATATGTATGCCAAATACCACCCCAATTCCCCTTTCTTGTGTGCGGGAATTCCTCTTTTGGCATTGAAATTGAGTATGAGAGAGTCATCACTACACACATAAACAACAGAAACAATTTAAAAACATGACTATGACACGCAACCACTCACACACGAGGCTATACTATTTGTCCCTTTCTCTATATAGAACAGGACAAGACAAACAATAGCTTGACTCTCGCTACACTTCGCATTGATGTTTGTCGTCACACGAGTTCAACTCTCGGTCGACCTGTCAATATTCCTTTTTGCCTCGGACATAATCATTAATAGAATGTTGTGTGGTTTTGACCGTGAAGAAAACCTTAAGAAGTCACATTTATATCATTTTAGAGAGATCGTTTTGAATAATTTTGAGTTAAACGAGCGAGCAGCAACTTGTTTTCATGAACGGCCGATCAGCGCTTGTTTACTATAGTAACGCGATTCCCAGCCAACGTCTCAATGGCGGATATTTTTCTCATCGAGGCCGCTGGTTGGTTAGCCAATAAGAGCACCGTACGGTTTCCATTGGGTAAATTCCTTGATATATATATATATATATATATATATATATATATATATAGACCTATATATATATATATAGACCTATATATATATATAGACCTATATATATATATATAGACCTATATATATATAATATATATAGACCTATATATATATATAGACCTATATATATATATATAGACCTATATATATATATATAGACCTATATATATATATATATATATATATATATATATATATATATATATATATCTATATATATATATATATAAAATATAAATTGTATCACTCACTCATATGTGGCCAAAACATATGTTTCTGTGGCTTTCGTCCACGTCTTCAGTTGGCATAATGCCCGCAGAAAAAATGTATTCCCTTTGAGATTGGTGTAAACATCTCAGAGGTAATACATTTTTTCAGCGGACATTATGCCAACTGAAGACGTGGACGAAAGCCACAGAAACATATGTTTTGGCCACATATAAGTGAGTGATACAATTTATATTTTATATTAGCTCTAACCACCATTATCGAGCACTTTCGTACCTACGAGTACCCACCAACACTCATATATATATATATATATATATATATATATATATATATATATATATATATATATATATATATATATAATGTAAATTTTCACTCACATTTTTTGCCGAGACGACTCGTTTCTGTGTTTTTCACACTTCTTCAGTCGGCATAATCCATTTTGTCATGTCCTTTAGTTTGGAGTTTTCTACGGACATGACAAAATGGATTATGCCGACTGAAGAAATTACATTATTCCTTATGCTTTTGTCCTTTTAAAAATTTTACTTTTAAATATTATGCTTTTGTATTTTCTTCATTGATTATAATCCTACTTTCAATGCTCTTGTACTAGTATTTGCTATATCCAGACGTAAAATAATATGTTTATTGCATTATTGTTTTTTTTAACCTGATTCTTAAATCTTATTAATCCTGTCATGCTCTTTTTTTTTTTTTGGTATTTCAGTGACTGCATCAAGTAGTGAACTTGATAAAGTTGGAAACACTTTCCTACAGGTGAGAATCGAAAATCATTACAGTCGTCGGTCAGCCCCTATCAGATGTGTATCTCTGTTGAACGCTTTGATGATTTATTTTATTTTCAGAATAGACCCAAAAGGAACATTTTTGTTGTATTTTCATGAAGGAGTGTTTGTGTATGTGTGTGTGTGAGAGAGAGAGAGAGAGAGAGAGAGAGAGAGAGAGAGAGAGATAGAGAGAGAGAGAGAGGGAGAGAGAGAGAGAGAATGGGGGGGGGGGAAGAAGTGAGTGGGTAAAGGGAGGGAGATGATAGAGATGCGGGTAGGAGGAAATAGCAATATAACTATAGACTATAAAAATAAAAGGCTTAAAATAATAGTGCAAATCTTTTTTTTTATATAGAAAGAGCGGTAAATATTAGATATGTTGGTAGATAGTGGCCTGGCGCGATTAAACACACACACACACACACACATACAGACACACACACACACAAGCACAACGTTTAAATTAATTCTGTATTTCTATTTCTGCAGCTCAAGTTGGTCATCAATACAGGAAATGGCACAAAGAACGTTTTCTTAGGTAAGAGTTGGTTTTTAAAAAACATTTTTGAAATCTTGCAATTGAGGAATTGACTGATATATAAAAAAATCACTTGTATAAATCTATTGAAAGGCTAACTTTGATCATGTATGGAATTTTTATTGAAATCACATTGGATAATAGATTTTAGATTGCAAGATCATTATAAAATTTAGCCTTTTTTTCATGCTGATTTTAGTGTAATAGCTTATGATAACAATCAAGAAATGAAGTGAGAAGAAAAGTGCGCTCTTTAGAGTGAACCTCTCGTGGCTAGGCGAAGGTGCCGTAACAGTCTGGTCATGGGTTAGACTCTCATCGCTGCAAAAGTTTTTACTTTCTATTGTCTTCTGGCACCTTTCTTCTCACTTTATTTCTTGTTTTCATCAACACGAGTGCCTGCTCCAGGCACTTTTCTGGGTCATCTTCTACAAGGAAAAGCGCAACCACTAAGTTTATATATAAAAAAACAAACAAAAGCACTTTGTTGTAACCCTTTAGATTTATGTCACACCTCCGCCTGTGAATGGGATTTATCAAAGTCAATTGTTTGCCACGTTTTAATACTAATTTTTGTTTCCGGTTTCAGAACTCACCCTCCCACAGTTCTATTCTTTCTTGCACGAAATGGAAAAGGCCAAGTCTAGTTTAGAGTATTTATCCTAATGGCTAGAAAAACCTTAATTTTTAAATATATATTTTAGTCATGTTATTAGATACGACGTCGATGTCGTTTAATGTTGCCCAAAAATATAATTGATAAAATAAATTAATTAATTAATTAAATTAAAAACAGATGAATTTATATTATGCTACAATATTCCTGTTAGTTTGGATTTGTTGTTTGTTATTATTATAATGCATGGTATTTGATTTGAATCAGTCTGAATTCGGTACTGTGTAAAGTTGGGTCTAAATTATAGCTCTATTAAACACACATGTCATCCAGTCAAGATATTCAGCCCTCCAGATGTTGAACAGCTCAAAGCTCAAGTTTTGAAAGTTTTAGACATCCGAAATAAAATGTGAAATATTACGGTGGAATTCTACAGAGCTCTGTATCAAAAAATTGTGACATGCATTTGCAACCGCATTGCCACGTATCCAATGGCTATTACTATTATCTATTGAAGAAGTATCTATATATATGTAACACACAGTTGCATTTAAGAGTGAATGTGATAATTACTTTTAAATGTTTTGTCAAAACACATACACACATATGATTATATATAAGTAATGTGTGTGCGTGTGTATGTGAGATAGAGAAGGGGGGAGAGAGAGAAAAAGACATATATATATATATATATATATATATATATATATATATATATATATATATATATAAGAGAGAGAGAGAGAGAGAGAGAGAGAGAGAGAGAGAGAGAGAGAGAGAGAGAGAGAGAGAGAGAGTGTGTGTGTGTGTGTGTTAATTTGCAAACCGGCCGCTATTTCTTTTCAATGTTTTGAAGAATATATGCAGGAAATCTGTGGAATAAATAAATGTAAAACACTGTTTTACTTGACACCTTTTTGTTAATTGTATTAATGTTTAATAATTATTTGTTCGCTCGTAAATCTAGAAAAACGAATCCATGCTTCAGAAAATAAGAGCCATAGGAAAATATTTAAAAGTTCCAAATTCTGATTATTTTGACTTACAACACAATTTTATTCATCTAGTTTATTTCGACATAACAATAGATTGACTGAATAGAGGGATAGAGATAGCAAAGGTGTAGAGCGACGCCAGTAGAACCCACTGGCTGAGGAGGCCTAGGAAGGGACAATTATAGTTTTAGAACAAATGGATGTCAAGTTCGTCAGCACAAGAGTGAGAAGTACTTGGCAAAAGACAACAAATCAAAAACTACAATCAAAATAAATAACAAACTTGAAAAATAAATGTAAATTTCTTCAATTTTATTCAACGTATGCTGTTTATAAATTGAAAAGATTATCAATGTATATTTTGATTGGCATGAATCCTGTTTTCATTAGAACTTGCATGAGATAAATGTCAGAAATGTCAAAAGGTAACATTTTCAATAGAGGAAATAATGTAACAATGCATTGTAATCAATTGCTGTTTGCATTTATAGGTTACAGCACTTAAAATAAAAAGTTGGTGAAAAGATTCACATCTCAGTAACAAGCATAGAAGAAAAAATTAAGTCAAAGGGAATATGTTCATTAAAGATCAGAAGAAGGTCCATGGGCAATTTATCCTTGTATTGTAGCTGGTCTGAAATCATCAAAAGTCTCACAATGACACTGCCACAGGAAAACCACAAGAAGGTGTACACTCAAATGGTTACAAAAGAACATAAAGAAAGAACCTATCACTGACAAAATATTTAATGAAGAGATTATCTAAAGGAAAAAAAATCATCTCTCAAAAATTAAATCCATCTTGATAGTTCACCTTTCAGTTTCAGAAAAATACTCTGGATGTGGCCCAGGTGAAACCATACAGTCATACAGTCTCCTTCAGAACATAGATGCAAGGCCGTATGGAGAGGAAAATGATTTTTGTTTGTTTGTTGAAAATGCCCTTTATCCACCCCAGAGGAAAATTTGGCTTTAGGTTTCATCTCAAAAAAAGATAACCTAGGCAGGTGTCAGCCTCAGTGCGAGACGCAATATGAACTATAAGAGCTTAACTTTTTTGCTCTAGGAAAAAATGAGATGCCAATAGCAGGGCTCAGGGCTCTCTCTGGATGTAATGGGGAACAGAAGAGATAGTAAAGTGCTGTGGACTGGTGAAAAATTAATTAGCCCCTGGAAGACCACCTTTGTAATGAGAACTGTTCACCTTCTTGATTTACAAACAGGAACAACAAACAGGAGTGTGACATCAGCAGTATTTTATTAATAGGACGGTTAAGACACAGGCAAGTTAGAAGCCTATTCAGCCACTGTAATTATTTGGGCTACTGTATAATAACACCCCAAAGGCATAAATAAATTAGGTACCGTGAAGTTAATTACAAATTTAAAGCAATAAAGAGACAGTTGACATCAATGATTTAGCGAAAGTAATAAAATATTTTGGGCAAAAAGAGAGAAAATACATAATCTTAATTTATTTGTGTTGTAATAAATATACAAATTAAGATTATATATTTTCTCTCTTATTGCTCAAAATAATCTGATTCTATCAAAACATCTAGTATGTCTTCTCTCTTGACCAATTTTATTTGACTAATTCATGAGATTAAGAATGCATGAAACTGGTCAATTTCTTTCTAAAATCCAGTCAGAATAATAAAAAATAATCTGTCGTTTAATCAAGTAGACACATATTTAAGGATGAAATCGTATAGGTCAGATCTCAATTTAGTTTGGATGATTTATGGTACATGGAGTCACATCAATGCCTTGGAGAAGAGTATAGAGTATGGCCAACAGTTTCGAGTTCAATGTTCTTTTTGTTTGTTTTTAAAGGTTTTGCGGCGCTTTCAATAGGTAATATCAACGCCAGTAAAAAGGAAGAAAATGGGATATACAAAGGGGAACTGGGAACAAATATGGAACAGATGTAGATTCCAAAATCATACCATCAATGTTCTTAGTTTGAGATCACCTATAAGTCTCATCCAGACACCAGCCCAGGATCCAACTAAGATGAATACACTTAATTGCTTACATAAACATTCAAAATAACAAATATAACAATACATAACAGAGAGATGGTTGACAAGGAAAAAAATATAATCTCACAATAACTATACATTTGACTGTTTCCCTCCCCGCCAAGGACTCCAGTCAGGGCCAGGACAAAACTGAGTGATCTCATTCCAAGACAAAGACAGAAAGCAAATTGGAAAACAGATATAAGCGGATAGAAGAAACAGCAAATGCCACCCTGCCCACTATGGGCGGCCAGGAATCCCACCCAGGAGTTCAATGCCTTTATCTGTCATCGTGGTTTTTCGCGGCCGCAATGGCAAATTTGCGGCCGCAAAATTCGCACTTTTCCGCAATTTACCGCAAATTTTACAAATTTCATGAAAAATCTAAATTTTTCACCATTATTTAACCCGAGTGGTTTTTTTAAAGTGGCGAATTTCCGAAAGTCAGCATCGTCCCTTTCTTTCATTTTCTCATAGCTCCTGGTCTGTTTAAACTGCTACTGGAAGCTGCCCAGTCTGGTTTTTAAACTGCCATACTACTAACAACAGACGTTACATTGCAATTAAAAGGAGTTTTTCTACTTTCACTTTCACCTTAGTGACGAGTGACGCTATTATTGTTATCTTCAATTGGTTTCGCTACCGGCGTTCTTTTCTCTTACATCTACTTGTTGATTACAAACTCGCTATGGACAAGTTCCTTGGTTTAGACATGAAGAAGGCAAAATGTGCTCGCCATGTCACTGCACACCAGCGACACTCAGAATACAGCCAGTGGACCCACGTCAGTGGTTCAAAGCTATTCTGCACACCATGCAACAAGGTTATTGACCACTTACGAAAGTCTTCTGTGGATAGCCACCGCAATTCCGCAGACCATAAAACAAAAGAAGAAAGAATGAAGAGGTCACATGCCACTGACGTGGATGAGAGTGAAGCGGTGAAGAAGCAGAGGACATTGGATTCTGTTTTGAAGAAACCGTCTACAGTTTCAACGCAAGGTGAGTGGTGCACCCTTTCCCTCTAAATGAGTACTTAGTTTTGGGTGGATATTGCTCTATAAATCTATACAATTACAACTATATAAAAGATGAGGGTATTATTATTACTATTATTATTATTATTATTATTATTATTATTATTATTATTATTATTATTATTATTATTATTATTATCATTGTTGTTCTTTTTATTATTACTTTGTGGTATAGTGAAAAGACACTCGCTTTAGGATCGGAAGGACCTGGGTTCGAGCCTCGCTCAGTGCATAGTTGAGTCCTTGGAGAAGGCTCTTTACTCACATTCTCTCATGAAATGGAGGTGTAAAATGAGTACCTGGCCGTTAACAGCGTTGTCTCTGTCCGAAAAAAATTGTAATATCCCCTAACAGGCTTCATGTCCCATCCTACCTGTTAAATGTTGCTGTTGGCCACGGACCCCTTGTAAAGTGCTTTGAGCACGTTTAGTGGATATTGCGCCATATAAAGCTTATTTTTTTTAAGCTATTCATATTAACAAACTATTTTTTAAATTTCTTTCTTTCAGCAAGAAATGATATCTGCAATGAAGTTGTTTCAATGTTTGCTGCAGCAAACATTCCCTTATCGAAGGTTGACCACCCAGCAGTCAGAAACTTCTTGCAGACAAGAGTTGAAAACGGTGGTGCCATTCCACAAGCTCATCAGCTGCAGGAATGCTACTTAAAGAGGGAGTTCACCAACAAAAAAGAAGTGGTGTATAAGAAAGTTATAAACAAGCCTGTGGCCATCATCTGTGATGAAATGTCTGATGATGTTGGAAGGTGGGTTTTGTTTTTTGTTTTTGACTGACAATGTTTGTAGAAACTAAAGCGAAAGAGTAATTTATATATAGGAGTAGGAGGCAGGTGAATACACACACACACACACACTCACGCACAATCATATATATATATATATATATATATATATATATATATATATATATATATATATATATATATATATAATATATATATATATATATGTGTGTGTGTGTGTGTGTGGTATATATATATATATATATATATATATAATATATATATATATATATATATATATATATATATATATATACCACACACACACACACACACACACATATATATATATATATATATATATATATATATATATATATATATATATATATATATGGGCGTACTACACAACACAACATACACAGTGATCAGTTCGAATCCTTAGTTTGAATTCTATAATTAAATGCTGAGAGCAATTATGATATCACTTTTGCATCCTTCCCTATATGTTATTTTGTGTTTTCTCTTATTTGTATCGCCTATCTTTTCAGGTTTGTCCTCAATGTCTTAGCTGCACCACTGGAACCCTTGAGCGCTGATGTGGACAAAGTCCAAAGTTACCTCTTGGACACAAGATTTTTGTCTGTCACAAACCACACAACCGTTGCGACGGCCATAATTGAATGCTTAGTCTCCACTGGCATCAAGTTTACTGACGTCGTCACCGTAAACACAGACAATGCAGCATACATGAGGAAGGCTTTCAATGATGTATTGAAAGGGCTCATGCCAAATGCTACGCATATCACATGCATGGCTCATATCATGAGCCTAGTGGGTGATGCCTTCAGAAAGCCCTTCAATCGCACCAACAAATTCGTCAAAGCTGCAAATGCGATATTTTGGAACGCCAATGCCAGAAAGGCAAGATATCTGCGATTCCTGACACCACTCGTCAAATCTCCAAAGATGCCTCCAAACCCAATCGCTACACGGTGAGATTTTGAGAATTTTCCTTTCTTGGTCATGATTCATCTGGGTCTTTAAAAAAACTTTTTTCACCTAAAGGTGACACATTGTTAATATTGGATATTGACAAATAGGAGGGTCAGTCATTCTTATTACCTAATTTGATATGTTAGTAAACATATTTAGTAGTATCATGTTACAGTTATAGTAATCTGCTCCCTTTTTTTTGTTGAAAAGATGAGCTTTAATTAAGTATCTGACTGGGAAAGTGCTTGCTATGGCTTAATAGAATTGATTATTCCATTATGTTATCTTTTTAGATTGTCATCATTTTTTTATTTCAAAGTTAGTTTGCTTTAACCATTGATATAAGAAAATGCACTAGAATTTTTAAAAATAAATATTGGAAGCTATCTTGCACAATTATTTCGGGGTAAAGTAAGAGGGTCATAGTCAACCATTAAAGTCAATGCCTAACATTAGTCCTCACTAGGTCAAGTCATATGATGATGGTAAATTCAACAGACTATACTATAAGGCCAAAAACTGATAGATTAAGTAGGTATAATGTTATCTTCTTTTCAAATAAAAATTCAATTTAACAAATGAATTAAAAATGCATCATTTCTTTTACTTCCTTTTCAAAATCCAGATGGAATTGTTGGTTTGAAGCGGTCTCATACCATGAGAAAAATTTGCAGCACTTTGCCACATTCATTGTGAAGGAAATGGAGCACTGTGGGCGCACGGCTCCAGAGTCGTTAGTCTACTTGAATGATATCCTCTGCTCGGTGTCGGAGCGCCAGTTAATTCAAGCAGAGATGAGCTTTATAATCCAGCAGTCTCAGTCCATCGTTGTAGCTACTGATGTATTCCAAAGCCAACGTCCAATCGCCATGACAGTAAATATTCATTTTCTCCTCCTACCTTTAAATCTTATTTTATAAGATTAAGAGCAGGTATCATTATTAATGAAACGATTCCATCTTTGTTGAAACTCTGCCTTTGGACACAACATTATAGTTGAATGTCTTTGACTAGAGCAAGAAAAGAATTACAAACAAAAATACTTTCTTATGTTTTTTAATCCTTGCCTTATTCTTATTTCTATTTTCACCAGGCGTGGTCAAAGCTCATGGAAATTAAGGACCAGTTTTCATCTTGCCATGTGACCCTACAAGATGTAGAAAGACACTGTCCGCATGACCTGGACCAACATCTCAAGCTTCAGCTCCAGGATAGTTTTTGTCAAGCTTTCTCTTTGGCCAATGAAAAGCTTGAGAAATATTCATCGACGGAAGGCCAACCAGGGATGGAATTATTGAAGGAGATACCTTTCTTCAATCCTTGCAATTTAGTGTTCATTGCTGACTCTGATATTGATTCTTTGACCATTCCTGGTATTCATGAAGTACCTCGTGTAGAAGTACTTCGATATAAAGAGTCTCTTGGTCCAAGAGCAGTGTCGGCATCTGGAGGCATTCCACTTGATCTGACTGTTTTTTGGAACAGTGTTAGCTCAGATGTTCCCCATCTTGCTACGCTGGCAAAGAGATACATATACACCTGCCTTAATTCTGCTGATGCTGAGAGGTCCTTCTCCATTTATAATCTTGTATTTTCAGACAGGAGAAGGCGGCTCAACGAAGCAAACTTAAAGGCTTTGGTGTTCCTTTATTATAACAGTTTTATTTCCTATGAATATCTTGTTTAATTAAATTTTGATACCTCTCTTTGCAGGTTTTTCGTACTTTTGTTTTGATATAAGATTAAGATTGATGTTTTAAATCATTTTTCATTCTGATCTGCACCTGAGTGACTTTTGTGTGCATCTTCAGATCATTGTAGTATTTGGGGTCCCCGGGAACGAAAAAAAGTTATCCGATTAGTTAACAAAATTTGCAAAATATGGCAATTTTTACGGCAAAATGTGGCAAATTTTTCTATTTTTTGTGGCAAAATTGTCATTTTTTTGTGGCAAAATTTGGCAAAATTTGGGATTTCAAATGGCAATTTTCCGCGATGCCAGCTTTATCACTCTTGGATCAAAGTTGCCTAGGAAAAACACAAAGGTAAATAGGTCAAGGGCAACGGAGTAGGATCATAGAATCAATCTATCCATGTACCAAGCCTAAGACCAACATAAGTTTCACAGAGGCACCCAAGCTGAATTTTCAAGGATATTTAAATTGAGACATACGTTTTTTTACACTCATTAAACAATAACAAAAAATATCACTTCCCACAGAGGGCCTGGGCCTGGTTATAACCAATTTTTTAAAAAGACACATATAAAGGATAATGGCAACCGGTAGACAGTCTCACACACTCAAACAAACTGTGAAATAATGCTACAGCATAAATGAAAACATTGTTACACATCGCATACTTCAAGAAGAAAATTGAGCATTGGAGAGTAGAGTGGAAATCTGCTATAAAAGTATGGCCTAAAAAAATTTCTGATTACAAATTTCATTTTTTAGTGCTGGGTAAATTTTCCCAGAGGATACATGTATGTTAATTATGACCAACATTCTGAAAGCAATATCATGTCAGGATGAACTAGGTGCGGGATATTGAATTTATAGATATAAATAGGAAATTCGAGACTTACTTCCATTTCTTATGGTGGGGAATAAATACCATCCATTTCTTACATTGCAAAAAAATCACAAGTTCATATTTCTTCTCATTTTAAGTCAAATTCACTTTTCGGTGTCCGATTTATCTCAACTCATAAAATGGAGAAAGTGTGTCATATTTCTTATACACTGTAATACGCTTAACTTCAACATCTTGCAGCAGCAAAAAAAAATTTGCTGACTTAGAGTTGAATTTATCCACTTTAAAAGGAAAGTTTGGGTATTACCACCGCAGAGTTGAGATTAAGACAGTTAACTTTTCGGGGAACCAGAGTTGACACTAAGACAGTTAACTTTTAGTGGAACCAGAGTTGACACTAAGACAGTTAACTTTTCGTGGAACCAGAGTTGACACTAAGACAGTTAACTTTTCGTGGAACCAGAGATGACACTGAGTGAATAATGCTCTTGCTGAGTGTATTGTATTAATAAATGACTAGTATCTAAGCTGAAATCAAAGTCTGTTTATGCTAAAGAATGGCTTGAAAAACGTAACTAAATAAGATAGATCCCCAATCAAATATTATGCAAAGTATGGCACTCCATTGAAAATTAATGGAAAAAAACAAACCATTATAAAACCATGCACAGGGTCAATAACAAGGTTCAAGCTCTCTCAATTATAATTTCTCCCTTTATTTGATTGTAATAAAAGTAGCTACAAATGAAACCATTTTGACAAAGAAAGCAAAAGCAGCACTGCAGCTCAGGCTCAAGACTTAATTAAGGTATTGAAACTCGGTTGCTGAAAACAGTAGAATCTGATTACAGGCAAGAGTAACATCTGTAAAGGATTAATATTTTCTAAAAAAAAAACAATAAAAATTTATAGAGCACAATATCTATTAAACCTGATCTAAGCGCTTTAAGTCTTAACTGTTCAACAATTGCCCCATTTTTTTTAAATTTAATTCTTTTTTGTTTTGTTGTTGTTTTTACTGATTTAAGCAGCGATTTTCTTTCTGCAAAGGCACTGTTGAGTTATAGTGGGGTTAATTTTTTAAAATATTAAAAACATTTTAAGAGTAAAATTGCATTTTAAAAAACAAAATCTTCGCAACATGAAATGAGTGAAGAGTATATGAATGAGACAAGTGATATTATAGATATGAAATATATTAAAGCTGTATAAATCAGTAACAATGGGGGGAAAAAACGAATAAAAGTAGTGTTAGCACCAGATGGAACAGAATTACTGGTTAATAAATAAAACAACTTGGGATTTCTCAAAAAGATGGAAAAATAATCTAAATTAAATTTTGTAACAGTTCTAAATATATTCCATATATATCAGTGGCTCCGATAAATAAATAATTTTAAAAAAGATAGGATTAATCTCCTGAACCAATCCGTATTGCAATTGTGATTCAGGTTTATGCGCGACAATTTCTAAATAAAATCCATACAGGAGAAAACTTTTATCTTAATAAGATCGGTGTAGCAGTTATTTAGAGGGTTCCCATAGCTTGATTGGTGGAGTGGAAACCTGTCTTGACCCCAGGTTCAGTTGACTCCTGTGTCCACCCAGTAGTGAATGGTAATTGGGCCTATAAGAGCTGGCAGAAAGAATGTACTTTACCATAGACATACATATGTCCTTGCAAAAGGCATGCGTCTTATTAAAAAAGTAGCAAGCAATTGCTACTGACTATTTAATGCTACAGAGACTGGGATGATATTCAGCTCTATCGCTCTCATGGATCTGAAGGACTGTGCAGTTGTGTGATTAAGATAAATGCACGACACGTTTAACTAGATAAGTAATTTTTTTTTTAAATAAAGAAAGAAAAAGGACAAAAAAATATCAATTTAATCTCTAACCCAGTTAATAGGTGGTTTGCTTAATTGCAATGCGGATCAAAGGAGAAAACATCAAATAAAAATCTATTTCTTGATATATAGACCAAATCGTTATGAAAAAAAAAATCATATCTTGTAAAGTGAGCAATTCTTGTCAACAACCAGACATCTTGTCATAACATGTTGATTGCAATCTGTATGAAAAATACAAAGTAAAAATATTTATTAAAAAAGTGATTTAGTCATTTAGTAACAACTTGGAAAGTTATAAACATTTACTCGAATACGTACTTTTATTAGAGAGCATGTGCAAATATTTATTTTTAAATTCTGAGAAAAAGAAATTTTATTTGGTTAACTAATTATTTTGTTGTCACAAGCAAATCACGAAAGACTGAATATATTAAAGCTCAGATAATTTGCAGAATTAAATCTTATTTTCATAAGTTTAGAGTGTATGAACTTCAGCATAAAGACAAGAAGAGTTGTTAATACTAGGAAATGCAGATTGAAACATACAGTAAAAAAAAAAATTGACAGAGGATCTGATCTCATACCTGATTTTTCCAGGCAGAAGTTCTACTGCTACATAGCAGAGGTTAAGTCATAACCCAAGTCATAATTAGAACAATAATATATTGATAGCAGAGTTTAAGTCATAATTAGAACAATAATATATTGTCAATACTATCTCAATTAGTTAGTATGCATATTATACTGTTATGTTTTCCTGTTCACATTGTAATGGTTAGTCTATAACTTATAACAATCATTAAAATCAAGTTGACTTGTTCACTTTCATTAAAATCAAGTTGACTTGTACAAATTTGCTTTACTCAAAGGGTGATCAACTAATTATTTCATTTCATGATTTTGATTTTTCAAATTGCGTGTTTTTATTCCATTTTTGCCATAATGAATTTAAAAAAAAAAAAAAAAAGAATAAAATAATGATTAAAAAAATGAAGGGAGGGTTTATTAGGGATCTATATAGCCCAAATAGTCTAGAGCAGCTGGACTGATCATAATATTCTAACATGACATATCATGTAGTATATCATATTTAATCTTAATCAGAAATTATCTCAAACATTTAAAGTGAGTTTAATGTGCAAATCTTCAGCGTTGATTAAGCAACAAAAAAAAAACCATCGGTTTTTAAAGGATACAAATTAATTTTACTAAGTGCGGCTATGTCTAGTGGTATGTCTTTCGGGTCGGAAGGTCCTGGGTTCGAGTCCTGCTGTGCGTGGCGCATAGTTGAGTCCTTGGAAAAGGCTCTTTATTCACATTTCTCACAGTACTCATGTCCAAGAAAAAAATTGTACTATCGCCTAACAGGTGTTTGTCTCGTATTACATATTAAGTGTTGCTGTTGGCTAGGGACCCCTTGTAAAGCGCTTTGAGCTTGTTAATTAGATATTGTGCTATATTAAAAAAACTCAAGTACGAATATGTAAATATTATTGGTTAATGAGGTTCCTTGCCAATTTCCGGTTTCAATCAAACCATGCTCACATTCACTTTAATCCTGTGTTTTACGTGCAAGGTTTTAGTTGATGTGTATTGTGATTTTCATTTGGTCCTTTGCAAATTAAAGGTGTTAAAGGTTCACAAATGGATTGTTCATTGTTTTTTTTTCTTTTCTTTCTATATAACATAATCTACAATATTCTGCAAATGATACTTCGTACTGAAATCAATTTGTGTGTATTTTTGATAGATTGAGAATCACCATGCACCCCGTAATACATAAACCAGGATACGCTCCTGTTCTTTTTATCACCCCCCCCACCCCAACCACTCCACTCCGCCCACATCGTCACGTCGCCTGACGGTGAACTCCGATTTTGCTGTCTGGCCTCTCTTGTTCTAGGTCGGGCTACACGGATATAATTCAAATGAGCCCACCTTATAAACCAGTGAACACTAAATAGAGATTTTGGCAAACAAACTTTTTCTTATTTATTGCCTTACTAGTGCTGGTACCATTGATGTAATGACATTGGGAAGGTTCCAGAATTGAATTAAATCTATTAATTTACTAATATTATATCAAGTTAGTATTAACTTGTGTTGTTTTTATATATTTATTTATCCATTTAAATTTTTTTTTTCTCGTTTTCTTTAGTGCTTCTCAAAACTCATTTATCTAAATTGTTTTCTTATTTGTTTTTTTTGTTGTTGTTTTGTTTTGTTTTTTTAACAAATTAATTTGTTAGTTCCTTTTTTTCTCTCAAATTCTTAAAGTAATTACTGCTGTATTTTTATTGCCAGACTAAATATTTTTGCAAAACAATGTATTTTCTTTGTATTCCCTCTAATAAAACAACACTTTTATTCAAAAGTCACGACTAAATAAATATATAAAATACAACCACCATTTTGGTTTTCTCAACAATTGAATTAGTATACGAGAAATACTCTTCTGAGAAAGGAGAGAGTTGAATTCTAACTAAGTTATAGAGGAAATAAATACGTTTAAAGGAAGGGTGGGCAGATTCCGTACTTGCCCATCCTGAAGCTAATACATACATAAGATAGTTCGCAATGAAGAGGTGGGAAGCTAGGGGTTGGTTGGGTAAGGAGTAAAGATAACACGGTCGTTATTGTTATAGTCTAACGAATGCATGAGGAGAGATTGGTAGCATTATTTTGTCTTAATTTTATTGTATGAATTATTGGCGAAAGCCTAAGATTAAATAAACTTTGTTTTTGTTTGTCTTTTTTTGACTATGGAACTGATACTTGTCATAGCAGACTTGCCTACTTGAAATAGGAAAATAAAAATCGTAGTTTTCAGGGTTAATAAAATCGTAGATATTTTAACTACCCTTTAAAAAAATCACCGGAATTTGAGTCTATTATAGGTATCAAATTTTTTTAAAACGAGAAAAACTGATTGGAAACGTAATAATGATGGTGGTGGTAGTAATGATGATGGTAATATTATTATTGTTATTATTATTATCATTATTATTACTATTTTTATTATTATTATATTATTATTATTATTATTATTATTATTATTATTATTATTATTATTATTATTAATTATTATTATTATTATTATTATTATTATATTATTATTTTTATTTTTTTTCTTTTCTTTTAATTATTATTATCATTATGATTATTATTATGATTATTATTATTATTATTATTATTATTATTATTATTATTATTATTATTATTATTATTATTATTATTATTATTATTATCATTGTACGTATTGGTGGTATTACGATTGTTGTATTTTTTTCTGGTTATTAATGGTATCAGTTTATTGTTTGGTTCCATTTACCATTTTTGTCCACTTTCATGTATGTTGTCATCCAATTGTATGATTTATAGGCGAAAGCCTAAGATTGAATAAATTTTGTAATATCGTATGGTAATCATCATTGTTGACGACATTGTCGTTGTCATCATAATCATCATTATCAATAACAACAAAACCAACATTAACAACAAGTACTACAATAACAATAAAAACAATATCAACATCATTATATAATTTCCGTCATTGTCTCCACAACTATCATTCTAACCAACAGCACGACCAAGACCACTACCATAATTACATCCTCCCTCACCGTCTCCTCTTCCTCCTCCTCCTCCACCACCACCACCACCGCTACCACTATTCCAGCCACTACCACCACCGGCACAATCATTCTAACCACCAAGAGAGCAGTAAAAATGATGCAATTTGAGCTCTGAATGAGTCATATCTCTGTTGTTGCTTCTCAATGAAAACTTTAAAGTTACTACGAACTACTGAAAACCAGTAATGTAACAGAAATATTAATCTCGATATTGAGGGACTAAAGCATCTCTTTAATTTTTCGAGTGAACGAAATGGACTTGTATTGTCAAGGTGTTGTCGCATTATGTCTCGTCGCTTTATTTTTTGTTGTATTCTCTTTTGTGATTCATTTTTGATTACGTTTGGAATCATTAAAATCTACTGGTATTGTCATTTCATTGTGAATGTGATTATTTGTGGTTGAAATATTTTATTTTTTTTAAGGTGGAAAAAAAATATTCTAAAAAATATATTTATATGTCATATATATGCCCCACCACTATAAATAGGCTAGAACCGCCACGGACTGAAATACTTAAGCCAATCAATAAGTTTGAACTAAGACATTTGCACTATTTATTTGATGACGCAATCAATAAGTTGTCCATTTTACACCAAGGTCTCACTACATTATTTTTCTTTCTGTCTCCTCCTCTTTCTCTCTCTCTTCTTTGAGGGTCCATTGATTTTTTTTTCTCTAGATATTGTTGAATTCTCTCTCTCTCTCTCTCTCTCTCTCTCTCTTTCTCTCTCTCTCTCTCTCTCTCTCTCTCTCTTTCTCTCTCTCTCTCTCTCTCTATATGTGCGTAAGTGTGCAGGTGTGTGTATGTATCACCATACCTGCCTACTCTATGCAAACAGATCTTACTCTGTTCAGGACTTTCCAATATTTCTTCAATTAAATTTCTCCTCCAAAATGCTCTTGGTCTTCCAAATTTGCTCTTTGCCTGTGGCTTATGACTTAACACTAGACCTGCCAACCTCTCAGAAATGAAAAGTATATTCTGAGACCCAAAAATAATGTTGACATGAATTATTTTATGAATCTTTTGGTTCTTGCATGTGCCTTAAATTGAATAAGTACACAGACTTTACATGATCTAATGCAAGATTGTACGAATGAAATAAGACAGTGGTAAAGACGTCTGTTGGCTCAACTGATCCATTTAATGTATGAGTAGGATTACACCAGTGATCTGCTCTCAGCCCACTGCTGTTTTCAATAGTAATGGATGCTCTCACAGAACACATTTGCTCTTATGTTTTGCTGTCTCACAATGCCTCTTGATGTCATAAATCCCAGACATGGAGATTAAACTGTCACAATGGCAGGCCTTGCAGATGAAGTTACAGGATACTTATTTGAATAAGTATTTAGAAATGTCAGTTGCCTTTCCTCGATTTTGTAGCATTTTTAAAGGGCTCCATTGTAAAGAAATTCACATAATAACAAAAGTTTTTAAAACACAAAGAAAATTAATGAATGAATAAAATAGAACAAGAAAGGAACTGGTGCACATTCGACGTCAAACAATAAAATGAATAGAAATGAATGAACAAAGATGAAATAATGTGGTAAGAAAACCAACAAATTCGTGTTTCGATGCTATCGGATGCATGGAATTGGCAGTATAATAACAACATGAATCAAATGATGATATCGTACTTGGTATTGAAGAGAATTAAAAGGGGTCCGGTCAATACCATACCACTCACGACTCCCACTTAAATGAGTGACAAAAAATATGATTAATCGTATTGGTTGGCAGGTCTGTGATTATTTCATATTCTTGTCCTTGTTACATTTTAGTTCATTTTCTTACTGCTCAGTTCTTGTCCTTGGGACTTCATTTTCCTTTTATCAAAGCATCTGATGTTAATGAGTTGTTTTATGCATAAATAGACAATATCAGTTTTTGCGCACCATCTTTTACAGGGGTCTAAAATAGGTTGTAGTTCTTCAGAGCTACCTAGCCCATGAAGCCGGAGTTTATCCCTAGTTTCTATATCTTGAATCAGACAATAGCAATTGCTTGCTACCCTTTGGATAGGATGCTAGTCTATTGAAAAGTACTTACGCCAGATCTAACAAACCCAGCTACCAAATCACTACTGGGAGGGGTCAGAAAAAAATCTCGACTGCACCCGGGATCGATCTCAGTCCCTTTGCTTGTGAAGCGATTGCTCTACCAACTGAGCTATCGGGACCCCAATATACTAAAATAAAGTTCAAACAATTACAATAATTCACTACTAATTTCTTTCCTGAAATCTTCTTTAAGAATGTATGGTAACAATTATTGATAAGGAGATAGAAAGTAGGAAAACGTGAAGTGACATTTTATTGAACTGTATCTTTCTGTCAGTTTCCATTGCTGTTGTCTTCCCAGAAAATTTAACATTTGATTAATTACCCACATATTTTGATCAAAAACCTTACCTCATTCAGTATAAAAAATACACAATCATTTCAATGGCCTTTGTATTGTGGATCACGTTTCTCCAGAAAAGCTTTCATTCCTTCTTGTCTGTCTTTTGTTGGGATAACCTGAAAGACAGACAGGTCAATGGAGAATATCCTATACTTATTCTTACTTTGCCCCATCCACAAACCATAAAACGGGAGCATGTCAAGCATGAGAACAATCCCTTTTCAAATCCAGTTAAAGGGTTTTTTGGGGTTTTTATTATTATCATTTTTTTTTTTTGGTGACATCACTGTCCACTCATCAGTTATTAGGTAGATTCTGTTTGGTCCTTCGAAAATACTTTGTGATAGATCAACATCCTATACAAAAGGTATTGAGCAATCATTTAACACTGACACTACAGAAACCAGGAGAAACCCAGGGTTCATTGGCCTTATGACTTAAACTAACCTAAATCAGCTATTATTTTTTAAATGATAAATATGCTGGAATGAATCACAAACTTCAGATGAAGGATAAAAAAAAAGTGACACAGAAATAAAAAGAAAAAAAAAATTTAATTGAGCTTTTATATAGCGCAATATCCACTAAACATGCTAAAAGCGCTTTACAAGGGCTCCCTAGCCAACAGCAACATTTAACATGTAGGAAGGTATATGACGCCTGTTAGGCGATATTACAATTTTATCGGACAGAGACAATGCTGTTAATGGCCAGGTACTCATTTTACACCTGAGTACTGTGAGAGACTGTGAGTAAAGAGCATTTTCCAAGGACCCAACTATGCGCTGAGCAAGGCTCGAACCCAGGACCTTCCAATCCGAAAGCGAGTGTCATACCACTAGACCACAGAGCCAAACAATAAATAGAACCTAAAGTGAATAGAAATTATATTCATTTGTTTTTAATAGTTCACAAAATAGGTAAATTTATTGAGAGTTACCCATTATCCAGTGATGATAATGGCAATTTGTCAAAAAGGAGGAAAATGTATCCGTCCATAACATAAAATATCATAGTTTCGTATGTTATATTACTACTTTTAATGAACATCAATTCTTAACAATATAGATATAACTTACTTTATGTAAAGTTTTGATGAATTGTCCTTTTCTTAAAACGATCTTAAAGACATATGTACCATCTATTCAAGAGATTTCAAATTAACCTTGGTCAAAAGTTCTGGAAGTATTTGCTTTTACTTGTTTTATCTTTGTTGCTGTAGCCGAGAGAGAGAGAGAGAGAGAGAGAGAGAGAGAGAGAGAGAGAGAGAGAGAGAGAGAGAGAGAGAAAGAGAGAGAGAGAGAGAGAGAGAGAGAGTAGTTTAATTGTGATGGGGTTTTGTTTTTCTAATCAGGGAGGGATTTATAACAATTTTCTTTTTAAACGCAGCTATAAGTTTACTACCCCACTTGACCTACATACAAATAAAATCTAGACTGATCTACCCCTCGTCCTTCTCGAACATCAATTGCCTTGTGTCTGGCGCCAGTTTGTCTAGACTGATGCCACAAAAATGGGAATGTCACCAAAATTCATGCATTTGAGCATATGTGTCAAAATATGACACAAGACTCGATGGTGATGTTTTCACTTGACCTGGGCTTTTATCAGAGGAAAATGTCTGACACCGCAAAATCAGCAAGAAATTTTTTTTAGAAAATCCCAAAATCCTGGAACACTGCAGAAGATTATCATCACTGATTATCAGCATTTTTAGACAACACATCAAGTATTGAGTATTCACAATCTTTTCAAATGTATTTATATGTAAATATATTTGTTAAAGTTAACAAAGTTAACTTAACTCTCTCTCTCTCTCTCTCTCTCTCTCTCTCTCTCTCTCTCTCTCTCTCTCTCTCTCTCTCTCTCTCTCTCTCTCTCTCTCTCTCTCTCTCTCTCTCTCTGTGTGTGTGTGTGTGTGGTGTGTGTGTCCCTGTCTGTAACTTCACAAACCTGAGCATAATAAGCTTCTTCAAAGCGCATTCCAGCATCAATTTCAACCTGTAGAGGGACAATGAAGATCTTAATAAATGCCTTGAATTTAAGAAGAAAATATTAAAGAAAACTAATAAGAATGGTAGCTGAATTAATTCACCTTTTAAAAAATTCAAATTATTTCAAATGTTGTTTTTGATAAGAAGCAGCCTAAAATAATGCTTATCAATCAAATTAAAATAGACCTATGGGTTCGGTTTTAAATTAGGATTAAAAGGAAGAAGATGGTAATGACTTAATTTATACAAAAATCTAAATCCACCTTTACAACCTACATTTTTTTTATAATAAAAGTTTTATAACCATTAGGCTATCATCATTAAGTGGCATTGTATATGAGTCATTCTCAAAAGGTCAATGCCAAAGTGTTGCTTACGTTCAAAAAATTCAATGTACTCTAAGTAACTAAAAAGTGTGTCTTGAGGGAAGGTAATGCATACCTTGGCATGGATTTGTGTAGAAAAAGATAGTAACTGTCACTATTTCCAGTACATGAGCTGGTAAATAGCCCCATGTCAAAAATCTCTGACGTCATGGATGACACAAATTAAAGTTTATACCACCCCACCTGTTCTAATGAATTGTAACATTGTTGTGTTATAGGTTACAGTTTGCAAGTTTCTTTTTGGAGATAACAATATTATGACATCCTTTGAAAGAGCTAATTAGTTTGAGCAATGGAACATTGTCATCATGACGTCGGAGACAATACAGACTGTTTAAGTTTTAGTCACAGCATCACTTTCACGGTAGTGATGGCAATAATCACTAATAATCCTCCAAAATGAACCAAATAAATAGGCAATAGTACGTCTGACTGGATTAGACTAGGAAATGAGACAAAATTTGATAATATGCACGTGGTCTCTGACGTCATGATGACACAAAAATGGTAGAGACAACCAATCAGTTCAGGCTAAAGTTATCAGAACTAGAACTAGTTGAGAGATATCTGCCCCCCCCCCCCCCCCCCCCCCCCCCCCCCCCCCCCAACCCAACTGGGACAATCCTTGTCACAGGGAGTGAAAGGCCATCACATATGGGCCTTGGTAGAGTTTGAACAATTTAAAACATAGTGTGTGCCCTCCTTTAAAAAATCAAAAATCATGATCAGTTAGAAACAACCTTTATTAAACATATGAACATAGAAAGGCAAAATATACATCTGAATAGCATTGGAATAATAATCAAATCAACCCACGAGTGACAACAAAACATGTGCATTTTTACAAAAAGGTTGTAATTGCAATGCAACAATAATGATAAAAGCAACCATGCTACAATATCAGTGATAGCTGTAACGTAATGGTAGATTTGAGGAATGTACGAATAGCAAGTTACGAATTAATGATTTGTATTCCTGAAACAAACTAAAAGAAGCTCTAGGAATAATAGGCTGGAATACAAAACTCAGAATGCTTGTAGATATTATAATATCCACAATAAAACAGACTGAACTATAACTTTAGTAGTGCCGCCTGGCAAATGTAACTTTTAAAAAGAATTATCAATATTCAAGATATCAAGCCAGCCAGTAGAAATTCCAGTAACAATAAGCAAGCAAGCCTGGACAAGGTGAAATAAAATGAAATCAGAACGCATTTCATATAAATAATAAAAAATATCAGCATAAATGACACTGCATTAAGAATTGTGTTTGTTTTCAAGGATTTTACCGCACTTGCAACACATCAGGTCACATCAGCGCCAGTAAAAGGAAGAAAATTGGGACAGTAAAAACATTCTAGATGTACAATTAAAAGGACCTGAGGAAAAAATAAGACATAGGGTGCAGATTCCAAGAGCACCCTATCAGTGTACTTAGAGATCACCTAAAAGTCTCACCCAGACACTAGCACAAGATCCCACTAAGAAGAATACATTTAAATGTCTACAAATCATATGTTATACATAAGAAATTCAATCAAGACCACAAAGACTGGTTCTTCGATTGGCATCAGAGGAACCACATGATTAGCAGTCCAGTACTCGAGTGGCATAGCCGCTCCATGCTGAGGAGTGGAGCACCAGAAAATGGAGAAAGCATGCGAAGTACGAGTTTCCCTAGCTCGGCAAGTCTTATTGTTAAACTTCTGATAGCTCAGTGGACCCAACAATGGGTAAAAAGAGAGCACATCGACATTCAAAGCATTGGCAGCAGCCATCACTTGCCACATGCCCATAAAAACTGATGACTTACAGACACTGAGAGTTTCCTGCTGAAAGACAGACTCTGGACTATCAGACAAAGTAGTATCAGAATGGGAAATAAGAAAAGACAACTCATCCTGATCTAGGCACAAATAGTCCATAGCATTTGAAACCAGCTCCTAGACTATCCGACACCTTATCTCAACATGATGGTCCTGAGTGCCGAAACAATGGTAACTAAAGGATCTAGGCACGCGGTTACCATCTCCAACAGTTTCAACGGGTACCAAATATTGAATACCCATTAAACAGAAACGTTCTGAGGCAAAAGAATCCACCGAACCACTAACACTGCTCACTGTATGAAACATAAATTCAGGAAGTGGAAAATTCACGAAAGAGGATGAAACCCGTCTTACAACAGAACGAAGCTCATTGTAAGAATGACAATTGGAGAATATGCCAAGGACGTCTAAGAAAAGAGACTCACGTGACCTTTCCACAGAAACAGGCAAGTTGTCACACACATCAGGTGAAGCAGACGAGTCAACATTTGGCCCAGAAGTGCTCACAGAATGACTGAGGACATCCTTCACCTGCACGAACCGACGAGTATGACGCCATGGATCAACATGGTTGGAGTTTTGACAAGCCAAGAAGTTACCAGAGACACAAGGCGGACAGAAACAAGACAGATTTCTCAAGAGCAAACCATCAGATGTACTGAGAATATCATGAACCTGACGAGTACCAGGTAGACACTGAGTTGGACGGATGATATTATCGACAGAAATGTCAGAGGGAAGAATGAGGGAAAAGCTCCTGCGCACATGGACACAAATTCCATCAGAGACTGGAGGATGGACGGAAAGCCTCTCACAAGCAAAAGCATGAAGATCTTCAGCAGATTGAATGGTGACCTTACCTGCTTTGACAGCATTTTTTGCAGCTCGCTTCAAAACCCCACCAAGAGCATCACATGGGTTCTTGCCATGCCTTGACCCAAAGAAAGACCGTTGAACGGAAACAGATGAAGAGTGATAGGACTGCAGGTATGAAAATGGAACACGGGATTTATACTGTGATGAGCAACCATCACTAAAGACGACAACTCTAGAAAGAGACAGGGATTCCAACTATCTAAGAATATGCTGCATAATGCAATGCACCATATCAGCACTGTGCTGCAAGACATCACTGACAAAGACCCAGTTGTCCATGATGCGTGAACCACATGAACAGGTGTGGTAAATAACACAGGGGTGAACAGTCACCTGTGAATACCCAAAGTAAGCGGACTGAGGCTGATCCTGCTGAACACACAAGTAGTTCTCTGAAAAGTCAAGAACAGCAACAGCCCACCCACTGGGTATATCACGGATGAGGGAGGAGAATTGGTTAGTTTGCCACCTGTGGACAAAATCATGCATGGCCAAATGGAAGAGCTCAGATTTGAGCTCGGAAACAAGCTGATTAATAGTCCCTTCTTTTCTCACAAGATCCATTCTCATTCCAGACTTTCGCTGCACTCTTTCCCACTTTCGCCAAGACACATGCACATTCACATCCTTCACCGTACTCACAATGTCATCCAACCCATCTGTACCACAAGACTCACATTCCCAACTCACACATTCCCTACCATCACCACATACTGTCAAACCAATCAAGGCTGACAATGAAACTACTTTGGAGCCCCTGTCAATGACAGTGTTCAGGACTTTTGCCTTTAACATCGGGTTCAGGCAAATCTCGCAGAGGCATTGCCGCAAAGGGATTTTCAAATAAGATAAAACATTCTTAGGCCTTAGCCTAAAAAATGATGACCTTGATACGAGGCATCCATTTGCAGCAATAAAATCAGAATAAAGGCTTGCGATGCTTTTGTCAAGCACTTTCCTAACTTGAAGTTTCCTTGCCACACCCATTTTCCCAGGTAAAAAGTTGGACCTCTCCAAGTAGTACCCTTGTACTAGAGAGGCACATTTCCCTTTCCTCTGGTAGAGGCCTTCCGTGGGGAGACCTGCCAACAGTCTCTTTACAATGCATGAATGCATATCACGTTACCGACTAAGCGGGGAAGGCCACTTTTGTGTTGACTTTTGCTTTGATGGGGACTGATACACAATCCCAACATCCAGTAGAGCATCCTTGTCCTTCTTATGAACGGACCTAACTAGGCTTCTTAAGTTCACAAAAAGTCGACCACCTTTGGCCAGACGCTTTCTCAACCTGAATACTGTTGACCTGTTTGGAGTTGACGTGTCTGTAGTTGAGTGCGATGCGCCGATGGGTGGTTGGGGACAGGATGATACGTCGATGGGTGGTTGAGGACATGATACGTCGATGGGTGGTTGAGGACATGATGTGTGGATGGGTGGTTGAGGATTTGATGCGTTGATGGAAGGTTGAGGATTTGATGCGTTGATCGAAGGTTGAGGATTTGATGCGTTGATGGAAGGTTGAGGATTTGATGCGTTGATGGAAGGTTGAGGATTTGATGCGTTGATGGAAGGTTGAGGACATGATGCGTCGATAAGTAAGCGTGATATATCTGCAGATGTATTATGTGAGCATGATGTCTGCAATTTATTTCCTGCAGGTTTGTGTTCATGATAGTAGGAGAGACTGGCTTCTCGTTCCCTCCGCTTTTTTTGTGAGGACATATTCGCACGCCGCTTCCGTTGACTCAGTTTGTTCCTTTCCCTCCTCTCCTCGAGCTTTTTCTCATCCAGCCTCGTATTTCGTTTGGGGCCTGTGATCTGCATTTTCTCCTTACACCGAGCACTGAAAATGAGAAAGATGGAAATTGCTGAATAACGGCATGAATTGAGTATTGTTTTTGTTTGCATTAAGGGTTTTAACAGCGCTTGTAACACATTTAGGTCATTTCAGCACCAATGAAAAGGAAGCAGGGATCTAATTATAAATTTGAAAATTTTCCAACCACTGAAAAATAGTGGGTCGCAGTATGAGACTTGACTTTTGCTAACACTACCATAGTTACATCCATTATAGTAGATGAATATTGATCAATGAATAATGCCAAAAACTATGGGGACATATAACCGTAAACAATATCAAGCATGCGCTCATAAAATGCTATGCACACCCCATTTAAGATCATTGTGATGAAGAGAATGAAATAACACTAACCGATATGCAATATTGCGGATTCTTGTGGCTTCCCTTTGAATTGCCTTCTTGTCCTCCAGCAACGACTGGCGATAGTGACGATGCCACAACTTATCAGCCTCTTTATGTTCCTTGTACTTCAAAGGATCCGCCTTCAACTGCTCCCTGTAGCGATGGTTTGACTGTTTCTTCCTCTCAGCAGCAGTGAGAGTTGGAGCAGGTTGTGGAATATCAAACTCCAGTCGTCGACGACACTCTCTTTTGGGACGCTCTGTAAAATATGACAAAATTGTTCATAATTATGATCACTCATACGAAACTTCCTTAACATTTTTTTTAAAAAACAGAAATAGACGAGCCTAAACTCACAATTTTCATATGATGTAATCTGAAAACATCCCTGCTCAGTCTTTAAAAAACATGTTTCTTTCGAAAATTGACAACACAAACTTGGGGCCCAACTTCATGCCCTTTTCGACCGTATTGACCAGCTTCATTTTCATTAGATAAAAAGCAATGGACAGTCGAAATATTTCAAATTCTTGTCTGTCTACGTAAAATAAATGGTATCAAATAGGACCTCTAATCACAATTTACAGCCCAATTAAATCAACCAAAAAGGAGCTTTGGAAGAAAATCATTAAAACAAAAAAACTGAACAACAAAAATTACAATTTCGTAGTGGGCCAGAACACTAAAAGAAATTAAATAAACCATGACATCTTATGACAAACCTATATCATTATGTCACACGGATATGGCAAATCATCAGTAACATTAAAATCACTGAAATATCACAAGACCCAGGTTGAGGATGGGAGGTTTTTTCTTTTAATACTGAACTTACTCTGGACAACATCGAGTTTTATTTTTTTTTAAAATGTAGTGCAGAACATCACAAATGAAAAAAAGTATTTTGGTCATCAGGATGTCGGAGAACAATTACTGCTTAACAGACATGCGTGACTAAAAATATAACAGGAGATGACTATCCCAGCATCAAAAGTGAAAAAGGAATAATTTTTATATCTAAAAGAGAATTCATCTTCAGAAAAAAAAACCTTGACTATCGACGTCACTGTGACAAAATCTTAATTTGGTCAGAATGAAGTCAGGGAGAAAATAGTCATAATTTAAATGACCGGATAAGAAGAATCCACAATAACAACCAGGAAATTAGAGGATCATAAAAAAAGCGTTATTGGAATTACTGGGACTGAAGTCTTCACTCTCTAAAACAAGGCATTTAAAAAACCATGATGTAGCACCCCTACGACGTCATCGTGACTATCTTCTTTTTCTCAACATGCCCTCGACGTCATTTTGACAAGACATTACATTGGTCACCGTGACGTCGGAAACCAAATTTCATTTAAATGCCATCAGCTCTACTCCAAAAATGATAGACTCGTCTTCAAAATTTAGCATTTAAAAAAATGAAATCAACCACATGATTTGGCGTGCATCAGTGGAAGTAAAAAAAGAGGGGCTAATCTAAAATTTATAAAATAACTACGACGTCACAGTGACACACTTTCTATCTTGTCATGTCTTATCTGTGACGTCGGAGAAGACCCATGGTGAGACCGATGCAAAAATTAAAAATAACGTTCAATGTCGTGAATATAATTTAGATGCAAATCCTCCAAAGAGTCATATGAACCTACATACTATAAAAATGCCTATTTTATCAAAAACAACAAAGTATCTTAATCCGACGTCACGATGACAGCTAACACAAATTGTCGACGTCATGCTGACCTTTGTCACGGCCCCTCTATGACGTCGAAACCAGAAAATTAAATTGAATAAACTCTAAACCCAAGAGTACAATAATAAGCAAAATTTTCTAATTGTGATGTAATTTTAACATTTTTATTTTGAAATAAAGTTTGCTAAGATAAAAGATAAAAAAGAACGGTTCACAACGTGAATTCGACGTCACAATGACCAAGACAGTAGTTCAAAGTACTTACCCATTTAAAGGCGATGATCACTTCACACTGAGAATTTCCGTGAAAATACTTGGTTTAATGCACGAAACAATGAATGTGCTGATCAGAGCACGAAAAAACGAGCGTGGATGAATTAAAAGAAAGGAAATATTGATGGATTTTGCTAAGTCTGCCTCTGACGTCATTGAGTCATTGTGCGTGACCAAGCGCAAATGGACTCGTCGGAGATGGGCAACGGCACTTTATAAGTCGACGGAATTAACTCTTCTATAAATGTGGCACAAAAAACTTGAACTTTAGCCACGAATCAAGCAACGGAACTTATCCCGTTCCCAAATCTCTCAATGCATCTCCGACGTCATGAAATGACTAAGTCATCATGTCTCCGACACATTATGCTTAATTATCAAAAAAATCCCCTTTTCATAACGAAATTTTGCTTTCTTATTCCTTATTTTTATCACCACTTTCATCCTATTTTCGAGATTAAGCGATAAGGCTGCCCGAGTATTATAAAATCAAATCTAAATATTTACTTTAAAATGACAAAGGGCATGACGTCGGAGTTATTAATTTTTATCGCCAATTAAATCAAAAGTATTTAAATTATAATTATAATTATTGTTTGGAATCATTAAGGTACGTTTCTTTTCCGGTAAAAAGCAAAGTTAACAGCGTTTACAATCAGCCTTCCTGTATTTTATCTATGTGAAAGACACGACATATTTTGTGCAACAATTTGAGAGAAATAAAATCATGGGATTTTTTCAACAAATTGCATGTACCAAGAAAACTAAATAATTTTCACGCCCCATGTTATCTCCAGTATATCTTTAATAAACCTGCTTTTAATTGGGTATCTACACGAGTATGTTTACTGAGTGGTTATTTTTTTATGTTACCCTTAAAAAAGACACCCAATCTCAATCTCACCTTTTGAGAATGACTCATATGGAGGTCAAATAGTCAATGAGGAGAACAAAGGCTTTCTGTCCAGAATCAAATAAATAAATAATTAATGAGTAAATTCCCTTAATTCATACATGGGGAAATTTGTCTGACCAGGTGTCAGTTGTGCTACAATTCTGCAAAGTGAGCAATAAGGATTGAGTTTCTTGCTCATAGAAACAGCAAAATGCCAACAGCACAGACTCAAACCTCTGTTACCCCGAGCTCTTGGAAATCTTGCTTTTAATTAGGATTTCCTACCTCTATTCCTCTGTTGATAGCAGCCTTTGCCATTCTCAGAGCGATAGGTCCCTGTAATATAAAAAATGACAGCCCTGCAGTTGTCAATAATACAGAATGTAATTAAAATGGAAAATACTATATTGTTGGGTGAAATGGTAGGAGGTAGGAAATTAGCTTGAATCATAATACATGTTCCCGGATTTTAGTCGATTTATAAAAGGAACATGTTGAAAGTTGCATTTTACTTTCAGTTTTTTTTTTTTTTTTTATGCATATAACAGACACAGCAACATTCAGTTATAACAGTCGCAATGATGTTATTATAAATGGGTTGCACTTCTTTGTGTTGCCACAAAGTCAGTATAAAATATAAAAGCATCATCATGCTTACATTCTGATTGGGATCTCATCAACTACTCAAGGTACGATTTTTCTGAAGTCAAATATACAAAATCACAAAGAAAACAATCTGATAAAATTAAAATTGGCAAAAACCAAGTGACTTGTGTCTTCCAGAAAAACCCCTGGATTGCCATATCAAGTCAAGTGTATAAATATTTAACAGTGCTGACGGTGACTAGAGGTGAAAAAGGAGGGAAATTTCAGCGATTGCCATTAAGTCCCATTTGTACTGCATCAACTCCCACTTTTAGAGAAATTGAGATGATAAACTATCATTAATACTCTAGCTAACTTCTGGAGAGTGGGAAACTGCACCTATTTCTTCTATCCAACATTAAGTCTCTCACTTGACCTTTTGCCACAAGCAAGAGACTTTAAATCTGGATTTTCCTCCGAAAATCAATTTCAATATTTTAGAAAATTGTAATCATCTTATATCACTACAAAATTTATATAAAAAATCATATATTAATCATTTCATAATGTTCAAGAACATACATATTGAATTTCAGTTTAGAAACAGTTTGAATAGTTAGTCAAATAAGAGAAATTTCACAAAATTTTAATCGTGTAAATTTATAAAAAACATCTAACTCCGTATAATTAAAGACTAGTTCTCTTAAAGGCATGTGGTTTAGATTGCCAGCATCATGTCTGGAATAAAATTGACAGCACAGCAGTAGGACTGAATTTCTATAAAATCACAATTTTTCCGATTCACCAAGAGATAATAGAACTCTGTTTTGATCAAAAAGCCTGAGTCACAATGCTGTCATAGCAGCGGCGTGGCATGCTTACAGTCTAAAGTGGTGCCAGACGAAAATGACTTACACATACTATATTTGTAAATATAAAAGAAAGAAAAAAAATTAAAGAAAATACTTACTTACATACTTGTAAAGTAAATTTGCATGGGAATGGTTCTACCCCTGGAAATCTTTTCAATAGTTTGTTTATAGAAATCACGAACTAATAAATTGATAGGAGTTTGGACAATGAGGGAAATGGCTAAAGGGATACATGCAGACATTGAATGTCAATTGAACAAAGGTTAATTTCAAAACGTACAAAGCGTAAGAATGTTAACAGCCCCATTCCACTTCGGAAATCAAACAATACACCATACAAGATCTCTCTCTCTCTCTCTCTCTCTCTCTCTCTTTCTCTCTCTCTCTCTCTCTCTCTCCTCTCTCTCCTCTCCTCTCATCCCTCTGTGTGTGTGTGTGTGTGTGTGTGTGTTGAACGTGCACGCGCACACACACACACAAAGTCAAAACACATAATCACGCGAAGATCATATAGCATCACTACCAAGAAAGGTATTGCTTGATTCGTTCACATTCCTTCATATAAATTTTTGCAGCAGCAATAATAATAATAATAATAATAATAATAATAATAATAATAATAAAATAATAATAATAATAATAATAATAATAATTGATAATAGTAAATTACTATATTTAATAATCACGATAAAGAGAGAGAAACAAATGAACTTGTTAATAATCGTGATTTCGATAATAATAAAGATGGGAGAAGTTCCCAGACTATGATGTAAATGACCAACATTAGCTATTATTCCCCAGTCCACCAGAGTTGGAGCAAATATTGCTCGGCACCTGAGGCGGGATTTTTCTCGTATTTGAAGATGGTAAAAATTCGAGCCATATTCTCAGGTAGTCAATGTGGCAACACTGATAGTAATAGCCTTAAATGGTTTCCAATAAAAATCTGCTCCATCCGTGGGGAAATCCAGTCACTCGCCCAGGGATGGTACACAGTCGCTGACAGTCATCAACGGATTGTGTAAATAGGGATAGAAGCATGGATTGAAGGCGTTGTGACAGAGAGAGAGAATGTTTCGCACTGTTGACAAAAGGCGGTATATACCATTTCTCAGTTTTATATATTTTTTTAATGCTATTATCCATTTTTAAAAGATGGATGCGGTGCCAGGCACCATTTGAACCAATAGAGCCACGCCCCTGTGTCATAGCTCTGATGTTGAAATCAAAGGCATACAGTTATGGTCAAATACCAATTTTTTTTTAAAGGAAATAACGAGATATGTTTTCAGATCGGCCTAAAGAGGGACCCCCCAGCTAGTAAAGGGTTAAAATCTATTGTTTTGACCATGTCTGGCTAATTTTACCCTATCTGCCATTTCGTCAGCGAGTAGTAAGGCCCTTTGGTATGCAGCATCTCCTTCTTTATTCTGCTCCACACAGTGATTCACCACTCCATTTCTTTCACACTGAAATTGAAGAAGGCATTTATGAAAACTAGTAATATATCATTCTATAAGCTGTGAGTAGAATTTAGTCCATCGTTTTAAACAAAATTTCATATAATTCCTTTCTTTTTGTCTTGTTTGGTTTGATAACCTTTCAGACTTTTTAACTTCTATTGAATAATTGAAGGGAGTTTATTTTTTATTTGAAAATTGTGATAAGCCATTAGCAACCTGAAAAGCTGAAAAATCATAATTACAATACAATTGGAACCTATCACTTTCTGACTTCTGGTGTACAAAGGGAGATGGGTCACAAATGGTTTATCACAGCAACATAATGTGGTAAAATTTATGTTATTTGGTTGATAAAGAAACAGTGGTATTGTAATAAGAGACTCTACACATACCTCAAATCCATCCATGATGCGACTGGTTAAAATGAGCTCCTTGGCTTTGGCCCGTCCCACAACACGTGGTAGTCTCTGAGTCCCACCAGCTCCGGGTATTAAAGCCCTACTGGTTTCTATCAGACCAATCTTTGCATTGCTAGCTGCATGCAATGAAACAGTTTCATGGAGACATTTTTTTATGATAACAATCCATTGATCACGGAATAAATGCAAATATGATCCATCCATTCAAAGTGGCAATTATGTTGATTGTCAAAGAAGCCCAAAAAAAAAAGAGTTTAGCTTTATAATATGATCAGAAATATGAAATTTTGGGTTTATATGAAATGAAACTGTATGTCATTTTGACTAACTTGTCTCATTATTTTAAGTGGATCTCTAAAAGGTAACTTCCAGAATTGGCTGTAATTTTGCCACAATGTTTAATAGATACATATTTATCACATTACAAAGATATTTTTAAAATTAGTTGCTATAGTTTTTGAGTTAGGATCATTTTTTCTGTAACTATCCTCTTAGTTCTGAGACCTTGATATGGTCTAATAATGGCATACTTTGAGGTTTAATATGTTAAAAAATGATAAAGATATTCAAAATCAGCTTTTGTAAAGTGTTAGAGGATGTCCATATGAGTTATCATGCCAAATATCTGGCCTTAAACTAGAATATGTTTTGAGATCTACCCAAAATAAAGTAATGTTTAAAACGCTGGCTCAGCATGTTAACCATGTCACCACTCCTGGAAAAAAACATGAAAAAAAAAGTTTTGAGGGTTTAGAGTATCTAATTTTAAGCAAACAACTACACTTATGTATATAAACAAGCAACAAAGAAGTAATATTGATTTTAGTACTATACCATAGCCATCCCCGCCCCCCTCAACCCCAAAGCCTTTACAAAAAAATCACCATTTGTTGTATTCAGAGCAAACGATTTTCTAAATTCTAAAACCAACCAGCAATCCTCATATCACAAGCAAGTGCCATCTCCAAGCCACCTCCCAAAGCAGCTCCATCAATGGCCGCAATAGTCGGCATGGGAAGATTTTCCAATTCCATCATAGTAGATCGCAGCATGTTGGTAAATTGTGAAACTTCCATATTAGTCATTTTGGCACGTTCTCTCAAATCAGCACCTGGATTCAATGGTTTGTTTTGTTGGGATTTTTTTTCAAAACATAAAAAAGAGAGAATAATGTAATAATTCAAGTGATATCTTCTCTTTGATTATTCTGAGGTGAAAAAACAAACAATTCTTTCATTGGGATGATAAAAACAGATCATGACATATTTTCAATTATGAGGTATGTGTATATAAATGGAAAAATTACAAATCAAAACAACTCTGTATATTGCAAGATCATTATTTTGTCAATCAAGTTTTAAAATTCTGATTCGTTTCCAACACAAATAGGTTTAAAAATAAAATAGATATATATGCAACCTCTCTAATCTAATATCTTTCCAGACTAAGGTATATGAGACAGCCTTTTACAGTGCTTGTGACAATTTTATGCTATTTCATTGCCAGGGACTTGGATTCATGAAACATAGTTGGCAAGGTTTAGCCCGTCCATCACATAGTCCTGATCTTGTACCTTCTGATCTCCATCTGTTTGGGCCATTAAATAAAAGGTTTGACCAGATGAAGGACACGTGACACGGATTTTATGCCTCAAATTAATGGAAACTTTTTTTCTGTCACTTATATGAAAAAATAATGCAACTATTACAATGGTGGATGTGTTGAAAAATAGATAAGCTGTACAGTGTTTTTTTTTTTATTATTGATACATTTCAGGTTTAAATAACTCCAAAGATATGTAAGATTTCATCTAACGGTTTTTTGCCATATGTGCAGAATTAATATAAGTTTTGATTGATATAAGTTTTAACACTGTGCGCCCTTTGGTAGCTGAGCTATGATGTCATCAGTAGAAAAGGGTGATTCTGACATAAATTGTAATCTATTTTGGCTTTGTCCGTCATGGTTCTCGAAAAAAAAGATTATTTAACAAGCCAGTCTAAGAATATCAACTTGGAACACTGCCTTGACGCACTGGAAAATTATTTTGTGTATGATGTCATCACTGATCGTGATTGATGATTACGATAGCATTTTAAAGTTTGACACAATGATGGGAACCCTTGGTGACAGCAGTTTTTATAAAAACAAAACAATGAGATGAGCCAATTTCCTGGCCTGATCTAACCCTAATTGACTTTTTGATGGGGATATGTGAAGAGCAGATTGTTTAGAACCACCGTGAGGGCATGCGTCTCCTGAAGGCAAAAACAAGAGAAGCTGTTCATTCTGTCACATTACTTATGCTCCAAAAGATGTGGGACAAACTGGAGAGATGCTTGTGGCTGTCATTCAAAATGGTGGTGGTCACATGGAGCTTCAAATCAGAGGATTGCACAAACGCACGATCACAAGCAAGATATCAGAAAAAAAAATGAAATATATTTCGATTAATACGTTGAAAATCAAATTGATGTCGTTGCAGCTGTTCTTGAGTTATTCAAACCTGATTTGTGTCAATGATTAAAAACAAACACACTGTATATTATGATTTATTTCCAAATTACCCTTTTCTACTCATGACATCATAACTCAGCTACCAAAGGGCGCATAGTGTTAAAACTTATATAAATCAAAACTTAAATAAATCTTGCACATATGGCAAAAAAACTGATAAAATCTTATATAGTTATTTAAACCTGAAATATTTCAATAATTTAAAAAAACACATTGTATATCTATATCTGTATGAGTTTGGTATCATTCCCAGATGTTATTTTTCGTATGTACCAACTTTGAAATAATTTCTGGGACAGTCCTTGTACGTTTTTAACATGAGATCAATTTGGAGAGATGACAAAATTTATTACATTATCATGAATACATACCAGCACAGAACACACCAGGGACTTCACTGCGTACAATCAAAGTCCGTATAGATGAATCTACCTTGATTGTCTTCATGGCATCATTGAACTGAATGACATTTATAAAATATGAAAAATGATTCATTCATCAGACATGTTGATTGCTTAATCTTTTATCTTAGAAAAAAATAAAAAATAAAATCCAACGTGACCAAAATACAGGGGAAAAAATGCAAATATGCCAACAACAAAAAATAAATAATAATCAAAAGACACACCTTTTAATTATTTATCTTTTTGTTTAAATAAGTATCAGTGATATAAATGTGTTGCAAACTTTAATCTACCTTATGAATTAAACTGAATATGAGGGGGCAAAAATCCAAATAACCTTCATGCTAAGTACATCTCAATATTTCATCTTCATTGCTGCTTAAATCATTTAAAGCAGTGTCCACTTCTCAATAGTCCTATGTCCAATGAATTATATATTTCTCAATCTTTGAACAGAGTATTTATCTAATTTTTCTTTGTAAATCATTTTTTTATTATTTAATTATGATGCTAGAAAAGTATAATATAGAAAATTCTGACACAATGATAATAGAAATCAATGCTAAGTAAAGAAACTATTGTTGCAGGGAAAAAGAAAAGAAAGAAATCAACACCATCACCAACTAAAAAAATAAATAAATAAAATAAAAAGGGCAGTATCTGGTATTAGTTATTTCTACAAGTAGAATGTATTTGTCATCGAATCTTTCCCTTAGTTGTGCCATCACAGTGAACACCATAATTAGGACAACTCAAGCAACGTTTCCAAGTTAATGATTTCTAAGAATGTGCAAAACTCATAAAATCCACAACTCTGCAAGAACAGTTGAGACACAATACTAAGAAACTAGTTTTGGTCCTTGAATGAATAACTCAAAAGTCATGGACCAAAGGACCAAGGCATGTAGCAACTACATTCACTCAACAAAGTATTTAACACTAACATTAATTACACACATACCATCTTCATAAGGTTATGCCCCATGGCATTTCTGTAACGAAATCGCCTCATTGAAAACACAACAACACCTACAATGATAAAAATGTACCAACATTTTAGGTTTATCATGAATGAAGTATGAAGATAGGAAAAAGCGGATGTGACCTGCTGGCTTGAAATGATATTAAGTCAGGTTGACAGTAAATAAGGGCTGTGTTATTAAATGTCAAATAAGATTCTCACAAACAGGGGATGAATCAATTCTTTTGACCTTAAACAGAACAGGGAACTTCATTTTTTATTGATTGATTTGTTTATTTTTGGATTACCCAAGTTGTATTCATAGTGGGCACTTACACAAAATCCACTTTGAAAAGTAGGTAATAAGAGTTATATTTTAAAGAGAAAATGGGGGTCCCGATAGCTCATTTGGGAGAGCACTTGCTTCACACATAAAGACTTCACGACTGAGATCAATCACGAGAGAAGTCAAGTTTTTTTTCTGACCCCCTTGTCCACCCATCTTGGTCAGTTAGATCCGGTGAAATGTATTTTGTGATAAACTAGCATCCTATCTAAGGGCTATTGCCTGTTTCATGATATAGAAACTGGGATTAACTTCAGTTCCACTGGCATAATGACTCTGAAGAACTAGTTTTTTTTTAAAAGAAAAATTAATCCGTTTTACCAAATTGGTGGGCAAGTAACAGTCACAATTATGATGGTTAATTTATTGTATCATATCATAATATAGTTTAAGAGCCAATAAGTTCTCAAAACATTTAAATGCTCTGTGTGACTTTTATGAATAGATAAAAAATGTATCAATTACATAAACAGCATTCAATGTTGATTAATTGATAATATTGAGATTGTAAAATCTAATACATAAATAAGGGTCATTTTCAATATCCTTAGTATAATTAACTCTATTAACATTCATTTGGCATGTTCAAATTTTGTACATTCGAGAGTTTCAATTAATTGATATACAAAATGCAATAATATCCAAATGTCACTTTACAATATTCATCAAAATCAAATATTATGTTAGTAAGTTCTTTATCAATCTTAAAAATATTAATTGAATTATAATTTTTTGTCTAAAACTTTAGATTATTCCAAATTGTCACAGTTCTTTGAATTAGGTTATTTTCCTTATAGACGAATTACATCTTTCAACAAATATCTTAAACTTATCTCCCCTAGTGTTTGTAGCATGCGAATAATTTTAAAAATAATTATAATCCATATTGCAAGAATCATGCACGAGTCTATATATATGAATAAGATCACCTCTTATTCTACAATATTTTAGTGAAGGCAAATTTAGATACTTTAACTTAATAGGATAGTTGTCGAATGTCAGGCAAAAGTCTCCTAGCACGGCTTTGTAAGTTCTCAATGTTAACAGACTTGCTTAAATAAGGGACTCCAAATACTATTTCCATACTCTAGACAATATCTTATGGCAGAATTATAAAGTTGGACAAATGTTTTTAAATCAAGATAGCTAAAGCTTTTCTGCATATAATTCTCACAAGCTTATTCACTCTTTTTATACAATCACATATTGTTCATCAAAACACAATTTATTATCAAAAATTATCCCAAAGTCTCTTTCTGATCATGTCGTTGGCATAACAGTCATATTATTACCACCTATGTAACAGGAGAATAAAGTGTTAGACCTACCAATGTACAGCACTCTGCATTTAGTAATATTAAAATAAAGCTGCCAATTTTCAGACCAATTATAAGTGAATTGATATAATTTTGTAAGATATCTTTATCTAATGTTAGTGCATAAATTATGAGGTGGATAGCTCATATGGTAGAGTCCCCAGCCAGATGGAGTTGTACCAGTAAGGTTTCAGGTTCGAGTCCCCATTGCCGCCGCATAATTTTTATTCTCTATTGTCTTCAGGCACTTTCCTACTCACTTCATTTCTTGCATAAATTTTGGTGTCATCAACAAAAATTTTGCATTTAGAATTCATAGTATCAGGTAGATCATTTATATAGATAATGAAGAGTAAAGGACTGAGTACACTGCCCTGGGGGATACCGCTAGTTGTGCATATGAAATAAAGCAGACGTTTATTTGTTAATTTCATTTAATTCCTATGAAAAAAAAAATGAAAAAAAAAACAACAGTTCTGGGCATTGGTAAACGAGCGAGGTCCCTCCTGCCATCTTGTTTTGTTTACACAGAGACTGAGTTGTCACCTTGGTTGTTTTTGATAAATATTAGTAAATACATAGCAATAGCAGTAAAAAGCAGTAATTGGAATGGCTGGTCTTACCAAAAAGAGGAAAATGAGTTGGAGAGATGCCAGGCAGGGTGTGTGTGTGTGTGTGTGAGAGAGAGAGAGAGAGATATATAGAAGAGAGAGAGAGACAGAGAGAGAGAGAGAGAGAGAGAGAGAGACAGAGAGAGAGAGAGAGACAGAGAGAGAGAGAGAGAGAGATTATTACACTTGGAATCGTCCAGTGTTGGTGGAATCAACAGAAACAAAGGAAAATTGGTATCATTTATTATGCCTTAAATGATACAATGTGATTTTAAAGCTTTGTTTACACTCTAAATTAATTTTTAAACAATCGTTCACACTCATGATTGCTTCATTTATATCTATTTGTTTTTTTCTTTCCTTGCTTTATTTTTGGGAGGGAGGGGAGACAGCATTCTTATGAATCTGACAATAGTAATGGGTGAGAATGTTTTTGATCACTATAATCGCATGTTTAAAAATAATAATAAATGTTACAATTTTGGATGCCAGAAAAAAATCCGGTCCTAACAGAAAAAAGGGGGTTGGCTCTGAATGGAAGGATAGTCTTGCAATTCGTCTTTCATTGAAATTGATTTAGACTTCTCAAACTGTGACCTCACTCCGGTCAGTTCTGAAAAAATCTACCTACGAGCAAAAGCCGACCTACCTTTTTGGGCATTTTTTAAATATTGAATTTCAAATTCTTTTTCATCTGGAACATCTTTAGCGTTTTTACTGAAGCTTCGTGCGTTTAATAGAACTATTCGTCTCGACAATTGCGAGGGTAATCTTCGAATTAGAGAACAAGCCATGAGATCTTGATATTCTTTCCCAGTTCCAGGTCAAATTCAATCCCAAGAAAAAGAAACGAAAGTGAAAGAAGTGGAAAGGAAGTTGACGGTTATCAGGGAGGCCATTCCCACCATGCGAAGCGAAGTGGGCGGGGTGAAGCGAAGCGATAACTCAGAGATAGAACGATATTGACGTCACTCAGCTCTTTGTTATTGCTTTTAGCCAGGCTTTTAATTATTAGTTCTCATGAAATTCTATCAATCAGACTTTAACGAAATAGTGATAATGGAGAGGCTTCGGATGGGAGCAATACAGAGAATGGACGTTTCGGATACAAATCCTTCGTTAGCACAACAATTGTCAAATGAAAGTGGAAAACAAATAAAATAAAATGGAGTATAACTTGTATCGTCTGTACTCAATGGTGGTTAATGCGGCTTAATGAGTATGGAATCCCTGGGGTGTGATTGGAATGATAAGGGCAATTCAGCGTCGTGAACTTTCTAGAAAATAATGGAAGATAACAGACATAATAGAAATGTAATATAAGAAGTAGTAGTAGTAGTAGTAGTGATAGTAGTAGTAGTATTAGTAGTAGTTATAGAAGTAGTAGTAGTAGTAGTAGTAGTAGTAGTAGTAGTAGTAGTAGTAGTAGTAATAGTAGTATATAGTAATAGTAGTATAGTAGTAGTAGTAGTAGTATAGTAGTAGTAGTATAGTAGTAGATAGTAGTAGTGATAGTAGATAGTAATTAGTAGTAGTTGTAGAAGTAGTAGTAGTAGTAGTAGTAGTAGTAGTAGTAGTAGTAGTAGTAGTAGTAGTAGTAGTAGTAGTAGTAGTAGTAGTAGTAGTAGTAGTAGTAGTAGTAGTAGTAGTAGTAGTAGTTTGGCCGGGGAAGGTGCTCTCTACTATAAACCTTCAAGGTTAGACAGTTTTGTGTATTGGTACGTATCCAGCTGGATGATGTGAGTATTTTAGCTACACGCACAGCATCAATATGTAACGTTACTTGGAATACAAAGCGAAGCGATTTTGGAGTGAGCGATAGTTGGCGAGTCAAAGCAGATCCATGCATGTGTTACCACTCCTTTCAGTTTCAGTCAATATGTCATTTGATTAGACTGAATAAGGGAGAAAACGACACACACACTCACACACACACACACACACAGAGAGAGAGAGAGAGAGAGAGAGAGAGAGAGAGAGAGAGAGAGAGAGAGAGAGAGAGAGAGAGAGAGAGAGAGAGATAGATAGAGAGAGAAAATCATAACAACATTATTGTCATATATTAATAAACAGTTACAATCATTCATTTTGTTTTGTTTTGTCACAATCGATGAATCTGTGTAGCCTATTGTACATATGCATCCAGCGATTGGGACGAAAGAGAATAGCCCAAGCGATTGCTCCACTTCGCCATGCTTCTCGTCGTTTCGCTTCGCTCGTGACGATTTTTCGTCCCGCCCGCTTCGCTCCGCATCGCCCGCAGCCTGGACCCATCGCTCGACGCATTCAGTCTCTGATGTTTCAGCCAGTACACAGTACACATAATATTATTTATCGACCGTGAAAATATCCCCTCAAAGAATAAATAAATACAAATGAAGGTATGTGTAAACAAATGTTTATTGATGACTCTCTCTCTCTCTCTCTCTCTCTCTCTCTCTCTCTCTCTCTCTCTCTCTCTCTCTCTCTCTCTCTCTCTCTCTCTCTCTCTCTCTCTTCATGACTCAGTCATGTTTACAATCGGCTGTGCATCAGTCACGTGATAAACAAGATGGCGGTGGCTAGATCGTGCCCTTGAAAGCCGTCATGATCATCCAGCGTCACCGTTGGGCAGACACACTAGCCGACATCCCGTGTTTAGCTTTCACCTCGGTGTTGTGTAACTTTTCTGTCCTCTTCTTCTTCTTCAAATACCAAGTCTGTGCCAGACATTTGTGATAATAGTACGCCATTCATCTCTCTGATCAGATAACCTCAGAAAACTAATAATATTACTCTTCTCTTTCTTTGTCATCCAGCTGTTCAAACTATTCAAATATGTTTATCTTGGTCTACCTTTACTCTTTTTATCTTCTATCTTTCCTGTGAGAGCAAGATGTTCAATACATTTATGTCGATTTAGGTGCCCTAAAAATTGCATTTGTCTTTTTCTTATTGTACGAATTAGTAACATTTTAGTTTCAGCTTGCACTAATACCTCTTCATTAGTTTTTTAACATCCTTCTAAGGCCCCCCATAGACGCCGACATCCGCTGATAGCGGACGGATGACCTATCGCTGTGACCCGATCCCTGCGTTTATCGTAGATGATTTTTGCCCACATACGGGGAGATATTTTTTTGAGGCGATCGGCGATCGGGGGCGTGGCAGTATAAAAAAGTGGACAATTTTTTTCGGATTTTCGCTGTTTTCACGTCGGATTCGTGATCAGCGTCAAATTTACAATAGGTTTGATACTAAGAACTGTGTGTTTACTCCAAAAATTGGTGAAATTAGAAATAAATTTTAATTAATAGTGAGGCTATGTGGCCGACAGAACCGATCCCAGTTACTGTCTGTTATTCTATCTTTCGTCTTGCGCACAAAAGTGATTACTTCTCACTAAATTATATAAATTAGACTGTTGAAGGAACGAAATTGACATCATTCCACTCTTTGTTATTGTATTAAGGCAGTCATTTTGGTATTAGTTCTCACTAAATTATATCAATCAGACTTTTAACGTTCAAGGTTACTCGTAGTTTTGTATGACGGTACGTTATTTCCGACTGGTGGATGTTGTGAGCATTTTACCTAAACTCATAGCATCAATAACCGTCCAAGATATGTAGCAATAGCTATAATAATCTAACATGTCGAGAGAGAGAGAGAGAGAGAGAGAGAGAGAGAGAGAGAGAGAGAGAGAGAGAGAGAGAGAGAGAGAGAAATAGTAAGAGAGAAAAATTTACTTGCGCTATATATACCGCTATATTCAATAAAGGTGCTCAAATCACTTTATAAGGGTCTTTGGCCAACATAAAAACATGTTAGACGAGACATGACTGTTAAGCGATATTGCAATTGTTTCCCGACAGAGACGACGCTGTAAACAGCGAGGTACTCATTTTAACAGTGAACAAGGTGAGAGAATGCGAGTAAAGAGCCTTTTCCAAGGACTCAATTATGCGCCACTCAGAGCGGGACTCGAATCCAGTACCGTCCGATCCAAAGGCGAGTGTCATTTCACAAGATCACATGCATAGCCGCACAAAAAAAATGATTAGAGAATAGATTCATATGTATTGAAGGAGGAGAGAGCGGATGGAGTGAGTAAAGTTCTTGGATATTTATAGAAGGAACCAAATTGACGTCACTCATCTCATTGTTATTATTTTTAGACACCCATTTTTATGATTAGTTCTCATGAAAATATATCAGACTATAACGTTCAAGGTTCCATGTAGATCTTTGGGCTGGAGTGACATTTCTGGCTGGCGGACTTTGTGAGTATTTTAATTTAACACATAGCATCAATAGAAGGAATGACTTTGACGTTAGTCAACCCGTTGTTATTGCTTTTAGACAGCATTTTATAATTAACTTATCACTAAGTTATATCAATCAGACAATGAACGTTCGCGTTTGCAGTTTTGTGTGTTAATATGTTATACCCCGATGGAGATGTCGTGAGTATTTTTCCAATACGCATAACATCCATACATTTGCAATCCGATTTAAGTTTAAAAGCAACGTAGACCACGGAAATTTTTCCATTTTGTGGACAATAAAGATTTGTTATTTATCGTCATTATTATTACTATTATATTATTATTATTATTATTATTATTATTATTATTATTATTATTATTATTATTATTATTATTATTATTATTATTATTATTATTATCATTATTATTATTATTATTATTATTATTATTATTATTATCATTATTATTATTATTATTATTATTATTATTATTATTATTATTATTATTATTATTATTATTATTATATTATTATTATTATTTATAAAACAAATCGAGAGTGTTCCCGTGGCAGATTAAACGGGTACTCCTCGGGACTACTCGCATTCGCACCCCCCCTCAACCACCACCGCCACCACACACACGCACACAGCTCTTTTTTTTTGGGGGGGGGGGGGGCGTTGTTTGTAGATTATAATTCAGACAATGCCCACCCCTGTCATCACGTAGTCAAGGCTTTTTGGCATCTGCCAATCCCAAATGTCTGTGTCAAGCTCGACCGTCATGTCGCGTCAACGGGTGAGGAGGAAAAAAAATAAATAAATAAAGAACTGGCATATTATTATATCATTACATTGAAAATTATGAAAACTATTTTTTATTTTGTATGAAATCCTTTATAAATTTTACGATGATCAAGAACGAAACTTTTGCCATCTACCTCTTCCTGGCGCAACATTTATAAAAATATTATTTAAAAAAAATAATAACACAGCATTTATTTGGCGCAATATCCACGTGCTCAAAGCGCTTTACAAGGGGTCCCAAGGCAACAGCAATATTAAACTTGAAAGACGAGACATGACGCCTGTCAGGCGATGTGACATTTTTTCCTAACAAATTCAACGAACGGCCATGTACTCATTTTACACCTGAGTACGGTGAGAAAATGTGAGTAAAGAGCATTTTCCAAGGACTCAACTCTGCGCCACGCAGAGCGGGTCTCGAAACCTGAACCTTCCGATCTGGAAGCGAGAGTCATACCACAAAACAGGGAGGGGCACTGTTCTGTCGGCCACATAACCTCAACATTAATTAAATTTTATTTCTAATTTCATCAATTTTTGGAGTAAAAACATAGTTCTTGGTATCAAACCTATTGTAAATTCGACGCTGATCACGAATCTGACGTTAAAACAGCGAAAATCCAAAAAAAAAATTGTCCAATTTTTTTATACTGCCACGCCCCCGATCGCCGATCGCCTCGAAAAATATTAAGCAAAGCGGGCTTTGCGAGCGATCGACCGTACCTAGGTTTATCGGCCAGGTATTTGGCCACACACATTGCGTTTTCATCCCGGTTTGCCTGATCGTGGTTCGGACGCCTATCAAAACCCTGCGTGTATGGAGCCTCTAAGAAACCACATAATTTATGCTGCCTCCAGTTTCTTTCTAATGTCTTCTTCACAGCCATTTAATAATACGGATCATATATAGGCCTTCAAAACCCTATATTTTGTTGTCATTTAGATACATATTGTGGTTTTTGAAAATTAAACTCATTTTATTAAAACTATCTTTAGCTATTGCAATTTTTCGTTTTATTTCTGTGCTACACCTGTGCCATCTGAAGTTATTATTATGGATCCAAAATATTTAAATGTCTGAACTTGTTTTATCGTTTCCCCTTTGCTTATTAAGTTACATTATGGATTTCTTTCTCTCCTTGATACAACCATGCATTCTGTCTAGGTCAACTAAATTGTTACACTTTAAGACTTCTATGGTATTGGATTATACAGGGTGTTTTGCTACCCGATAAAGAATTGAAATAGCTTAAAGACTAGAAATGATAGAAACATCTAGTTTTTTGCATAGTTTTTCATCACTATTCAAGCTTTTTGCAGTGAAAATTTCAGGAAGATCCATAAGCCGTTATTAGTTATAATACAGTCGCACTTTTTGGTTAAAATTTAACTCAAGCGATTTTTGACGCAAAAATTAGAAGTAAAATAAAAATGCGTCTGATTCAGTTTTATACAAAATGTACTTAACAAGACAGGGCTTCATACCGTTTAAAGTTAAATCACAGGAAGTCCATGTTTTGTGTGCTTTCATGTTTGATAGTTGGAATGGACCATTTTATTTACGAAAACACTGTAACTGTCATATCATTCTTTATCGGGTAATATGTAATATTAATAATAATAATAAAATAATAATAATAAAATAATAATAATAATAATAATAATAATAATAATAATAATAATAATAATAATAATAATAATATTAATAATAATAATAAAATAATAATAATAATCATCATCATAATGATAATAATAATGATAAACACCCTGTATTTTTAAGTGTAATTCTCACTTTGCATTTTTTAATGGATTAGTCGTAAAAACTAAGAGTAAGATGAATACACATAAGCATAATTATTACCTCGCACTGATTTGCCATCATCATCAGTGTCATCCTTTTCATCTGTGATTGTTGAGGCCGCCGATTATAGAACTGTCAAAGTTAGGGTTAGAAAATACAAACGACACCGAGTCCAACACTGCTCACTGCGGCTATGTGGTCTAGTGGTATGACACTCGCTTTCGGATCGAAAAGTCCTGGGTTCGAGCCTCGCTTGGTGCATAGTTGAGTCCTTGGAGAAAGGCTCTTTATTCACATTCTCTCACCCTACTCAGGTGTAAAATGAGTACCTGGTCGTTAACAGCGTTGTCTCTGTCCGAAAAAATTGTAATATCGCCTAACAAGCGTCCTGTCCCGGCCTACATGCTAAATGTTGCTGTTGGACAGGGACCCTTGTAAAGCGCTTTGAGCACGTTTAGCGAATATAGCGATATAAAAAAAAGCTCTTTGTTTTTATTGAAAAAGAAATCGTTTTGACCATCCGGAACTGTCATTTTTTTTTCAATATCCTAGAATGATGTGAGATGCCGTCGCTGGATGGTGAACACGAGACGGGATGACATTAATAATAAAAAAATGCGTCGAAACAGCTGAACATTGGCAGTGTTTTGCGTTCCATGCATTTTGAGGAGTCCCAATTTACATCCTCAAAGAAAAATCAGCTTTTAAAAAGATGCTATTTCAACCTCATTTGATATTTCAAATCCACCACCATCTATGGCTCATTCAAAGAGGTCGGCTCCGAAACCCAGGCCATTTATTCCATCTAAGCCAGCTAAATCTACATATCTACAACCAGCTTGCTATCAGTGCCAACATCAATTTGTAATAATAACATGTAATATTAATGTCCAGTACCTATTGATTTAATAATTATAATGTAGAAAATAGTTCCTCAGAACGAATCAAGAACTAAGAAAATAATAATGTGTACCCAATGAATTCAACCGTTATACGTGCGTCACCCTTACAATATTACAATATTCTTTCCCTATTTTATTTATGAGTTCAAGTAAAATGTTACTCCACTTGATTATAGACAAATGTAAATTAATCTGAAACTAGATCTATAAATTGTATGTAATTTGTTTATGCGCTTTACTAATTTAGTTTAATCCCATAATAGTAATAGCAGCTATCGGTTTTATTTGTGGCGTATGCGAGTAATATGAACAAAACAGACCCAAACAAAGCATGACATGAGTACACAATGTGTCACGTTACACACACTACCACTCGAGTTGTGAATGAGTACCTGGCTTTAGGCAGAGACGGATATTGTCAGATTGCTAGTACTGCAGCGCCTAACAGACAACTGGCATTGAATGTGATGGAAATACGGTTCCATATGACCTGCTGGGGGAATAAATGTAACATTGTGAAACGCATTGAGCCGGTTTGAGATCTGGGAAAGGTTCTATATTCATCAAGGGTGGAGAGAGAGAGAGAGAGAGAGAATAGTAGGTTGATATATAGATTAATATAGTTGATGAGTAGATAGATATGAAAATAAAAATAAAAGTTGTACATGCTGTTATATATCTCTTTGTTGCATATTATTACCGGAAAAAAAACCTGAAGAAGTTTAGAAGCCTGTGACCACCGTTCCATAATTGATGGGAGTCTGAAATTTCACCACAATCAAACCTTTTACTATTATGTAATCCAAAACTTTTCAGGAAAATATATTGAAAAATTTCAACACTACGATTGTTTTAATAACTCGCCCCAAATCCATACGCTTCAGAGTGTGTCATATAAAACCTTTCCGTGTGTTTACATAACGCCCTTATTCACTGCGAATTTATTTTTTATATATATTATAATATTAATTATATTATAATCAGATGATCTTGAACTTCTCATAAAAATCGAAATTCATACCAGTACCAGTCATTATGAACTGTAAATCGAAATATTATCAGACATGAAGTTAACCGGTCGTTAGAGCTGAGAATTTGAGGTTTAGAAAAAGCGAATATTTTGACGTAATTCTCAAATTTTGATGGTGATATTATGTCAATCCTCTAATTTGCTTTATGATTGTGATTCGACACCATGCGTTCGGAACTGATTATTTTAACTGCTTCTGTGTAAACTTTTGTACGAACTTTTAAAACCATGTTAAACATCAATGACCAAATTTCTACTAGAAAACGTTCATTTAATTCGTTTTTTTAGTCACTTACTTCGCTTAGGCTTAAGATTAGGGCCAGTTTTCACGAAAGAGGACTAGATGTAGTTATTTACTAATCTAGTAAATGACTTGCTAGTCTTAAGCCTAAGCGAAGTAAGTAACTACCAAAAAAAAATCGGATTTCATAAACGTGTTCTAGTCTCGGACTAGCTAGTCTCTCGCCTAGAACTGGGCGTTGTAAGGACGGTGACTAATTCGGGTATTTTGTGCGGGTAAAATCACGCTCTCTAGTACACGACGGCAGGTAAGATACCCGCCTTCATACTTTCAACGCAAACGATTTCCAAAGAGGAATTAGCAACGTATCCGGTATAGATAATGCTCCTTTTCACATTATTACTTTATATATTTTGCCATGATGAATCAAATCACGTGATATTGACTGTCGACTACAATGGTGTCCTTGGTCTATATGAAACAATGAAAGTTTCAGTGAAACTCAAACAAATAAAACCAACGAGAAAGTGTGTTCTAATGAATCACATTATATAAGTCAGTTACAAAGCCAACAGTATAACTTTTGTCTCCACTATACTTTCTAATCTTGTTTTGTTTTTTGTTGTTTTTTTTTTTGGTTGTTCTTTGACGCAAATCTTCGATTTCTCGTCTCCCTTCGTCTTCACTCGCAACTCACAAGCCGATTAGATTCAGTCATTTTATTATTTTTTTGTTTTGTTTTTGCTCACAAAATTGTATACTTTCGACGATCTGCAATTATCTTATAGTTTTTAAAGCCAGTGTCAATGACAACAAGACACTTTTTGCCTGTGTCATTTGTAACCGACGCATTTTCTCTCCGAATCGAAGCGCACTCAATCTATAAATAGCTATCTTGTTGACGCTCTGACGTATCCTAGTAACTACTCTCAGACTAAAGCATGAAGTCTTGCCTCAGCAAATGACTACCCATCTTCAACCCATCACCTTCTCGTACATATTCCAGCATTTTCTTTAGCCACTTCTTTTCCCTCAGATTCCAACTGAAGAATTCATCAGCCTAGTTCAAGAAAGGCCGGCACTGTGGCAGAAGTCACATCCTAATTTTTCTAACCGGGACATCCGAATTGAACTTATGACACAAATTGCCGTTGTAGCTGAGAGTGACGGTAAGTATGTGCAGCACGATCATACTTTTTTCTCCTTCCACGAAACTGTTCCCTAGTCGTTAAAAAAAAAAGTTACAGAATTTATTATGTATCCATGCAGAATAGGTTTGTGATCATCAATGGTCACTGACTCGCCTTGTATTATTAATACCGAACACTTATATAGCGCCAACATCTCATGCAATACACACACACACACACACACACACACACACACACACACACACTTATGGAGAACTGCTTGACTGTAAAAACTGGACAACGGAGTTGAATAGTGCAAATAATCGAACAAGACATTGTGTGGAGCAGCAACCTATTGAACTCCTCATCATTCTCCACGCACAGCTGTTTGAAAAGGCGATTGTTGAGCACATGAGCTTTTATCTGTTCATTGCCGTGATGGCGAAGTACAGCTATTTATGCAATGGCTGGGTGAGATGTTTAGCCACAAGGTGTCTGTGAATCCACACAATGTACTGATAACATGTTTGGCATAGCCTCTTTCAAAAATGCTGTAAAGCCACAATAGCGCCCTACCATGGCAACTATCCCATCAGTGGCACACGCTACAATATTTGTGATTGGAATTTCCCATCTTCGAAAAAAAAATCGCGAACAGTTTTGTACACTGCATGCGAAGAGAAGTTATTGGTAAACGTAATTACCTTGTCTAAACCGAACATAGTATGTCAGCAGCAGGGCATCATCATTGCTGAGAGTCGACTCGTCACTTTCAAAAGTTGAATAAATTGACCGCAGCTTCTCCCGCCATGTCATCAATTCGCCTTTGAATTGTGCAAAGCCTTCGTTACTAGTTCAGGATCTTTGTGTAAAACAGTCTTTATAGCCTCTCGTATGGCTGGGATAAATAATACTTCACCTATGGTATATAAGGTTTGCTTAACATATCAAAATAACTTCTAGTATAATCCACCCTGTGTAGTTCCTGATCACCCCCCCCCCCCCCCCCCCCCCCCCCCCGAGAGACTTCATCGTCCCCCAAATTCAAATTTTGCATTTATCGCAATTTTTTATTTACCCTCCCCCTTGGGTACCTTCTCCCCCCCCCCCCCCCCCCCCCCCCATATCGCCCACTTTGAGAACAACTGAATTAAACAATTACTACAGCTATTAGATACAGACGGATGCATATTCAATATTTAAAACGCTATCAACATAGAAATACATTAAGAAAAAAAGAAATCAAGCAAAGAAATGTTTTCTAAAGTAATATGTCTTTACCTGCTTTTGAATGCCTCCAGGGATTCTGAATTTCTAATCTCAAAAGGTCATTTATTGAAAATGGAATGATAAATAAAAAGCTTTTATCTGCATTTAATTTGTTCTGGAAAGTGCGTAACAACAGCACACCTGAAGCTGATCGTAAGTTCCGAACAGGGGATTTCAATTCAGTAAGTGGTAATTTGGAGCAGATCTATGGAGACACTTAAATACCAATGTTGCTACTTTGTAGTCAATCCTACAAACTATGGGCAGCTAATGCATCTCTAAAAGAAGGGTGGAAGGTTCATGCGACTTCTTTTTTCCTAACACAAATCTAGCTGCATTGTTCCGAATGACTTGCAATGTTTTTAATTTTTCAATTGATATACTGGACAAAATTGAATTGCAGTAGTCAAGTTTGAAAATACTAATGAAGATATCAGTTATTGGCATTTTTCTTTTGATGGCATGTTTCTTTTGATATAAATTTCCGAATGTTACTGATTTTCTTTAATTCAAATGATAGCTTATTTTTCAAAGAGCTGACCTGGCATCCCATTGTAAGATCACTGTCAAGCAACACTCCAATATTTTTTTACCTGGTTAATTCCCCTTTCACACGCCTTTTCCCTCATTCTCTTACTGCCAATCAACAAAATTTGTCTTTTCATCCTTCCATCCATGCCTTGACATCTTCAATGCATTTTAAAGATTTTTGTTTCTTGATCGATAAAGGATTAGCAATACTTCAGTCATAAATTTGAGTGTTATCTGCATAGAAGTGGTGTATAAAGCAGTGATATAGTATCTCATCCGCAAGTGGAAAAGTATACAAAATGAATAGGTCAGGACCCAATACAGATCCCGAGGAACCCCAAATAAGAGTAGTTGTTGCTCAGATTGAGCACCATCAATAGACACACTGGTTTCTGTCCGCAAGAGAGGCCCGAAACCAATCCAGTGCACTGTCGCTAATATCAAATATACACCGCAGCCTTCGTATCAAAATCTTATGATCAATTGTGTCAAAGGCTGCAGACAGGTCGAGCAAATTCAGCAACCTCAATTTTCCTTCATCAATAACGTTCTTTAAATCATTCACAATCCTCAATAGTGCTGTTTCTGTCGAGTGATTGTTACGATAAGCTGATTGAAAGTGATTATTAAGTGGTGGAGAATAACACATGCGACCAGACCTATTAGGGCATTGTGCACTATAAGCTGAATAGTAGTTATGAGAATTCTCCATTTTCTAGAAAGAATACCAAACCATGTACATCATATCGACAGGCTCTGAACCGAAGATAATCGTGAATACGACTGTTGTGTCTTAGATTTGTTGGTTATGGAGTCATCAGCCGGTCCTAAACCGATAAACAAGATCTCCCAATAAAAGAAGAATTAGGTGACTTTGGTGGGAGCTCAATATTGTTTTCATCCAAAAGTTTTTTCAACTCTGAACGCTGAAAGATGTCATCATCTCTCTCCTTCCCATAAGCTGTAATGTCAATGAAAATAAATCGGTCATCCCCGCGAGAGCCTGCAAAACTATGGAAAAATCCAATGCTCCAGAGTTGTCTGGACTTTTAATTCGTATGTGTTTGCCATCCAGACACGTTAGGGAAATCCCAATGCATCATACAAATCTATTGCAGTCTTTTCGAGCATTTCTTTCATTGGCGTGGGTAGAAATTCATTGCAGATTGGCGGCACAAGTTGTCAATTTCGCAAGTGTCAAACATCCCATTAAAAAACTGAAAGCCAATAGCCAAAAAGAAAGTTTTGTTCCAAGAAATCAGCAATTAAAAAAAAATAATAACTCACTCATTACACATATTATAATGATACATGGTGGCAACAAGGCAAAATAATGTAGTTATATCAACTGCCATGGTCGGAAATGTTTCTCTCAATATTTGAAAGTATGATATAATAACATCATCTCCATTCCTTTGTAATTTTTATTTGCATCATCATTCATCTTTGTTATCATCTTTTTTTTCATCATCGTGATGAAATGACTAAGATTTTTTAAAAACCATTTTATTTCAGTTACAGAATGTTCAAAGAAGCTGAAAAATCTTAAAGACTCAATGAGGGCACAGGTCGCAAAGCTTCCAAAAACAAGCTCCGGATTGCCAGCATTTAACTCAAGTGAACATATAACCTGGCCATTTTTCAAACGTTTGATGTTTATGAAAAATGAATTTAGTGGACAAAAAAAAGCATCAAGCCTCAGCAGTATAGAGGCAAGTACAATTGGAACGCCAGATGTAAAATCAGAAATAATCACTGTTAATACCACCGAGCCCTGTGCCTATTTAAGCGCACCTACTGGCTCCCAAATAGA
>NC_088365.1:32401340-32436340 GCF_034508935.2 Berghia stephanieae
TAATTTTCTGTTCCCGATTTTATCCAGTCTCCCTCGTCTTACTTTTTCCTGAGTGATTTTATTGTAAATTGATCGAAATTGTTTTGACTCCTCTATCGTCTTCAATTTTACTGGCGCTGAAATGACCTAAAGTGTACAAAGCGCCGTAAATCCCTTAAAAACAAAACAACATGTTACTCTTGGATTGATTGAGTGAATGATTGATTGTTTGAATAATTAATAATTTCACAACTCTAATCATTATTACCCTATATAAGTAACTAAAGAACTTGCACTGAAAGAAAAAAAGGGTATTTTATTCATGGTTTCACAACTATCCAAGTTTTTGTCACGAAAAGAATCAAGTACATGCATCAAGCCTTTTATTCACATGCTTGTATTTCCTTTTTACAATATTTTGAATTGGTAAATAGTAATTTTAAGAGAAAACCAAGTTGAAATAGGACCATTGACAATGACGCCTTTGATCAAAAATTGCATTGCCAATAATCATGAACAGTGTTGATTATTTCCCTTTATAATACAAAGTGAAAAACATCATTAGGTGGTAGTGATGAGTAAGATGATGATGCAATGGGATGAGAGCGGCCGCACCTGATTTCCTGTTCTGCCTAAAAGGCTCCATACACGCGCGGTTTTGATCCTGGTTCGTACCCCGATCAGGCAAACCGGGGTGAAAACGCAATGTGTGTGGCCAAATACCTGGCCGATAAACCTAGGTACGGTCCATCGCTCGCAAAGCCCGGCTTGCTAAATATTTTTCGAGGCGATCGGCGATCGGGGGCGTGGCAGTATAAAAAATTGGACATTTATTTTCGGATTTTCGCTGTTTTGACGTCAGATTCGTGATCAGCGTCGAATTTACAATAGGTTTGATACCAAGAACTATGTTTTACTCCAAAAATTGATGAAATTAGAAATAAATTTTAATTAATATTGAGGCCATGTGGCCGACAGAACAGTGCCCCTCCCTATTTTGTGATGCACCAAGTGGTATGACTCTCGCTTTCGGATCGGAAGATTTGGGTTTTGAGACCCGCTCTGAGTGGCGCAGAGTTGAGTCCTTGGAAAAGGCTCTTTACTCCCATTCTCTCACCGTACTCAGGTGTAAAACATGGCCGTTCGTTGTCTTTGTTGGGAAAAAATGTCACATCGCCTGACAGGCGTCATGTCTCGTCTTTCAAGTTTAATATTGCTGTTGCCTTGGGACCCCTTGTAAAGGGCTTTGAGCACGTGGATATTGCGCCAAATAAATGCTGTGTTATTATTTTTTTTTTAATAATATTTTTATAAATGTTGCGCCAGGAAGAGGTAGATGGCAAAAGTTTCGTTCTTGATCATCGTAAAATTTATAAAGGATTTCATACAAAATAAAAAAGAGTTTTCATAATTTTCAATGTGATGATATAATAATATGCCAGTTCTTTTTTCTTTTTTTTTTTCCTCACCCGTTGACGCGACATGACGGTCGACCTTGACACATACATTTGGGATTGGCAGATGCCAAAAAGCCTTGACTACGGGATGACAGGGGTGGGCATTGTAACCTTGAATTATAATCTACAAACAACGCCCCCCCCCCCCCAAAAAAAAAAAAAAAGAGCTGTGTGCGTGTGTTGTGGTGGTGGTGGTGGTGTGGGGGGGGGGGGGGGGGGCGAATGCGAGTAGTCCCGAGGAGTACCCGTTTAACCTGCCACGGGAACACTGTCGATTTGTTTTAATAAATAATAATAATAATAATAATAATAATAATAATAATAATAATAATAATAATAATAATAATAATAAATAATAATAAAAATAATAATAATAATAATAATAATAATAATAATAATAATAATAGTAATAATAATAATAATAATAATAATAATAATAATAATAATAATGACGATAAATAAAAAATCTTTATTGTCCACAAAATGGAAAAATTTCCGTGGTCTACGTTGCTTTTAAACTTCAATCGGATTGCAAATGTATTGATGTTATGCGTATTTGAAAAATACTCACGACATCTCCATCGGGGTATAACATATTAACACACAAAACTGCAAACGCGAACGTTCATTGTCTGATTGATATAACTTAGTGATAAGTTAATTATAAAATGCTGTCTAAAAGCAATAACAACGGGTTGACTAACGTCAAATTCATTCCTTCTATTGATGCTCTGTGTTAAATTAAAACACTCACAAAGTCCGCCAGCCAGAAATATCACTCCAGCCCAAAGATCTACATGGAACCTTGAACGTTATAGTCTGATATATTTTCATGAGAACTAATCATAAAAATGGGTGTCTAAAAACAATAACAATGAGATGAGTGACGTCAATTTGGTTCCTTCTATAAATATCCAAGAACTTTACTCACTCCATCCGCTCTCTCCTCCTTCAATACATATGAATCTATTCTCTCATCACTTTTTTGTGCGGCTATGCATGTGATCTTGTGAAATGACACTCGCCTTTGGATCGGACGGTACTGGATTCGAGTCCCGCTCTGAGTGGCGCATAATTGAGTCCTTGGAAAAGGCTCTTTACTCGCATTCTCTCACCTTGTTCACTGTTAAAATGAGTACCTCGCTGTTTACAGCGTCGTCTCTGTCGGGAAACAATTGCAATATCGCTTAACAGTCATGTCTCGTCTAACATGTTTTTATGTTGGCCAAAGACCCTTATAAAGTGATTTGAGCACCTTTATTGAATATAGCGGTATATATAGCGCAAGTAAATTTTTCTCTCTTTCTCTTTCTCTCTCTCCCTCTCTCTCTCTCTCTCTCTCTCTCTCTCTCTCTCTCTCTCTCTCTCTCTCTCTCGACATGTTAGATTATTATAGCTATTGCTACATATGATGCGAATATCTTGGACGGTTATTGATGCTATGAGTTTAGGTAAAATGCTCACAACATCCACCAGTCGGAAATAACGTACCGTCATACAAAACTACGAGTAACCTTGAACGTTAAAAGTCTGATTGATATAATTTAGTGAGAACTAATTACCAAAATGACTGCCTTAATACAATAACAAAGAGTGGAATGATGTCAATTTCGTTCCTTCAACAGTCTAATTGATATAATTTAGTGAGAAGTAATCACTATTGTGCGCAAGACGAAAGATAGAATAACAGACAGTAACTGGGATCGGTTCTGTCGGCCACATAGCCTCACTATTAATTAAAATTTATTTCTAATTTCACCAATTTTTGGAGTAAACACACAGTTCTTAGTATCAAACCTATTGTAAATTTGACGCTGATCACGAATCCGACGTGAAAACAGCGAAAATCCGAAAAAAATTGTCCACTTTTTTATACTGCCACGCCCCCGATCGCCGATCGCCTCAAAAAAATATCTCCCCGTATGTGGGCAAAAATCATCTGCGATAAACGCAGGGATCGGGTCACAGCGATAGGTCATCCGTCCCGCTATCAGCGGATGTCGGCGTCTATGGGGGGCTTTAGAGCCCGCTTTATCCCAAGCTCAAATATTTTAACAAGAAAAAGGATTTTTAAACAACAATATTTATTACTCTCTCTCTCTCTCTCTCTATATATATATATATATATATATATATATATATATATATATATATATATATATATATATATATATATATATATATATTGTCTGCCCCACCAGGAAAATGCCACCACAATCGTATATATGCCTTCCCCGTGTCTTTGCCGCATATTTCGTCTTTTTATTTTATTTCTAAAACAATAATAATAGAAAACAAATCTTTGCCGCATATAATTTTGTCTTTTTAAAAAAAAATTTTTTTAGCAATTAAAAAAAAAAAATGGCATACAATTTGTGGCTGATTAAATAACCGGTGGTAGAGTTAGGGTGGTGGTGGTAGGGGGGGGGGGGGGGGAGGAGTGGGGGAGAGAAGCGTTGTGATGGACGGTCGCTCGAAAATCCGGCTGGTCCTATTTCTGAGCGATCAGCGATCGGGGGCGAGGCAGTATAAAAAAGTGGACAACTTTTCTCTCCCTCGGAATTTCGCTGTTTTGAGTTTAGATTCTTAATTAGCGTCAAATTTACAATAGGTTTGATACCAAAAGCAAAATTGTTGAAATTAGAAATAATTTTTTTTTTAAATATATTGTTTAAAATTCTGAATCAGGGAGCGATTTACTTGGCACATAACTTACGATTGACATATTATGCCAAAGCTACGGGATGATGGGTGTGGGTATTGACACTATACGGTTAGGTAAAATATTCACAACATCCGCCAGCCGGATATAACGTATCAACACACAAAACTGTGTGCAACAACAACAACAACATAATAATAATAATAATAATAATAATAATAATAATAATAATAATAATAATAATAATAATAATAATAATAATATAATAATGATAATAATAATAATAATAATAATAATAATAATAATAATAATAATAATAATAATAATAATGATAATAATAACAATAATAATAATAATAATAATGATGATGATGATGGCGATGATGATGATGATAATAATAATAAAAATAATAATAATAATAATAATAATAATAATAATAATAATAATAATAATAATAATAATAATAATAATAATAATAATAATTATAATAATAATAACGATAATGATAATAATATGTAATAATAATAATAATAATAATAATAATAATAATAATAATAATAATAATAATAATAATAAATCTTCATTGTCCACATAATGGAAATTTTCCGTGACTCACATTACCCGTCTGTAGCGGGTTTCAACAAAATTAGACCAGACTATTGGGGGGGGGGGGGGGGGGGGGGGGGGTAAAAAGTCGCCAAATTTGAAGTTTCTGCATTAAAAATCGTGCCGTTTTGTGAAAAAGTGGAAAATCAGCCCTCGGACTGAAATGGGGTTTAAGAGTATAATTCTGCTGTTTCCACTACTTGTAGCATAATTAATCAACCAGGATTTTTTATAAAATGACATACATAATGGAATAGGGGTGTTTTTGTGACGAAATCAACTTAATTATTAAGCAGCTTTATGCTGAAAACACGTCAGTAGAGTAGAACATAATCTATAATAATTGAGCTTTTATACAACGCGATATCCACTAAACGTGCTCAAAGCGCTTTACAGGGGGTCCCTGGCCAACAGCTATACATTTAACATTTAGGCGATATTACATTTTTTCGGACAGAGACAACGCTGTTAACGGCCAGGTACTCATTTTACACCTGAGTACGGTGAGAGAATGTGAGTAAAGAGCCTTTTCCAAGGACTCAACTATGTGCCGAGCGAAGCTCGAACCCAGGACCTTCCGATCCGAAAGCGAGTGTCATACCATAAGACCACATAGCTGCACAATCTACCTTATGAGACAATATGCTTGGCTTGGTAATGGCTCTAGTATTGTGAAATATCATTTAAGTTAAGAAAAATGAATAATATTGAGGTAAACTAATTTGGTTTGTTCCCTTTATGGAAGTGTGAAGAAAAATTTCATTTGTACTTGTTAGAAAACAAGTCTTTTTCAAACAAAGGTCGGCCTGATAACCTTGTAGGGTTAAGAGAAATTGATTCTTTTTTTTAGATTAGGTGTCTTTTACGAATGATAATGTTGATGCTACCAAACAGTATTTATCATTGATACTAATAATAATAATAATTGTTGCATAACTTCATATGTATTCTTTCTTGGTATTCAGATGTCAATTGCGTCAATTTTTAATGGCTTTACATATTTTGAGTTGAGATTTCTGTTGTAGGCTTTTTCTTTCTTCTCCTTCTTCTTCTTGCTTTTGAATTTGTACATGGTTTGCTTGTATATGTAGCCTACAAGTTGCATCTGCAGAACAATAAATCTCCGCATTTTTTGACCGCATAATTTGTCGTTTCTGGCATAATTTGTGGCATAATTTCACCCTTTTGTTGGTATTTTTGTGGCATAATTTTGCGAAAAAAATGGAGTTTTCCTGGAGGGACAGATATCTAGATAGAACGAAGTTGACGTCACTCAGGTCTTTGTAATTGCTTTTTGCCATCCATGCTTATGAGTAATTCTCACTAAACTGTATTAACCAGACTATAAACGTTCAAAGTTGCACATGTTTTTGTGTGTTGGTCCGTTATATTTCCGAATGGCAATGTTTGAGCTTCTTGGGCAAACGCACACTATATATATATATATATATATATATATATATATATATATATATATATATATATATATATATATATATATATATATATATATATAATATATATATAAAATTTATATATAATATATATAAATCGGTCGTCAGTTGGCATAAACATACATGGTCACACATGATATGCGCAAACATATTCTCTCACACACATAAACAAACATATATACACAAACACAAACGTGCAAGCAACTCAAAATCAGATATCGTTTCATTAAAACGTAGCTCCGATTTCTCTAAGAGCAGAATACGTTCCTGTAAAACATCCTAAGACGCCAAACAATAATATGATGGTATTTTTCGGAAACAGCCACCACGGTAAAGGCCGCTCTTCCTCACTTAAAGTGGCTATTTCAATGATAACTGGTAAGATAATCGCCAAGAAAGAGCTAGCGAAGGCCCCGACCAGAGCGATAAGGAGATCCAAATGAGGAACTACAGCAGCGAATCCAAAAGTCACAAGAATGAAAAACACTCGGAAAATGTACTCTCCATAGCTATGGACAAACGAATTGTTGAACTTTTCTTTAAGGGATGGCCATATGATTTTGACAGGAACATATAACTGAATCCCATAAGTGATGAAAATTGCGGCAGCAAACATTAGCACCACCGACTTGTACAGCCAGTTATCCTGTGGTAGATTAAGTGTGATACTCGTTTCTACTTCAGCACCGAATTTCAGATAACCGTAGAATCCCGTACTGGCATACAAAACGATTACAATAACCATGCCTAGATTCAACACCCCATCCCAACTGGCGAATACCTCCGGGTGTTTCATGGTGTTTTCAAGTGGGAGAACATAGTTGATTCCTTCAAGAGTGTAGAAAGCTGAGCCAAAGAACAAAGGCAAGCTGCCGACATCACTGAACGAAGGGCGTGTTGAAGTATCAGGAAGACCTTGAACTATGTATTGAAATATGATTATTATACCCAGTAAGGTGAGAATGTTTGCGACTGCTGAGAAAGGTGACAGATGCTCTAATTTTCTGATGAAAGCGTAAGGTATTAGCACAACAACCGTGATTAGTTCATATACTCTTGGATCTGTTTCATCTTTGCGGTAGTTTTGGATTATCTCAGCATCAGACATACGGCCAAGATTAACCACATGGCCAATACTCTTGGCAATAAAAACAAGGTTGATACAGCAAATACCTAATTGTGTAAACACGAGGAGCGCATTAACACACGTCCTTCCATGATGAGAAAAGCGTGCAAACCGACTGGAACTAGTTTTCAAGCAATATTCAGCCACTTCAGCGTAGTCCATTCTTTGTTTTCCCGTTCGATTACACAGAATTCGGCTACATTTTACCAGTGCATGCATACAATGTAGAGTAACAAATCCTATGACTAGAATGCCCACTAAACCAGTCCAGAGTCCAGCATTCCTAAATGCAACAGGCAAGGCCAGTAACCCACTGCCAAGGTTGCCTTTGATTAGATGCATTAGAGTCTGATTATTAGTGGTTGAACTTTCTATAAACGAATTTTCGTGTTCAAGAATATTCTCCTTGGACTTGTCTGGTTTATCATTTGGGTAGATGCTTTTATAAGCTGCGTCGTTATCACCCAATGCATTATCAGCACGAAATAAACTGGTGGAATGATCCGAATTACTGCCATAACGATGATAAACAGTTCTCATTGGTAAGGAGGAGTTTGTTTCACTTTTCCTGACACTACCATTACTCTCGAAGTTAACATTGCTATTTAACACTAGCTTTCTCAAATCTTCCTCTGGTTCCAATACAATAGTTGAAATAACATTTTGATCCTCCTCCATATTGAAATAATATTATCATTAATGTTATCGCCGTCGGCTTAACACACCAGTGAACACTTCCAATTCGTCAGTATCTAATATAGTCGTTGTGCAACTTTACATCAACCGGTTTCACTTCACGGGCCTACAATATTACGGTTGTCTAATTTTATACGATACTAGGTCTGAAGCGTAAACAATAAATTATCAAGGTACAATTAGTTTGCGCCAGTATGCAGACGTTGTGATACCATTGAATGCGTCACTGGGAGAAAAAAAAATCATGCTGCGGGAACACTTGCTCGATTAGCATGATGACTAATTATCATAATTGTATAAGCTATGCTTTTCTATTATGGATATTTGTTAAAAGGTCACTTTGTGTATCAGGCTCTATTTATGATGTTATAATTAGTCGTTCATCATTTTAAGACCCATGGAGCCTGTGTTACCGGGCTTATTTGTTTATTTATTTATTAAACCTATTTATTTATTTTTGTGGCATGAACATCAGAAGAAGAGTAATAATGTTTGCTTACTTTGGGTAGGCCGCTATTCTATTGCCAAGTTCTTTCCGCCATATCTAACTCAATCAATGCTCAGAAAACAGAACGTCTAATAAAACCTCAACTTTACTAGACTCGGGATTAAATTGATATTCCTACTTATGAATTCAGTTATCCACACCAATTGACGATCCCATTTTTTTTTTTAAGTTATGACACCACGTACTGTATTAGAATTGACTCAATCGGAGAAGAAAAAGAATATTTTATACATGAATTGATTACCACATCTTTGCCACTTTGGTAATATTTTTTCTAAATAATTTTTCGATATTATGTTTCTTCTATTATATCCTTGTTAAATGAAAAGTGAACTTGTATATATAACGCAACATCACAATCAACAAAATGTGGTTTAAAGGCGACAGCAATACTGTACACATAAAAAGGCGTTATTTCAATTTTCTTTTCGACATAGCCAACGCTGATAATAGCAAAGACATTTATTTCACACCTGAGTATGATGTGATTTTTGTTTAAAAATACAAGGTGTCATAAAGTCTTTCCCCGATTTCAAAGTATTATTATTACTCCTTCGCCGTTATAGATATTTACGACTAGTTTTCGCCAGCACATGGTATCAGGAACGCTGGTAACAGCGCCTAGAGAATGGGCCCGATAATGGCAGAAATCCCCCCCCCCCCCCCCCCCCCCCCCCCCCCCGATGTCCGGCGGGAGACGATTGCAAATAACTGGCTTTATTTGATCAAAGAGAGAGGGAATGGGATACGCCTCTCAGGCAGATAATGGACGGTCCCCCTGTTTCGAGCCGAAGCAAACCCGGTAAATGTTTTAACTTTGCACTTTTTAGTTAAACTGATTAAGCATAGAAATGTAAGCAGTTTAATCTCCTGGTTAAGAATTTTAATAGAGGCAACTTATTTCTTTCATTTAAAAGACATACAGTCTTGAAGACATCCTATTTTTGATGGGACTTAATGGCTTTCCATACATCAGTCCCACTCGATTGTGACGTAGTTTTTGTTAACAAGGACAAGAAAAATAATGAAAGACTGACACTATTTCTTGGAAATTGATGGTTCCTCTGTGACCTCTTGCTATGCCTTTCAAACTATTAAGATGGATGCCTTTTTAAACAATTACCGTATTGTATGAGTCCCAGGTTATTCAACCAACATACAACTGGGTGGGGATCCTGACCTCCCATAGTGGGCAGGGAGGTACATGCTATGTCTTCTATCCACCCAACCCGTTTTCCAATTGTTTCCTGTCGTTGTCTTGGAATGAGATTACTTGGTTTTGTCCTGACCCTGGCCGGAATTCCTTGGCTGGGAGGGAAACAGTCGAATGTATAGTTATAGTTTTGGGAGATATTTTTTTCCTTGTAAATAATCTCTCTGTTATGCATTGTATTATGTTTAGTTTACATATATATGATTGGTAAACATTTGAGTGTACTCCTCTTAGTTCGGACCTGTGCTTGTGTCTGGATGAGACTTTTAGGTGATCTCTAACTAAGTACTTTGATGGTGTACTCTTGAAATCTACATCTGTTCCCTATTTGGACCAATTCCCCTTTGTCTCACCTTTTCTTTTGTGCTTTAATTGTAATTCTATAACTTTTTAGTTTTCTTCTTTTCTACTGGCGCTTATATGACCTTAATGTGTTGCAAGCGCCGTAAAACTCTTTTTAAACAAAACAAAAAACAAAACAAAAACAAAACAAACAAAAAACAACCAACATACAAAGCTGGAAATTGATTATTCCAAATGATGGTTCCTCCGTGACCTCTTGTTGCTACGCCTGTCAATCTATTAACATTGATGCCTTTAAAATAAAAACTATAACCATACAGTGTGAGACTCGGGCTATTCAATCAACATACAATGCATACATTATTGAAAATTACGTTAATCATCATATACTTTATTAAAATTAGTTGAATACACATTTCAGTGGTTTTATTTTGACTCGAAAATTTAAAATTAAGTATATTTTGCCCCTGATATCAACCGATAATCGTAAACTAACGGCCCGAAGCCACCTTGAGTACTTACCTTTCAACCAAAGCAAACAACCCACAGATCCTGAGCATCAGTCACAAATTTAACAGATGATTGAAAAAATGCATAGTGTCACCAGTTGTTAAGATTCAATTCCTTTATCAATGTGGAACAATATTGTGATGCGAAGTTTAATAATTATGTAATGAAATAAAGTCTCCTTATGTATCACTTTAGGCTTCCCCAGCCTTTTAGGTCCACATTCGGTTTCTAGGGGTCACTTCAGGTTTAGATTACATCGCTTCTTGTGGCTCTAAAACCTCTCTTATTTGTCACTCTAAGTTTGTAACAAGTTATAAGAAAATCGGACGATTCTCCTGTCTATCATGCCCACTTCCGGTTCCTGAGTGTCACTTCCGGTTTTGATTATATCTAGGGCTGTTCCTACCCGGGTAATTTATTATATAAATGATATGGCGGGTTTTTTTTTGTTTTTTTTGTTTGTCTGTTTGGTTTTTGTTTTTTTTTTGTTGTTGTTTTTTTAAGCATATCTTTATTTGAACAAACTGTAGAAAAAGATATAACAAAATATTAAGAATCAAAACAAAAAATAAAGACTTTGCAACAACTCAACGATTGAGAAAATCAAGGCAAAAGGCAAAAGGGGTATAAAAAAAAACTTCCTTCATTAGCAATTCTTGTTCAAAAAGATCAACTTGTCAATGTGGCTTTCACCGAGACAGCTTCTCTTAGCAGAGATCAGTTCTCCCGTTTTTATCTTTTCTGTCAAAATAATTCCATGAAAGGGATTTTGTCTGGGACGACATAGTGACAGATGTGTGATTAATTACTCAGCGTCGCAATGTCGTGTGTGTGTGAAAACAATAGCCGGGGGGTGTTTTTATAGTCCACATCTCGAGTTCTTGGAAGGACGTTCATTAGTTTCGATCTCCGAGAGAAAGTTGACTTCTTGGAATCAGGTTGATTCCTAACTTATTCCTAGCTATTGGAAAGCCCATAACGTAATCAATAATTTTATTTTGATTACGGATAGTTTTTTAAAACTTAAATATGATTGAATTATATTCTATAAACCAATAAAATAACGTATTAAAGAGAAATTGAAAAATACCCGGGTACCCGAGGATTCTACCCGGGTACCCGAAATATTCTGCAATACCCGGGTACCCGCACAGCCCTAATTATATCACTATTGGTGCTTTTAAAGCCTTCCTTAAGTGTAACTCAATGTCTTTTTTCACGTTTGTGAGTAATCGGATCATTTCCCAGTCATTTTTTGATCAACTTCCTGCTTCAAGGTTTCACATCCGGTTTAGTGATGTCACTACCTGGACTTCTATGTTATTTCCCCGGGTATAGCTTCGGATTGATGCATCGTTGAGGGCAATCCATAGAATTAAACGAATGAGAATACGTACGAAGCCTAAAAAGTGTCCACCAATGAAAGCATTCAGCGCCATTTTGTTGTTGGCTGAGAATGTAGTAATTACCATTCATTCGGTATCTATGTCAACATAACGACACAAGAAAAACAACAAACAATATCAAAATCCACAATAAAATGTTTCAGAACTGTTGCGTATATTTATGGCACAACGAAGCTGTCAAAAAATGAAGTTAGAGAATGTGTGTAATCATGTATTATAATAACCTGTAATGTGTTTTCAAACCACCACATCATCTACTACTACAACCACCACCACAATATCATCACTAACACCACTACTACAACCACCAGCCCACATCATTATCACTACCACTACTACTACACCACCACCAGCACATCATCATCACTACCACTACTACAATCACCACAACCACATCGTCATCACTACCACTACTACTGCAACCACCACCACCATATCATCATCATTACCACTACTACCACAACCACCACCACCACATACTACTACAACCACCACCACATCACTACCTCAACTACTACAACCACCACCACAATAGCATCACTACCACCACTACTACAACCACCACAACCACATCGTCATCACGACCACTACTACTACAACCACCACCATATCATTACCATTACCACTGCTACTACAACCACCACTACCACCATATCATTACCATTACCACTACTACTTCAACCACCACAACCACATCGTCATCACTACCACTACTACTGCAACCACCACTACCACCATATCATCACCATTACAATTACTACTACAACCACCACAGCCACATCATCATCACTACCACTACTACTACAACCACCACCACATCATCATCACTATCACTACTACTACAACTACAACCACCACCACATTATCATCACTACCACTACTACTACTGCAACCACCACCACCATATCATCATCATTGAAATATTTTTTTTTTAAATTGAGCTTTATATAGTGCAATATCTACTAAATGTGCTCAAAGCGCTTTACAAAGGGTCCCTGGTCAACATTTAACATGTAGGACGGGACATGACGCCTGTTAGGCGATATTACAATTTTTCGGACAAAGACAACTCTGTTAACGGCCAGGTACTCATTTTACACCTGAGTACGGTGAGAGAATGTGAGTAAAGAGCCTTTTCCAAGGACTCAACAATGCGCCGAGCGCGAGGCTCGAACCCAGGACCTTCCGATCCGGAAGCGAGTGTCATACTACTAGACCACATAGCCGCATCATTACCACTACTACTACAAACACCACCACCACATCATCATCACGACCACTACTACTACAACCACCACCACCACCACCATATCATTACCATTACCACTACTACTACAACCACCACCACATCATCATCACTACCACTACTACTACAACTACAATCATCACCACCACCACATCATCGTCACTATTACTACTACAACTACAACCACCACCAACACCACATCACCTCACTAACACTCAGTACTACAATCACTACCATTAGGTTTTGGAGCTTTACTTCATTTGAAATAAGGAAACTTCGGAATTGTATTTGGCATTGTGTTTATATATCATAATATAATTCTAATCAGTTATCTATTTAGAACTAGATACTATACAATATGTATGCCAAATACCACCCCAATTCCCCTTTCTTGTGTGCGGGAATTCCTCTTTCGGCATTGAAATTGAGTGTGAGAGAGTCATCACTACACACATAAACAACAGAAACAATTTAAAAACAAGACTATGACACGCAACCACTCACACACGAGGCTATACTATTTATCCTTTTCTCTATATAGAATAGGACAAGACAAACAATAGCTTGACTCTCGCTACACTTCGCATTGATGTTTGTCGTCTCACGAGTTCAACTCTCGGTCGACCTGTCAATATTCCTTTTTGCCTCGGACGTAATCATTAATAGAATGTGTGGTTTTGACCGTGAAGAAAACCTTAAGAAGTCACATTTATATCATTTTAGAGAGATCGTTTTGAATAATTTTGAGTTAAACGAGCGAGCAGCAACTTGTTTTCATGAGTCATGAACGGCCGATCAGCGCTTGTTTACTATAGTAACGCGATTCCCAGCCAACAGCAAAATGGCGGATATTTTTCTCATCGAGGCCGCTGGTTGGTTAGCCAATAAGAGCACCGTACGGTTTCCATTGGGTAAATTCCTTGGGGCAATCCGACAATTCCCTAGTCTCTGAGGGCAGATTGAACTTCTCAACAGCGAGTTTTGACCTATGACGTTACTTCTGATTCTGTGACGTCACTTCCGGTCAGTCCCTGTCCCTTACAATGTTCCCCTCTAGGTCTGTGCCGATTTTGGCGCAAATCGGTCAAAGCGTTTGTCCGCTAGCCTCGAATACACACACACACACAAAAACAGACAGATAGTAGCCGCTTATTGTACAGAACTAATGACCTGTTTCTTGTGGTGGATATTCCACAAAGGAAGTGGTTATTCAGTATCAGATACTGAATAGTGCTTTGCCACTATTCAGTATCCATAAGGAACTCTTTTTCATAGAGAGAGTGAAAAGTGCGACAATCTCGGTTGAATGGAAATAACTGTTGACCTACTTCCAGATTGAACACATGCACTAACTGACTGCCCGAATCAAAGCTGTAAAAATATTTTGATCGTAATTTTTTTTAAATTTCTGCTTTTATGCAATTAACATAGTTCAAAATATCAAAATAAGAGTGGCATTCAAATCCATTTTTAAATGTCTAAATAGACATGATTAAATGTCACTAACAGTTCAGTGACACCATGGCTTGTGGATATAAGCTGTTTGACTCTGAGTTTAAGGCTCGAGAGTTCAAATCCCAGTATTTCCCCCATTATTTTTTAAATTCCTTCTGTCTATTGATATTTTTTAAACTTTTGTTTTTATAATTTTATTTGCTTGTAATATACTTTAATGTTGATATTATACTATTGTACTTTTATTAATTATTATTATTATTATTATTATTATTATTATTATTATTATATTATTATTATTATTATTATTATTATTATTATTATTATTATTATTATATTTATTATTATTATTTCTAATTACTTACTATTATGGCTATTGTTGTTGTAATCATCATCATCACTATTATGATTATGATGATTATTTTTTTTTAATCAAGTAGTTGGAGTGATTTCATCAGTTATCGATCTAGCCTTCCACAAATAATGGCAATAAAGCTTGCCTCTATTAAAAAATGCATTCCATACGGCCTCCTGGGTGTTGTATAAAAGGGGTTTGCATCAACTAAGAAGTGCATAGTTCCAGTGAAATGTGTTGCTTAACGTACACACTATTGTACGTAGCTTCCCTGACTTCGAACAGAGATGCATATGGGAGATGGCAGTCGGTTTGGACGAATTCAATCCCTCGAGGGGCGGGGACATTGACTCCTCGAAACTGGGGGGAGAAGTTGTCAGCAAGAGGAGACATGGGTGGCAGCCAGTCGGTTTCGATCGAGAACCTGCCTAACAGCTCGCTCACTACATCAGTTGGGACTTGCCACCTGTCCAATATGTAACCGCTGCCATTATCAGGTCCCATCGAAAAACAGATGCAAATATCTATAAGTACCTAGAATAATAAGTCTTTGATCGCCGCCGCCGTCTATTCTTGTAGAATAGTGAGTCAAGGGTCCCAAAGTCTTGGACTAATCACAAGCTCCCCAGTCGGTCGTCCAGAACAAAGACGCGACAAGCTGCCACGGTATAACTCAACTATTATGTTAAAAAAAAAAAAAAGAAAAGAAAGAAATTGACACCTTTCTGAGTCCGCCCAATAGCTAAAAACTAAAAGTAAAAAATATTATGTGAGGAATTTGTAGTCACATTTTTTATATCAGCATGAAAAAAGAACATTGGTCTTTATTTCAGAAAAATCTGTTGAAAACCAATTGTTTTACAGGTAAATTTGATTTTAAAAGTTGCTTTTGTTTATTTTAGCTTTTTTTTTTAGCAACTGTTTTATTTATTGGCTGAATTTCTTTATATCTATATCATTGTTTATATCTCAATGAATGAGACGAGATCAGTGATATGCTCTCTTTCAGATGTAACTAGAACATAAATTGGCATTTTTACCTATCAGCTGATGGCTGGCTAATGATTTCATCAAGGTGGTGAGTGTGACGCAACCACGAGACAACCATTGACAAAAATGTCAACGGTGACTCAAGGCATAGCTAGTTGACAGCTGTTGACACGTCAGCTGTCAGACCAATCGCTCTTCGGTAAAAATTAAAATATTTAAAAAAAATTTTTTTTTAAACTCAAGAACTCACGAGAACAAAGGCTTGAAATATGATGAATGGACCAATGAAATCGTTTCCAGGAGGAGTTTATCCATGAGTGAGCGTAGAAGGCAGCAGCCTCTTATGGTTCTCACACTACTATGTTATGGCGATCGACCCAATCAGCAAAACCCGGTCCGCATTCGTGCACCGTCGCGAACCCGCCCGGTAGCATCGCCACAACACACCGTTCAACTTGATGCTCTGCCCTTTCGGGTTCTTGCCCACATCGGGTACATGTGGGACAGGCGGAAAGTCCCCACTGATGAAGCGCACTTGCTGTCAGGCAGCTCCTCGACCGAAGCCGATTCGCAGCCACCCAGTGTCTCCTCTTACTAGTATCAAAGCCTGGCAACTTCTCACCAAGCTTTGAGGCGTAGAAGGCGAAAATGTGACTGCAGACATCAATGGGTAGGCTTAAATCATCAAAGGATGTCTACATGATTGACATGACCTTATATTATAGTTATAGCATGGGTCGCATGCCCAACAGTTTGTAAGTCTATTAGATATTATGTATATAATAGTTTACAATAGTTAAGCATACTCATTACTGGCTATGACTGGCTATTACTATTCATCAAGATAAGGTAAATTAAATATGCATGCAAAAAAAAAAAAACAAGAATAACATATGCACACACCAAAAAAAAATAAAATGCAAATTACTCGTCCTAAAAATTGCAAGCATGTTCAATAAAAAAATTAAAGATAAAGTTACAATTCAAGTTGTGCATATATTAAAAGTAAATGAAAGTGACAATAGCGCTACGCAAGGATTCATAGATACATATATTACATTATAATTCAGTACACATGTTAAGTAGGAATTTTAAATTCACAAAGTTAACAAACCTATCATTATTATTATTTGCATTGCTTCATTATTGATTTTACTTACTTGATCTTCCGCGTATCCCAGCCTCAGAGAGGAAGTGTTTGGCATGTCGCTAAATAAATAACATTGGCACCAGACCCTGAGGGACCCCATTCTTCAATTTCCTAGCTTTACTCGTAGCGTCTCCCATCGCGACGTGGAATTGTCTTTCCCCTAAGATTGAAGAGAATAACTTCAAGGTCTTTTTGTACCTTATGATCTTTGCAAGTTTGAGCATTAATCGTTCGCACCAGACTATAGATACAACACCAGTTTGCTGTTTCCTCTCGAACCTTGCCTCAATATGCTCTGTAAGGGCAATGACCTGTCCGTGGTACACCTCCCTTCGCTGAAGCCCGCCTGCTCGGGTGGCAGGGCAGCGTCTAGGACCGGCCCCCATCAATTTAATAGAACACGCTCCGAGAGTTTGTACAAGGAGCTCAGAAGTGATATGAGTCTGTAACTGTCGGCCTCCTTTGTCGGTTCCCTGGCTTCAAGATGGCAACTATCTTAGCGTACTTCAAACTTGTCACAGCTTTCCTTTTGAAAGGACGTCAGACATTGCCTCTGCCAACCAGGCCTGCGTCCTGGGGCACAGATGTGTCATCATATCGGGATATATGCCGTCTATCCCTGCTGCCTTGCCGTTTTTGACATCACTAATGGCTGCACACACTTCTCGGAGACTGAACTGGGATGTTAGTCCGACTCCTCCACAGGTAGCAAGTCCAAAATTGTACGGTACGTCTTGCGGACACCGCGCTCAAAAGCCTGATTAGGGATCAGTTTCTCTATGTTCCTGGCAATTGTGTCTGTCTCACATTCTGGTGCAGCCTTCACAAAATTCCGGTCCGTATCCAATTTCTTTATCAGTCGCCAAGCGTGGCGGTTAGAGTCTGTAAAGTCGAGACTTTCCACGGTCTCCTGCCACCGTTGCATCCTTCCTTCTGCCAGAGACTGAAGTAGTATATCGGATACGTCCTGGGACTGGGTCTACTGGTACTCCTTGTACAGTTTTTCCGACTCTCCCGTCCAGCAGGAGGTGTTTAATTTCTGTTTGCCCCGTGGAATGGAGTGGTGAGCGCTCTTAACCAGCAGCTTGTTAAATCTGGTTATGTTCTCGGACTTGGGAGAAATAGCAGGGCAAACCTCCTCGATATACGAACTGAATTCCTCCCAGTTAGCCTTCCCTGAAGTTCTATCTGTAGAGTGGGAGAGACTGCACCCTTGGAATTGTCACCCCTGCTGTGATAAGAACTGGCTATGCGGGAAGTCGCCGGGGACTGTCCGCTTCATCTGCAGCGGTTCACCGTTCGCTCACTTCGTGACGAGAGTGAGGTCAGGAGTATAATCCTTCTTATGGCGGGTAACCCTAAAGGTACCCTTGGCTGTAGGATCGGATTGTACACTAGGTGTAGATCGTTACAGTCCATCCGTGAGTGGAGTTGTCTACGTGCCTCATTGCAGTCTCGGTAGCCGCATTCGTAGTGGTGGCTATTAAACTCTCCCAGACAGATGGAAGGATGGCTAACCACTGGCACTGTTGGTGTAGTCCAAGTCGCTCCAGGTGGTTTGTAGATGTTGTGCAAATACAGCCCACCTACCTCCACGGAACTTCTATTCACCCCGTTGCTGTCCGTTGCGCTTACAATAACTCTTACCTTCGAAGTCTCCTTAGCGTAAAGAATAAAAATTGACTTTAAAAAATACAAAAATAAATTCTAAAATCGAAACTTTCACAAAACAAGAACTTCAGTTAATAAGGGGGGGGGGGGGGGGGCCTAAATGAATAGCACAAACATTCAGAAGACTCGCAATGCTTTCTGCTCCTTGATTCTTCCTGCAGCATTATTATTACTGTCGTACTATGGAAAAACCCATAATATTTCAAAATTTGATCTGAAAACTCGTCCTTCAAATATCGATCGATTTAAATGACCCTCATCTTGGCAAAAATCTCTCAAACCTGGGACTTCGCGCGAGAGATTGACGGAGAGAGAGAGAGAGAGAGAGAGAGAGAGAGAGAGAGAGAGAGAGAGAGAGAGAGAGAGCAGAGCGACAATGAGATGAAGTAATGAGATCAAAACTTTATAAATCAAGAAAAATGTATGGGGGCGGGGGGGGGGGGGGGGTTATTGAAGTATACCAGACGCGGTAAAGTTATTATTGGCCCCTACCTACCCTATTAAGATATTTAAATATAAATATATATCGACCGGGGGTGGGGGGGGGGGGGGGCAGAAAGACTGAAAGAAAAGATATATATATAATATATATATATATATATATATATATATATATATATATATATATATATTAGGAGAACGGAAGAGGAAGGATGAGTTTCAAAGTTATCTTTAAAATAAAGGAAAGAGGATAAAATAAAAAACAAAAAACAAAACTAGGTTGACCTAACAGTTAGATAGGTAAAAAGATTATTCTAAAATGAAATCAAAATAGAGTAAACTTAGCTTTGAAATTCTACTAGACTAGATAACGTTGAAAGACTTGTAGTCAAGTTGACGATGAATAAAAAAATATAAAAAAATTGTTACTGTACATTTTAGTGCTGATCAAAAGTAAAATATAGACGCAGAGATGCGAATTTCTGATTAAAAATAAATAAATAAATAAGTAAATATATTACAGATGGATGTGACTGACTTCAGACTTCATTGTTCATTGTTTTGCCATCCTTTCTTTGAAACAATTCTATAACTGATTGTATGAGTGGCTGAAATTAAAATCTCTCTCTCTTTCTCTCACACTCTCTCTCTCTCTCTCTCTCTCTCTCTCTCTCTCTCTCTCTCTCTCTCTCTCTCTCTCTCTCTCTCTCTCTCTCTTTCTTTATTTTTTTTTTTTTAAATTGATATTTAATTTTTTTTTTTTAAAAACTTGCATTCACCGTGCTTCGGTTTTAAAAGACGAAAACGAAAATGAAAGAGTTAATTAACCATTCAAGCGTGACCAAGCGTTGTTAAGCACAAGATTAACTAAACAAGATGGCGGAATCGAGTCGCGAGGGACGCGAGTTAGCATTTCACGACATTCATTAATAGCTGTCATTAATATTGGATTGTGTTGGAGTTATTCATATCGTTTAACTCGGTCGACTCATCAAGAGTAAGTAGCTGATGATTTGAATATTTAAAAACTTGTGACGAAAAGAAGTCTGAACTTTAAACAAAGTTTCTTGGGAACACATTTCTTCATTCTCATTCTCATTCTCAACAACAATAATAATAATGATCTCAATTGAAATTGAATGTCAACGGTGTTGGCGACAGACCGATAAGTTATAAATTCGAGGCATTTGTGTGCTTAGAATTGCCAAGTATTCTGTCTCCAATCATATTATTCATCGGTCGATTGTCAATTAGTCCAAAAAAATAATTTCGAAACTAAACCATTCCCACATCCAGGTAAAGTTTTAGATTTAGACTTTTTAACTTAACCTTTAAGACTTTTAAAAACTAAATAAAGGATTAAATAAACCAAATATATAAATTTTAAAAATCTCTAAAATCAAAACAAGACAAATCAGAAAGAAAAAAATCCCTAGCAGTTATTATTTTATTATATTATTATTATTATTATTATTATTATTATTATTATTATTATTATTATTATTATTATATTATAATTATTATATATTATTATTATTATTATTATTATTATTATTATTATTATTATATTTCCTTCCTAAAGATGCAACAATGAAACTCATCATAACTCTTGTTTTATCACGTTTAGACTATTGCAATTGGATTTTATCTCTCATAAGCATGATAAAATCTCGCGCCTGCATGTCTCATACAGAATGGGGCACCTAAATTAGTAACAAGACAAAAGAGAATGGCCTATTCTGTATGAGCTGCACTGGCTGCCTGTCAAAGAATTATTTTTAAGATTGCCCTGTTTTTCTTTTAAAAGCCTAAATGATGAAGCACCTGACTGCATAAAAAGCATGTCAGAAATATATGTACCAAATAGGAATTTACAATCCTCTACTGATAAAGCGAAGCTTACTCTTAGAAACGATTATAATTATAAATTTTATGGCGGCTGTTCCTTTACTTACACTGGGCCCTTTGTGTGGAATGACCTGCCAAGGAGGATAAGAGAAGCAAAATCTATTGATAGTTTTAAATCATTGTTAAAGCACTACCTTTTTACCGTTACATTTTCATGATATTGATACACTATTACATTCACTGCTGCTAATGATATCATTGTGGTATACGTTTTATATATTTAACTTTTGTATATTTATTTGTAACGTGCATTGAGCATCAGACAGTGATGAAAATGTGCGATATAAATGCCATGTATTATTATTATTATTATTATTATTATTATTATTATTATTATTATTATTATTATTATATTTTTATTATTATTATTATTATTATTGTTGTTGTTGTTGTTCTTGTTATTGTTATTATTATTATTTTCATGATCATTATAATAATTTTTCTTATTATTATTATTGGTTCTTTTTTTAACTATTGTTTTTCAATTTATTTCATCATGCTGATGAAAAACACTGCACATTGCTGGAGACGCTAATATGGATTGATCATGATTTGTGGTTGTTATGGCATTATATATCAGTGCATCCCAAACTCATTAGATTTCCAAAAAAAGATTATTTGTATGATGGTCATCTGTGGCCTTTTGATGTTAAAGAATGTGTGGGGTGTTGTTGATTCATGAGATTAAATATTTTTTAAAAAATTATGATGTGATTTTTAAACGTTCTATATATTCTTCTTGTGTCAATTAGTTCAATTCTGAGACATGCATCATAATGTGATTGTGTCAAACAGAAATTAATGCTTTGAAGACAAATATAATGAAACAAAACCCCAACAAAGAATTTTCAAGCTTAAAACCCTTTCTAAACCTACAAAACAACCCCCCCCCCTCTAACACCTCAAAACAACCCCCCCCCCCCCCCCCCCCACCTCCAAAAGAAAAAAAAACAAACAAAAAAAACTCTCCAAAGCAAACAAACAAACAAACAACAGCAGCAACAACAACAACAAAAAAAAAACTGATAAAAATTATGGGACAGTCGCTATATCAAATTTAGAGAGATAGAAGTAGGGTCTACTCGTATCTATTCAAGATAATTCTATGTACATTTATCCTTGTTAGATGCTATTTTATCTTCATTAGATAGCTTATGATTTTATTTGACTTTTTTCCAGAATACTTTTCAACTAAAATGGATTGATATGTGTCCTATCTGTTCAAACATCATGGAAGATCATTAGATTATGATCTGAGGATACTGTGTGCCAATTTGATTCTATTCACTGTATCAAACGCGGATATATCAGATTCAAAATGGATATGAATAATTATTTTTATGAGCAAACTCGAATCCGCGGGTTTCCTAAGCGATTCAAGAAAATGCCAGAGGATCTTCCTGACAGTCTCAAATTTGCTCATCTCAATCCAAAGGTTAGTGAAATTACAATATTTTTTCATCATAAACTATGAAATGTGGATGGTATATTACTGGTTGTGGCTGAGATGAGGAGGGCTGTGGGTAAAAGCCAAAACACTGCAACCAGAACAAGAGAATTACATGCCACTGTATGGGGATGGATAAATTGATGAAGATGGCTACAGGTAGTTTAAAGGAAAATGCATGAATCTTTCATCGATGATACGCAGAGACAAGTTGCTGGTTAGCCACTTGTGATTTTAAAGTTATTGTTTTGGGGTCATGACTTCCCATTCAGACTACGTAGCCCATACATTGCAGTTTCCAAATGCATTAAGTCTTTGCTTACCATGTACAGAGGTGCATCTTGTACATTTTATTTAGATTAAGAATATATTTTCCTGCACAACACAGAGAAAGTAACCTCAATTTTCATATTTGAGGCTATAAATTAAATTACCAGTATTGAGTTCATCCCAACACATATCCGCATTAACACAATAGTTCACATATAGTACAGCTATGTGTTATGGTGGTATGACACTCGCTTTCGGATCAGAAGGTCCTGGGTTTGAGCCTCGCTTGGCGCATTCCAATGCTCTTTACTCACATTCTCTCACCATACTCAGGTGTAAAATGAGTACCTGGCCATTAACAGCGTTGTCACTGTTCGAAAAAAATTGTAATATCGCCTACCAGGCATCATGTCCCATCCTACATGTTAAGTGTTGCTGTTGGCCAGGGACCCCTTGTAAAGTGCTTTAAGCATGTTTAGTAGATTTTGCTCTATATAAAAGCTCAATAAAAACCTGTAAATTTCTTGAGAGGTCAAAGTGAGTCTATTGGATTGCTTGACCATTTAATTTTAAGATGTACAATACTGTTTCAGCAGCTTCCTCCCTCTTTGAGATGTACTGTTAAATTCTCCATGATATTATTTTATAATGATTGTGTATAATGTCTATTACGATTTTGACTCATGTGTGTGTGGTCAATAAATAGCAACTTTCCATTCTTCATCCAGGTGGCTGCCTATCTGGCCAGCAAAGAAAAGCAGAAGCAAGAGGAGGACATGTTTGGGGATGGACTAGGAAAGAAAAGTCTTATGCCAGAAATTAGCCAGGTAACCAGTAATCTTTTGCTATAGAGACTGGATTTTAAAAGTGACTAGATTTTTTAAAGTAACAAAGACTGTTTTTGCAAATTAAGGGTGTCTGAAATAAAACAAATGATAGGTTTGCTTTTTATATTCAGCGAGAGATAACTGACAGATAAAACCATCGTTGTATTCCCTCCTCAGCCCCCCCCCCCCCCCCCCCCCCCCCCCCTTTTTTTTTTAAAGTGGTGGTAGAGGATTGAGGTGGAAGTGTATTTTTTGTACGATGGTTCGTTCTTTGCTTATCTGAACGCTAATCCTATATATTCTACTATTGAAATTATTTTTTAAGAATCTGTATTTTCTTATATTTTAACCAGATTTTCTTACTGTTTTTATCCCTTGACAAAAGAAAATGGACAAAACTGTTTTGCCTCTTTTTCATTGCTTGTGTTGTTGTAAATACTTAAATTTCTTAAACACAAATTCATTTAATTGTTTGTTTCTGGGTTTTTTTCTTTTACAATGAAGAGGCTTTTAGGACGCTGCGGTTAATTTCACATTTGTATCTGAAAAAAAAAATTAGAAAAAAATTAAAACTAAAAGGAAGGACTTGATCAAATATTAAAGGTTTTAAAATTACAAGAAATTTTCAAATTTTTACCAAAACAAATTATGTCGCTGATTATATTGTTGATTATTATCATGATGATAGTAATGCATTTGCAGTAATTTCGTGTATTTTATGTTGTACAAATCATTTGATATGATTTTGAAATGCATAATTGAAAAAAAATGATTAGATCATAATAAATTATTTATTTACACTTGCATATGTTATTATTAATAGCTCTTACTGTTGTTTTTTTTTCATTATACAGGCTTTTACAGCTGTTAAGAACAGACTAGACTCATCTTTGTCAAACGATGAAGATTCTCAACGATACCTGTTTGAAGAGGCTAGGGTTAGTGCAGCTACTATTCTCCAACAGCTGAGTCGAATCATCTACTATTTTGACAATATTTGTAATCACATTCCTAAGTCATTAGAATACCAGGTGAGAGAATAGCTATTTTTAATTTTTAAAGACTTCAACATTTTTAAGAAGATATGAAGTGAGTAGAAAAGTGCCAGAAGACAAATAGAGAATAAAAATTTTTTTTCGCGGCGGTGGTGGGGTTTGAACCTGCGACTTATTGGTACGACAACTCCGCCTGGCAGGTGAGAGCGTGGCTCTACCGTGTGAGCTATCCACGAACACAAAAATATTCGTTTCAAACTCAAAGTCATTTCTAGATCCCTCTCTCACCCACTTCTTGAGACCGCCGATTCGTTCACCACCATCGCGAAGTAATTTTGACCAGCAGTTAAGCTTAATAGCCAATATTCTCATCACAAACATATAACATAGAAACGATTGAGACATTGAGTATGCTCCGGTGTATGGGGTGAATTTTTAATTCAGAAAAGTGAGTGGAGCAGGCACTTATGTTGGTAACAAGAAGATATGAAGTGAGTAGAAAAGTGCCAGAAGACAATAGAGAATAAAAAATTTTTATTCTCTATTGTCTTCTGGCACTTTTCTACTCACTTCATATCTTCTTGTTACCAACATAAGTGCCTGCTCCACTCACTTTTCTGAATTAAAAATTCACCCCATACACCGGAGCATACTCAATGTCTCAATCGTTTCTATGTTATATGTTTGTGATGAGAATATTGGCTATTAAGCTTAACTGCTGGTCAAAATTACTTCGCGATGGTGGTGAACGAATCGGCGGTCTCAAGAAGTGGGTGAGAGAGGGATCTAGAAATGACTTTGAGTTTGAAACGAATATTTTTGTGTTCGTGGATAGCTCACACGGTAGAGCCACGCTCTCACCTGCCAGGCGGAGTTGTCGTACCAATAAGGTCGCAGGTTCAAACCCCACCACCGCCGCGAAAAAAAATTTTTATTCTCTATTGTCTTCTGGCACTTTTCTACTCACTTCATATCTTCTTGTTACCAACATAAGTGCCTGCTCCACTCACTTTTCTGACTTCAACATTTTTAAGGCGCACTAATCACTAAATGACTAAATGTGCTCAAAACCCTTTACAAGGGGTCCCTAGCAAATAGCAACACTTAACATGTAGGATGAGTCATAATGCCTGTAAGGTAATATTACAATTTTTTTTCAAACAGAGACAGTGCTGCTAACAGTCATGTGCTCATTTTACAACTGGGTATGGTAAGGGAATGTGAGTAAAAAGCCTTTTCCAAGGACTCAACTATGTGCCGCTGAGAGCAGGGCTTGAAAAAAAATAATAATAAATTGAGCTTTTATACAGCACAATATCCATTAAACGTGCTCAAAGCACTTTACAAAGGTCCCTGGCCAACATTTTACACCTGAGTACCATGAGAGAATGTAAGTAAAGAGCCTTTTTGAAGGACTCAACTATGCACCGAGTGAGACTTGAACCCAGGACCTTTCAATCCAAAGGCGAGTGTCATACCTCAAGACCACATTGTTGCACACATAATTAATGTACAAACATAAGCAGATAGATAAAATAAAGAAGGTTGACTTTATCTCTCCTATAGGTAAAATAATATGCTCCTCTGGTTTATTATGAGAAAACATTGAAAGAACTTAGATATCCATCACAGTCATCATTGCCTTTTTCACCCTGGGTCAGGGTATAGGCCACAGACAAACAGTTTCCATCCTTCTCTATCCCGAGCAAACTTTTTTATCTCATTCCAGGTCTTACCACTTCTCTGTATATCAGCTTCTTTAATTCTTCTCCATGTTCCTCGTGGCCTTCCCCTTGATCTTCTGCCCTGAGGGTTCCAGTCCAATACTTTCTTTGTTATAGTTGAGTCATTCTTTCTAAGCGTGTGTCCAATCCACCTCCATCGTCTTCTTCTTATATCCTCTCCCACTGGTTTCTGCTGTGTTATTTTCCATACTTCTTCATTTTTTATTCTATCCATCCATTTTATTCTGAGTAGCTTACGCATGCACCTGTTTACAAAAATCTGTACCCTCCTTATACATGCCTGTGATGCGTTCCAAGTTTCACATCCATACAGTAGGACAGACTTCACGTTTGAGTTGAAAAGTCTTAGCTTTAGTTGAAAGGAGATATCTTTAGTTCTCCAAAACTCTGTTCAAAGATGTGAATGCAGCCTGTGCCTTTCCTATTCGTGCTTTCACCTCTGCTTCCGTGCCTCCATCCTTGTCAATTATACTTCCGAGATAGCAGATTGTGTCTATATCTTCGAGTTCCTGATCTTTTACTTTGATCTGCTCCCTTTGACGCGTACCTATCCTCAAGACCTTTGACTTTGCAGGGTGTATTCTTAGACCAATTGATTCCGAGAGGCTGTTTATAATTGTGGTTTTTGCTTGCATCTGGTCCTGGGTGTGGGACAAAAGAGCCAGATCATCTGCAAAATCCAGATCATCCAACTGTGTCCAGGGGGTCCACTGTATCCCATTTCTTCTCCCTTTGGAGGTTTTCTTCATTAGCCAATCAATGGCAAGGATGAACAGGAATGGAGAGAGCAAGCATCCCTGCTTGACATCAGTCTTAATTTCAAAGCTGTCAGTAAGCTGATCTTCATGTTCAACCCTGCAACTTGATCCTTCATACATTTCCTTAATGAGGTTTACTATCTTTTCAGGGAGTCCATAATGTGCCAGAATTTTCCACAATGTTGCTCTGTCAATACTGTCGAAAGCCTTCTCGTAATCCAGAAAGTTGACAATAAGAGGAGAGTTCCATTCTATAGACTGTTCCATTATGACTCGCAGAGAGGCAATCTGGTCGGTGGTTGAACGGTTTTTCCGAAAACCTGCCTGTTCGTCCCGCAGTTTAGCATCTGTTGCATTCTTAATTCTCTCTAAAATAATACGGTTGAAAACCTTTCCTGGGATAGAAAGAAGAGTGATGCCTCGATAATTATTACAATTACTGAGGTCCCCTTTCTTTGGAAGCTTGATAAGATGTCCATCCTTCCAATCCTTTGGGAATATCCCGTCATTCCAGATTCTCTCAAATAGTGGGTGCAGGGCCTCAGCATTTCTTTCCGCATCAACTTTTAGAGCCTCCGGTGGAATCTGGTCTGGTCCAGCAGCTTTCCCCCTTTTCATCTTGTTAATGGCACCCACAATCTCTGCTATCGATGGTGGATCACAGCTAATTGGTAGCTCATTCCTTGCAGGCAAAATTTCTGGCTGGTTGTCTGGTGGTGGTCTGTTCAGAAGGCAGTTGAAATGTTCCCTCCATCGTTCAGATTGAGCCTCTTTTCCAAAAATAGTTTTCCCATCTTTGTCTTTGACTGGTACCTCTGGTTTCCCATATTTTCCAGCAAGTGTCTTGGTAGTTTGATAAAGGATCCTCATGTGTCCTCCAGTCGCTGCTGCTTCTGCTTTCTCTGCAAGTCTGTTCATGAATGCTTCCTTAGCTATGGCTCGATACTGCTCTTGTGCATCCAGTCTTGAAGCCCTTGTTCGGCTTGCATTCACTTATTCCTTCCTTGTTCTCCTCTTTTCAATAAGGTCCAAGGTGGTTGGACTTATCCATTCTTTATGTTCCGATTTCTTTACCCCCAATACCTCGTGGCAAGTTGTTATGTAGACTTCCTTGATCTTTGCCCAATGTGACTCTACATCTATGTCCTCCTCGAGCTCAGTAAGAGGTTGGAATCTATTACTCAATTGTAGTTTGAATTCCTCATTCTTTTCCCCATCAAGTGCATTCACCTCGAATTTTCTTCTTGAATGTGATCTGGCCCCGTGTTTTCTGAGTTGGAGCTTAAGCTTTGCCAATAGCAGGTGGTGGTCTGATCCAACATCTGCCCCTCTCGTACTGTCACATCTTCCAATGAACGTCTGAATCTACGAGAGATACAAAAATGATCAATCTGATTCTCTGTCACACCATCTGGTGAGACCCAAGTTGCTTTGTGGATCCTCTTATGGGGAACACTGATCCTCCAATCACCAAACTGTTGACTGCACAGAAATTTGCAAATCTCTCACCATTATCATTCATTTCTCACATGCCATGACGTCCCATGATACCTTCATAGCCTACGTTATCCTGTCCCACTTTTGCATTAGCATCTCCCATCAATATGTTGATGTCTTTCCTTGGCAACTTGTCAATGACTTGTTGTAGCAGACCATAAAATGTATCTTTGTCCTCATCTGTTGCATCATTTGTTGGGGCATAGATCTGTACAATGTTCATGCTGATCTTCTTACTCCGTGTTGTAAAGGACGCCATGATGATCCTTTCTCCGCATTGTTCCCATCCTCTCAGTGACTTCTGGGCAAACTTGCTTAGAATTATTCCTACTCCCTGTGTATGAATCCCATCCCCTCTCCCTGAATATAAAATCTTCTCCCCAGACTTGAGGTGTTTCTGTCCGGATTGTATCCAGTGGGTTTCGCTTACTCCAAGTATATGCAGCCTGTATCTTCTCATCTCAGTCACAACTTGAGAGCTTTTTCCTGCTTCATACATGGTGCGAACGTTCCACGACGCAATTCGAAGCTGCTTGTTTGGCGAAGACGTCATCGGGTCAGCAGAGTCCTTTCGGCTTTGTCTGTTGTCCTTCATAAATTCTGTAATTCCAGAAACTCTTCGGTCGCCCAAGCTAAAAAAAGGATTTGGTTTGTCTGTCTGTGTTTCTGTAACGGTTTGAGTTTAACGGAAAGGGGTGTTAACCCTTTGCCAACCCCCAACCTGGAGGACCAGGTGACTCAAAGATGGGGGAATCACACACCATTAGTCGCCTTTTACGACACGCTGGCTTGGCGTTGGGCTATTCTTGACCCTCTCAGTTGAGGGACCCCGGACACCACACGGGGGATCCATCACAGTGCACTGCTATAAATTAAGCGATTGGGTTTACTTTTTTTTCTCAGGTAGCGTTCAGCTTTCCTTTAGCCTTACACTTACATCATGCATCACTGTTGTCATCAAGAGAGCAGTAACTATGATCCAACTTAAAATGAAGCACAGAGGTCAATATGGTAATTAATGTCAGTGAGGACCATAATTGCTACTCTTCATTACAGTTGAAAATACCATCGTCCACCTCCTCTTCCTCCTAAATATCATCAATCTCAATCATCATCAAGCATTTCCATCATCATTGTTGTCATCATTGTCATCAATATTGACAAAATATCATCATCATTATCATCATTCACCATCATCACCATCATGACACCTTGTCACACCATCTTCTCATTGACCACCAGCTTCTGTCCAGCTATTCTGAATTGACCGTGGATGTCCAAGTGGTCCCCAGAGAGTGGCAGACAGCTGCCATGAAGGAGGCATATTTACGAAGACTGACGGAAGTACAAAGTGATGAAGAACCTGAAAAGGTGAGAAGTAGTTTGGTACATATTTAGACTTTAATCTATGATCCGATGTAAACTTAGTTAGATGGTGCATAATTTATATTTGTAGTTTTGTTTTTTCACTTCACAATACAATTTAAAGAGAAAAAATTCAACAAATATAATCATTTCACATTCCGCCTCCTTCTTTCTTCCCTCCCCCCTCTCTCTTCCACCCCCCCCCCCCCCCTCTCTCTCTCTCTCTCTCTCTCTCTCTCTCTCTCTCTCTCTCTCTCTCTCTCTCTCTCTCTCTCTCTCTCTCTCTCTCTCTCTCTCTCTCTCTCTCTCTCTCTCTCTCTGTGTATGTCTTTCTCTCTCTTTCTTTCCTTCTTTGACTTGTCCCTTGCTTTTGATTTTTAATCTTTACATGTAATTTGATCTCGGCTCTCTTTTAAATCTCAAACTAATAATATTATATCAAGCTTTAGATAGAACTAATCTTATTGTTGATAAGCAATTTTTTTGTCTAGATTTTTTTCTTATTAAAGACATATCCGCATCATTCATGTGTGTTTGTCTCACTGAAGCTTTTTTAATGTCAGCTGGCATTACTATTTAAAACTTTGGCAGGCGGAAGAGCATTGCAGCGTCATCATTGAATAGTGGTAAGGTACCCTGTTCTGTAGAGAGTCAAGTGATCTTGATCTTGATCATCAACAATTGGGTGACAATGAACGAAATGTCTGGTCCTGTCATTGTTGTGAGGCACCTAATACATATTACATCACTGAATTCAGATGTGAACAAGTACCTGGCAATAAAAGTAATTACGGATATTGTAAGGCACTTAACAGATGTGTTGTGTTATATGAAATTGAAATTTGGTTCCAGATGACTTGCTGGGGGGAATAAAAATGATGCACGTTGAAGCCTAGGATATGTGACATATGTGTATGTGCCATATTTGACAAGTATCGTTATGATATAACACTTTAAGGAAATGATTATATTGGTCTTTTTACAGGGTGGTGGTGGTGCCGCAGAAGATGGTCGTTCATCTCGGGCACACTCTATAACATCAGAGTCAGGCCGCAACAAAAAACGTCTGCTCTCCAAGGGGACAGGTGGTTTGCCAGAAATCGTGGAAAATAATGAGAATTCCTCAGATGGGAGAACAATGAATCCTAAACGAAGTGACAGTCGTGTATCACTTGCTTCTAGGAGGAGTAAAGACAAACAAAAACCTGATCCCAAAGGTTGGTGCTTCTTCTTTCATAGTCTTTTATATTTTTTTTTTTTTGTTTTGTTTTAAAAAACATTTGGGGGGTCATTTGATTATGTGTGTGTGTGTGTGTGTGTGTGTGTATGTGTTTTTCCCTTTTGCAATAATAATAATAATCATTATTATTATCAGCATCATCATCATCATCATCATCATCATCATCATCATCATCATTATTATTATTATTATTATTATTATTATTATTATTATTATTATTATTATTATTATTATTATTATTATTAATATTGATATTATCATTATTATTATTATTATTATATATTATTATTATATTATATATTATTATTATTATTATTATTATTATTATTATTACAAGATAATTTACAAATTAAACAGCAGATAGGCATCGATTTTTTTAAAGATATCCAATTATAATTATACTTAAGGTAAAATGTTGTTCAGTAAACTACAATACAAGGCTTTATAGGAAGCTAGTCGTCATGTTAAGGTTATGGGATTAAAATGGTAAAAGTGTGTGGCTCAAGGATGTGGAGCCACATCTTGTCACCCAAATTGTGGCGTTGAATGCAATGAACAGCAAATTCGGGCCCACAACGTTTTGAGAAAGGCACTTTGCATACATTAGCCACTCGACAAAGATATGAATGAGTACCTGGAGATTGGCAGTGATGATACTGTAACTGACATTGAAACTCCAGCATTTTGTAGAGGTATTGTTTTAGAACCTATTTGAACCTGAGTCAAAGAGACAATCATTGGAATGGCGACACCCCTCTTCCCCAAAGACCAAAAACTTCAAAGCTAAGAGAGCTATGAAAATTATGCCAAAAGTGTTTTGGGACATTAGAGGTGTAATCCTCGTTGATTTCCTACCACAGGAAGCCACTGTCAACTCTGAACGGTACAATTGATTGATTTCTTGAACTTACCACTTTTTGAGGGCAAAAATGTGTTGCAATTAACCAAAGTTTGTTGCAATTAACCAGTGACTTTTATATAGAATTAATTCTGTTTCTTGGAAAATGTTACGACTATCCAAGTTGCGATTATCCGGAGTGGACTGTAATAAGCAGAGTCCCATTACATTTTGACTCACCCTTGTAGCTAGTATTGCATTCACCAAAGAAATTCACAAGTCTGGCTTACCAGACATTGATAGAAGATATACAAGGAAAAAAATATCGTCTTTCAAAAAAGTATTAATTCATCTGTTTCCCTCTCTGCATAAGATACCAAGCAGGGCCCAGGCAAAACCAAATAGCACAATTTCAAAACAAAGACACATTCACATGGAAGAGGAAAATGATGTAGGGGGAATCGAATAGCAAGGCTGTAGGCAGATGAAGTTATTGTCTCTCTACAGGGTCTAACCCCCCCCCCCCCCCCCCCCCCCCCACCTTTAGGGGAAATTTCACTCACCCCATATAAACGTGTTTTAAAATGCCAAATCACAAAAAAAGCATTCATTTTCTGTAAATATATACATTAAATGAGAAATGAATTCAGAGACTACTCAATATCATTTCTTCCTCTTATTCTTTGTTAAAGAAAAATATTTTTTACTTGATTATTTCCTGTAACAAAGGCAACGAGGAAAATATGCTGATACAGATGTTTAATTTAAAATGGCAGTAATATTTTTTTTCGTAGACGGATTGAGGTGGATTTTTCATCGGAGGCTCAGAACATAGTCTAGTTTTATTAAAGTTTAAAAGTTTATTCAATCTTAGGCTTTCGCCCATAAATCATACAATTTGATGACAACATACACGAAAGTGGGAAAAAATGATAAATGGAACCAAAAGATAAACTGATACCATTAATAACCACAAAAAATACAACAATCGTAATACACCAATCCGTAAAAGGATAATAATAGTAATGATAATAATAATAATAATAATAATAATAAATAATAATAATAATAATAATAATAATAATAATATATGATGATGATGAGATGATGATGATGATGATGATGATGATGATGATGATGATGATGATGATGATGATGATGATGATGATGATGATGATAATAATAATAATAATAATAATAATAATGATAACGATAATAACAATAACAATAATACTAATAACAATAATAATATTACCGTCATCATTACTACCACCACTATCATTATTACTACCACCACCATTACCATTATCACTACCACCATCACCATCATTATTACGTTTCCAATCAGTTTTTCTCGTTTTTAAAGTTTTTAAAAAAATTTAATACCTATCATAACAGTCCTCCCTAATACTACGGAAATTCCGTAGAACGAATTTTCGGCTAAAACCCGAGCTGTATATGATACAGGTTTTTAATTAAATAACATTTCTTGAAAACTAAGTGTGGTCCCAGAGCTATCACATAAAGGACTTAAAAACATTTCCCCCCACGTATTATAAGGACAAGCTGGCAATATTATTATCCCTGAAAACTACGATTTTTTAAAATTAGAATAAAAACTAGCTTGGTACCAATGTCTTCCTAGTCAAACACTTTATCTACTGGACTAAAAGTGCATATTTAATATTACATTAAAAGAGTAGGTGCCGATCTTATAGACAGCTCCAACTATTTTCAAGAAGACTTTACTTAATGCTTTGTTTCAATCAGCTGCTATCTATAATCTCTTAATTTTCGATATTGTAATAAATTTCAGGGGTTCTTTGTCTGTGGGGGGAATGGGGGGGGGGGGGGGGGGGGGGGGGGGGTAGTGCCACATTTTAATTTCTTTTTTTACTATACTGATTGACACAATTTACAAAGACCCCTTACATTCTGTTGGCTCTTGATTAATAATTAACATTAATTAGAGACACCTAAATACATTCCATTTTCACGCCTTAGTAAAGCCCAGTCTTGCGTGTCTATGTTTTTGTAGAACAATGGGCTCCTGGCTTCACACATGATACGGGAATGATTAATGACTATGTCATACACTTCACGGCATAACGATTGTTTCTGGTTCTCGTGTTACTGATCCCTGTAATTTGAGGCTATCGATCAAGTTAAGATATCGATGTTAAAACAAAGATTTAAGGCTAATCAAAACGAATCTAATGACCTTTGATTCTTTCATGGTCATGTGGAAATTCAAACAGTGAAAAAAAAAAAAAAATCAGACAAATGTGACCCACCGGTCCAAACCGATATTATTCGCGGTGAATTAGACCCCGAAAAGTTGATTTTATGTTAAAGCGATCAATAATATTTTTTTTGAGTTGGAGCTTTTTCGCACATCAAGGAACGATATTCGTGCCTCATCAAGCATAGATTTAAATATTAAACTAAATCTCACATAATTGATATATATATATATATATATATATATATATATATATATATATATTATATATATATATATATATATATATATATATATATATATATATATATAGTTTTAGCATCTAATTCACCCCAATTTCAGGCTTGATTTGAGGGAGTATGCAAGAAACGTAAGAAGAAGATCTGAGAGTTTTAACACGATCCTCATTAGCTGCCTAGACTTATTAGTAAAGCTAGTCACAGGGTCTGATTCCGTTCGAGTGAAATAATTTTGATTTGGCCACTATGCGGTTAACTGTAATTTGAATTATTTTTTTTAAACAAACAGAAAAAAAAACAAAAAAAAAAACAAACAAACACAACAAAACAAAAGCAAAAACAAACAAACAAACAAAAAACAAAAACAAAAGACCAAGTCAACCCTTTGATTGTGAAGCTAA
>NC_088365.1:32443840-32448840 GCF_034508935.2 Berghia stephanieae
ATTTCTGTTCATAAATAAAGTATTAATTAATAGGTGCTGGTTTCATTGAAATTGAAGAGGATTAGTGCCTAATAATAAAGTCATTGATATCTGCAGAAGAATGAAAATAAATCAATCGAAAAGAAAAGGTAAGAAAAAAAAACATTAAAAAATAATATGGAAATCACCCTACTAACTTTGATTGTGTGTGTACACGAAGAGTGCTAGAACATAGAATCTTATCCCACCCAACACCGAGATATTTACACACACTTACAAACATGCCCACACAAACACGCACACACATGCACACACACAAACACATACAGATTCACACACACACACAATCACATACACACATACAAAAAAAAAAAGTAGAGCCATTGGGCCCATGGAGCTGGTGTTTATTCTGGTTTCTATAATGTGAAACGGACTATAGCAATTACTTTGGATAGGATGATAGTCTATCGCAAAGTACTTTCCACCAAATCTAACAGACTCAGCTACCCATTCATTGTCGGGTGGACAGGGGGATCAGAAATAAATCTCGACTGCACCCGGGATTGATCTTGGTCCCTTTGGGTGTGAAGCGAGTGCTCTACCAACTGAGCTTTCAGGACCCCCACACACATACAAATACATACACATAAATGTACGCATGAACACATTACTTTTTCTTGTTCCCATTTTTACTTAAGAAATGAGAATCGGGTAGCAATGATGAGGTCGAGTTGCATGAATAAAAACATTACTGTATATATAACAGTAACTCTGATGGGATTGAATTTGCACATTACCACATCACCTGAGGAATTATTAATAAAGAACTATAGCATTACACCACAGAGATTATTTCAATTTTTAAAGTATAGGTATGCCTAAGGTATTCCTTTTTACTCGGAGTAGAAGTAAACATAATTTGAAATTTCTAGAATGGAAACTGGTTACTTATTGTTGAGGGAAATCTCAGATTCATTTCAAAACAAACAAACAAAAAATCATCCACAGAAAGACATGTCTGAACTCCAATATCAACAATAATAAACCATCTCAGAAAAAAAATGATAGAAAGAAAAACAAAAAAACTGTTGGTGGCAAATTCAATCTCATCTCATCTCGTTAAACCTTAACGGCGAGACTAAAAAATAAATAAATGAGCTTTTGTAGAGTGCAATATCCACTAAATGTGCTCAAAGCGCTTTACAAGGGGTCCCTGACCAACAGCAACATTTAACATGTAGGACGGGACATGACGCCTGTTAGGCGATATTACAATTTTTCGGACAGAGACAACGTTGTTAACGGCCAGGTACTCATTTTACACCTGAGTACAGTGAGAGAATGTGACTAAAGAGCCTTCTCCAAGGACTCAACTATGCGCTGAGTGAGGCTCGAACCCAGGACCTTCCGTTCCGAAAGCGAGTGTCATACCACTAGACCACATAGCCGCACTAAATTTCTTTCATATTGTAAGCTCTCCCATTGTTTATTATTTATTGACTACAGCTCCTGACTTGACTGCTTTCACCAAGAGAGCAGTGATAGCAATGCACACATTAGATTACTATTAATACTCTTTCTTGAAAATGGTAAGATATGATGTCAGATTACAGTACAATCGAACTGTAGCCGGAAAGGGTTAATATCTTGCATTTGTATTGTGAGGTTATTTTTATGCCTTGACCAACGCCAGTTATCCATCTGGTCGGCCAGCTGTTGTATCTGTAGCCAGTGGGTTTGGTAGGCCTGGGAACTACACCATTGTGTATGACGATGATCCAGATCTAAGGATGCTGGCCACATTTACCCCCTGTGGACGTGGTGTCTGCTATCATTCTAATGGTATAGTCAGGTGAGAATTAATGAATTAATTTTTTTTTTTATCTAATCCATTTTAAAATGGAATAAATTTATTGTGGCGAAAAGAAAAAAAAATTAAGTCATCGCTTTTGTTGAGGTTTTTTCCCCCACAAAAATCAGGAACTGATTTCTGTACATACATAAACGAGTTGGGGAAAATCAAAATACAGAAAATCTAGATCAGATTTAACTGTATCGACATCAAATAGTAGTCCAATCACATGTTGAAGTGTGGTGCTGATAAAGTTTCGACTAGTAACAAAAGCAACATTAATCATAGTTAGTGACAATACTTACAAAACTTAGGCCCTAACATTGTGTCCTTGGATAAGGATTTTTGTTAACACATTATCTCCACCACCCCTTCCTCAGTGATCCAGGTGTTGACATTTAACTGATTAATGGCAGTGACCATCTAAAAAGTGCACCCAAAAGGCCACCACTTGTACTGTCATAATGGAAATTTGGCTTCACGTGGCCTTTCTGATGAATGAAAATTAAACATTGTGATACGTTCTGAGCCTGGTGAAAGTGTTTATTTAAAAAATGCATATTTTAATTAAGACTTGCAATGTTTTAATATTGAGTTTGCGTCTATTTCTGTTTTAGGTTTTTGGCTACAAGTAAGGGAGGCCACATCGCCAACAGAGAAGGTCGTGTGTTGCGTCACTGGAAATGGCCTCAAGCACAAGTCAAATTGACCCAACCAGTGCACTTTCAGGTCAGAAACTTTACAATTGTTTTTTTTTCTGTTAAGAATTTAAGACGATCACATTGTATAAAATGTCTCAACTAACTTCATTTAAATACTATAATCCCTTTAGCAGCGAGACTGAATTGCTTTACATAATGATAATGTTTTCCCTTGTAAATCTATCTTTTATGGTCCTTGTCTTGTGTTCTATAGGTCAAAAGCTCGAGTTCAGTTGTAGGCGGGGCAAAATTGACTCTTTAAGGCTGGCTCAATCTTATTTCCCCACTTAACTCAGGTGTAAAATGAGTGCTTGGCCGTTAACAGTTTTGTCTTTCTCAAAAAGAAATTATGATTGCTCATTATAGGTATTATGTCTGTTCAGTGTTGCTGTTGGCTTGGGACTGCTTGTATGATGCTTAAATCACATTTAGGGGATAAATGGATACTATATAAATCCTCACTTTTTATGAAAATATCCATTACTGAGAAACAATTTTTTTTAACAAAGAGAGCAATGGCCTCTATGACAGATCTCCTGATTTTTGTCATGTAAATTAATATCAATTAAAATTAATAGCATAATATGCTTTTCTTTAAGATTGTAGACTTCAGTGTTTTATATTTCCTTTTCGAATCACAAACAACTTTTTTTTTCTAATATTTTTAACACAGATGAATCATCACTTGAGCTTCCGATGTGTTTCTGAGAACTATATAATCGTACTTTTTTCATGTCAAAAAGAGTCAAATCGTTTCTTTGTGAATGCTGCTGCTGGTGCATGTGAACAGAAGCCTGATGAAAATGTAAGTATTAAGTAAAATGCACATAATTGTTAGATTGTTATTCCCCATTAATCATTGATTGAAGTTATTTGTTTCTAATGTTTGTAAAATTATCTATATATAATCATGTCTTCAAAGACTGTTGTTGATGATAATGATGACGATGATGATGCTTATTAATTATTATGCTTATTATGCTTATTAATTATTATTATTTTTATTATTATTATTATTATTATTATTATTATTATTATTATTATTATTATTATTATTATTATTATTATTATTATTATTATTATTATTATTATTATTATTATTATTATTATTATTATTATCATCATCATCATCATCATAATCATCACCTCTTAATCGCAAATCAATTAATTGTACACTCCGCTTATATGTACACATTCCTGAAAAACTGAATTTTTTCTATATAATCGTTCTGCTTAATCGCTACACCTTGATTGCAGTGACAACCAACAGCGATATGAAATCAACTTTTTCAACCGAAGCATTCAATCAAATCTTTACAATTGACAACAATATACCCGTAAGCGGTGAACTGAGCTACTGATCTCTGTTCAGCCACACAAAAGACAACACCTGGATAGTGAAGATGACGATGAGTCAATGGAATGTGACAAACCACCCCTGACAAATACTGTAAGACATGGTGGACAAACAACGCTGCTAAATCTGAGAAGAACGCTTGACAGATGATCTACATTGGCGGGATTGGAGACAAGGGTTATGAACAGTTTGCACAGAATAGAAAGCAATCAACACTTCACAATTATCATTCTTACAAACAATAAATCACATTATGTTGTCGGTAAAACATGAATAAGAAAAGAAAAAGACAAAAACAAGAAGAAAAAAACACAAAAAAGCAAATAAATAACCAAAACAAAACAAAAAAAATATATATATAATAATAATAATTAAATAAATAAAATTTATTTGATTAAGAAACAAACATTCTAATGAGGCTATGTCTTGAATATGACGGTCCCAAGCCCATAGAAAACCCAGAAGGGAAGGTCCTACAAGAATTGCAGATGAAAGCTGCTATTATTAGCTTCTCTATTTGACACCATTGATCACGAGATACTTATTAAACGATTAGAAATTACTTTTGGAATAAGAGACACTGCGCTTAGTTGGTTTAAATCATACCTAACATCAAGATCTCAGTCGGTTCTGATCGATGGCGCAGTATCAGAAACATTTCCTCTAAATTACGGCGTTCCGCAGGGGTCTGTCCTTGGTCCTGTTATTTTTACTCTTTATACTCAACCTCTTTCGGATATTTTTGTTAAAAATAAATTAATGTATCATTTCTATGCTGATGACACTCAGATCTATGTAAGCGATATCCCTAGTAATATCCCATCATTAATTACCCGTGTTGAAGACTGTATTAGAGATGTTAAATGCTGGATGGAAATTAACAAGTTAAAGCTGAATAATGAAAAGACAGAGGTGATGGTGTGTGGTAGAAAAAGTGTTTTGAAAGATGATTTTCTGAAGTTTACTCTAAATATAAATGGGTGCACAATTAACCTCTCAACGTGTGAAAAACCTCGGGGTAATGCTAGATCAACATATGACTATGCAGGCACAGTTTGATTCTCTATGTAGAAGTTTGACAATAGGCTTAAAAAGAATTGTGTCAGTTAGA
>NC_088365.1:32451340-32493840 GCF_034508935.2 Berghia stephanieae
AATATATCGTAAATTGTAAATTACATGTGTTTAATTTTTTTCTCCAATTTTTATGAATAATTAAAACTTATATGAATACTTGATACTGATAACAATAAATTCACAATATTTAATTAGACTTTGTGATAATACTAACAAGAAGAAAAGATCATTAGATATCTCATTATATATATATAATTTTTTCAGAAACCTGGTAGATGACTGGCTTGAGCATTACCGCATTACAGTTGGGCTGAAGTCTCCAAGCTTGAACCAGGTTCAAGAGACGCCTCGAACCTCGAGACTAGGGGCCTACTCAGCCAAACTGACAGGTGACAGGGAAGCCAGAAGAAGTACTCTGGGTCTGGCCCTGCCCGAGTCTGTCATTGACACTGCTAGAGTACCTTCAGCACCTTCAAGTAAATGAAAAAAACATTAAAATCTGCCTTTATCTGGTATTATGTTAAGACTGACCAAATGCTATGAAATTGGATATATTCTGAATCATGATGTTTGAAATAGAATGATAAACTTTTTGTTGGAAAGAAAAAAATTAATTATTGGTTTCATTGATCACTGCCTTTAAAATAATATTTGACAACCCAAACTAATGATTGATTCAAGTGAATTAAAGGCATTGTATTTAACAAAATCTTTACAAGAGCCATCTTTTACTCATCTTCTTTTTTTATTCATCAGGAACAACTTTCAATAAACAGAGACTGGAAAGTGCTGGGTCAGAGACTAACGTAACTAATTCCTCCCCAATTGTCAAGTTTGATCATCATGTTGATGGATTTGAGGTTGACTACGATGGAGATGAAGTGGATGAAGGAAGGGCTTTCAACTCAGAATATAGCGACAAATTGTCTCGCCTGTCTGCGTAAGATTTAAAAACTATTGTTATGAATTTTCACTGTTTATCTGCTTAGACTAAGGGGAGTATAACAAAAACAAAAGAATTCGGCCAATTTTGAGCTATGTATCTATTTGTATATATTATCTTTACTAGCTTAATGCAGGCATTTAATAAAAAATGGAAGTGCTTTCAACCAGTAAATATACAATGCAAAGTCATATATATTGAGACTTTTATTTCTTCATTGATCCACTGACCAGCGATTTAAGTAGATCTTTCTTTCTTATCTTAACATCGAATGTTTATCATTCTCTCTTGTTTGATAGTTAATTCACCTCTGCTTGTTACACTGTTTTCTGTGATTTTCACATTTTATATATAGACCGATGTGTTATTGGCTATAGATGGCTCACATGGCATTTCACAACAAATTGGTCATATACATGTATGTGGTCTATAGAATTTCAGGCTTCTGATTCTAAATCTTCAATGTGTAATGCCAAGTGACAACTCAAGTCATAGATTTGATATTGGTGATGATAAATAATGACAATAACGATTAGATAATAATGTTAATGATAATATGTTGATGTTATATTGAAAAAAAAAATGATAATGAAATGCATAAAAATAAATAATATTATAACAATAATGGAACACTTAATAGAAAGGGTAAAAAATCAGATCAAGCTGAGTTTTGAAATAGGGTAATTTAAACTTCAAATATGTCCGCATTGTCATTGGACTACCAGCCCACTGAAAATTTTCAACTGTATCATTCTATCGAGTTTTTCAATTCTCATTAAACTGCTTCCTTTTTGGTGGAAGCCACCCTTCAATGGCTTATTGAAAGGTAAACACGTTTAAAATGCATGCCTTTTGTCGGTTCTTCAGCAGAAGAATGAAAATAAAATTCCTTCCAGTCATTGACTTTTGAAAGCATTGACAATATAGAAAAAAAGATGATTCGTCACAATGAGAAAATAAAATTGTTGTCTATATATCAGTTTGCATGTTAGGAAATGAAATACGGCAGGTGGCCTATATATCCACCTACCCCCCCCCCCCTCCAACTCCAACTCCCCTTATATGTATTTGCATTCAAAACAAAGAATACAGCTATGTCCTCAATTGAGATTTTATATATATGAGTACATTCATTCCTTTCTCAGGTCAAGTTTTAGGAGTAAGTCTGCTAGCAGTCGTACGAGGACTGTTTCCCGCCAACCTACAGCAGTTTCTTTGCCAGAACGGGAATGTCTCTCAGGAAATCTCAATCTCTGTCCCATGGCTTTGAGAATGCAGGTATGTCATCGTTTTATGGGGGTGTTAGGGCTAAGCCTTTAGCTACGGGACATAAATCCTTTCAAGCCTTCAGTTATTGCATTAAGTTCATGGCTAAAATTTCAAGTCTTTTAAACTAAGACACCAATAGCTTCCATGCAAATGTGGCTTTAATGCTCTTTTGGTGAAAATGCTAAGCTGTGACAAAAACTGAACCCTGCCTGTGAGGGTTGTCAGGGTTATAATATATATATATATATATATATATATATATATATATATATATATATATATATATATATATATATATATATATATATATATATATATATGTATGTGTTTGTGTGAGCTTTCTCAATAATGATGATCTGTAATTCGTTCATTTAAAACGTTGATATTGACACGGCAGATATAAACACAATACAAACTACAACTTGTAATGTTGGCGTGTTTGCTTGGGTAAACCATTGACTATACATAACATATTTAAAATGTTGTTGCAAAAACTATTCTTAGTTACTTGATTTATCAAATTAGTTTTTGTTTATGTTGACGAATTCCTTCACCCTTCCTTCATATATTATATTATATAGCAGGAAAGGAATTGTTAATTTTCAGTAATGGAATGATAAATTAATTGCACATTACTATATCAACTAATGATTTGCTAATGTTCTGAGTTGTTACAAGTTTGTTTGGTCAGCCGGAGGCATTTAAATTCTGTCAATGCAAGTCAGTCAATTATTTTATTGGCTACGTTTCTTAAAATTTAAACCAATTGTCTGAAACGAACAAATCACAATGAATGTGAAAGCATATCAAGAAGATTGATTTTATTACAAGTTTTAGAATAATTTTGAGCAATATATAACATCACCTATTTTTAAATGCGTTTTTTGTGCTATTTCTTTTTAAAACAGAATAATGTTTATTGGTTTATTTCACAGAAACCAAGGTGACATATATGTTATGTAGACACATTCACTTGCATTAATTACACATTTACAGATCTCTAAATGCATGCTTTCTCTTTGACACAAGCTAATTCCAATAGTGATAGAAATGTGCATCACGAAATCTACATCCTTAACTCTTCATACAAATATGTGTGTATAAAGTGATTATTAAACATCTTACCAATTGCAACACTTTTATTGTATTATTTTTGTTTTTACAGATGTTGTCAGATGAGAGGCCTCAATGTAAATGCAGTCGCCATGCTATACCCTATCTAACAGATGTAGAATTCACCCGTTATATCAAGGACTATTGTCCCAGAAATCAGCTACAGATTATCGTTGTTGTTTCTTCCTTGTAAGTCATAGAACTGGAATACTTGAACTGTATAAAAAAGTTACAAACTGCCTTTTTAAAAACATTTTGGCTAAGAAGCCTTTAATTTATATATCAATACACGGAGACGACACTAAACGTCAAAAAAAGTCTTAAACTTGGGATGATACGTATAAAAAATGTATGTTCAGCTGTGTCTCTTTGTCGTTAGATACTGTTCTTATGGCTAAATAGCATACATACCTAATATATGCTCTCTCTTTTGATATTAAATGCGGATTGCAATGTACAAATTCAAACTCCAGACTGTTTACTCATGCCCAATACTAACGAAAGAGTGAAAATGGAAAGGCTTCATTCTGTTTTGTTCCCATACGAAGCCTTTCCATTTCCACTCTTTTGTTAGTATTTTATGACCACCGGCTTCAGGCAGCCCTTACCGTTTTCTACTTACTCGTGCCCAGTACTATCACCTCCTCTCATTCTGTTATATTAAAAACAAAACCTTTTCACTTTCACGATTTTAGTAGATTGTGCAGTGTAAGCTTTAAACTGAATTTCCACTGAAGTTGTTGACATCATCAGAACGCTAATATTAATAATTAAAAAGGGACCACTACAAGTGGTAACTTTCATTGAGTCAACTTCTGGAACACTGCACTATTAATGTTAATTTGTTGGACAATATGTTAGACAATGTAGGTCAAGATTTAAGGAGAAAAAGTATGAGGCTGTATTTGTTTTATAATCACCATCAAAGTCGTTTCTGTATATTATTTCAGATATCCGAACACAGTTCATTCTGAAGGTGTTCTCAATCAAATATATGAAAATCAGAACAAGAACAGAACACGTCCATGTGTGCAGAGTCGTTCTGATGTTTTCCGCATATTGAAATATGATATCAACACAGCTGGAGAAGGTTCAAACCACACACAACCTTTACTTCTCACAAGACATAATATTGTTCCTGGAATGTTTTTGGTAAGAATTTGTTTTTTTCAATAAATTGTATTTTGGCTGTTGTATATTATGTTAAGATGTAAAGTATACTTTACACCAATTTGTTTTATGAACTTTATCATTGAGTTCCTTAAAACATTTAAGCTTTGATTATTGTTTTTTATAAAGTCTCATTTTTATGTGTACTCAGTTTTAGTGTTTCAAATCATTTAATGCCACGTTTACTATTATTGAATTTTACTAGTTTACCTAATCATTCCTTTGTGATACTTACAGTACGGGGCAGTTCAAAATATAGAAGAAAGCATATGAAGAAGATGTAATTTTTTTGGCAGTGAAACTTTTAATTGGACGTCCACGATTCGTTCGAAATATATGTTGTTTTTACACCAAAAGCGTTTTTAAAATTTAAAGAATTACAATCCTTTCCATGTTTACCTTTTTTTTCGAAATTGAACTTGAACTTTGTTAATGATTATTGACTTCGATCAATCTCTCTACTTAAATACTGTTACCATAACAATTTATTTATTTGCTTTCCATTCAGATTTATGCTGATGGCAAGTTGTTATTCTGTGATCACATTTTTAATGGCTATGGTAACACCAAGACAGATTTCCGAAAACAAGTGATGAAATCAAGACTTGATTACATTCACGGATTCTCTTTACCACAAGATTTTAGATTTAGGTGAGCATTGAAAACAGATAGAAATAATATTTATAACGACTAACCATTCCATAACAATATGTTTATTTCTATTTCGCCTTCCCGCTGGATAGCTCAAGTCTCATTACATGAATAAATATATAATCAAACAAGATTATTTAACTTGTAGGCAAAAAATAACGAATAACAAATTTCATTATACACCAATATCTACACACATTACAGGCAATAACACATATTCACACCCAAGCATACACACACGGACACATATGATGCAGTACATAAAATGCTCTTTGAACACACATTTTCATTCTTCTGCTGAAGAACTGACACATCTGTGAAAACTAGCCACGTTTCTTGCAAGTTGAACTTCCATTGGCAGGTTTGTTGTTACATTTGGTTTACAGATTATGGGCTTTTTTTACAGAAAGTAGATTTGGTGTATTTCTATCAATTGAGTATCATCAATACAACAAAGTGTTTTAACTATTCTTTTATCTGTAGCGTTACTTCAATTCTCATTCCAGAGTTAATGATCTGGCAAATTTTAATAACAGCTTTGCAACCCACTAAAGACCTGGTTTAATGGCCAATCATCAATTATAGAATAATGTTTTTGAGATTGGTTCCTTGTGTTTGCAGATTTACTTATTGCCATGAATGGCTCAAGACAGTTCCTGTCATCTTGTATGAATTGTCAAGATATGCCTTAACAATAACTTAGCAATGTATTACAACGAACCAGGACATCCGATGTGCAAGAAGCACATATGTTTGGCATTTTGAATATGATCTCAATGTAAACCAGTCTGTGCTTTGCAATTTTCTTCCCCATTGCCCTATTTACTGATACTAATGCAGAATGTATGCATAATGCTGTTCACTCGTCTCATATTGCTCACTCTGCCTTTCAAATTAACAGTTTTTTTAATGGAAAAAAAAACAAGCAATACAAATTATAACAAACAGAAAAAAAGGAGGAAAAAACCCCTTCAGAAAACAACTAAAACAAAAGTCAAAGAAAAGTTCTTGTGTTGTGAAAAAAAAAATACAAATGTCTCCACCAGAATTCTAATCTTTGACTTTATTTTTTTATTCAGAGGCAAGTGCCATAACAATTTTGCGATTAGGTCCCTCCGATGGCATCTTCAGTTTCACCCTTTTTATTTCCTGTTTTGACTGAAAATGATATTCTTGCTATTCCGTACAGCCCATCAAGAGGATTACTTGGTCACCGAGCCCCCTGGGGAGGTGAGATTGGAGGTACTGGAGTAGACAGTTTTGGAAGTCCCGGTACTGCCTTGGCACGAACTCTCACTGACCTTGGGCAGCCAGATGGTCTGACAGAATCTCAAGCAGAAAATATCAGGTAAAGACTGTGAAAATTTCAATTTTATTATTACTTTAGTTTTTTGGGGTTTTTTTGCAGTGGCAATTATATGGCATTTCAACTGCACTGTGATGATTTTACACACAATGAGATTTTGGATTTGCTCCAGATGCTGTGTCATCATTAGAATGGCTCTTGTATTTTGTTGTGGAAACATATTTTTATATTATGTGCACTCATTACTATCTGTATTTCAGGCTTTTCCATCCCATATAGCCATTTTCCAAATAAAATAATTTGTCACAAATCATATATATTTATAATGACTTTCCATATAATCTGTGCTGTATCTGATTCTCTGCCTTAGTCATTTATATACCTAGAACTTCTCCTTCCAATTAACTAAGTAGTTACTTCTTTTTAAATAATTTATATTCTATGACTCATTTGAAAAGACTATGTTTAGCACCGTGCTCAAAAGTGTTTTTGGACACTAGTGATTTTTTTTCTTTTCTTTCCTTCATTTTGTTTGTTTGTTTGCTTTTTTTCATCTTTTAAAAAAAATAACTTAACAGTACCTGGGTTATGTAAGACAAGTAAATATCAATTACTGAGTATGAGATATTTTTTTCCTGAATACAGGAATAATATAATAACCAGTTGTCCAGTTTTGTTCATGGTAAAGTAATCTTTGTAAATACACACCTAACTGTAGTAGCCCTTTACACTTTGACTGTTCTCTAAGGTGGCTTTGAGTATAAAAATATTGTAATTGAAATTGGTCTCAAATACCGGAACAACATCCATTTCCATCATCTCACATTTATCTGAAGTCTCTAATGTCTAATTCATTGCCCTCATTATTGATAAAGAGAAGATTCTAAATATCCTCATCATTTACTCTCGTTAATTAAAATGGAGCATAAATTCATCTTCATAAAATTGTGGGTATGAAGAGTTTATCGGAATATGTAATACTGATACTCTCTACGCTAGGAAGGATAATAAAAACCATGGATCAGCAACAACAACAAAATAATAATAATGATTTTTAAAAAATATTTTTATAAATAAGAAGAGTTTGCAAAACGCCCGAAAAAAATCCATCTCTAATGGATGGAGAGTTACTTGCGGTTATTATAATTTGTTGTCAAAATGTGACAGTCTGATGCAAAGTAATATTTTTTTTTCTCCATGTACAAGGCAGGCTACTTAATCTGTACATTTTATGAAACAATCTTGCTGTTAACAACTTATTGAATTTATAATAATCTTTGATAATGTTGGTATTTTGTGAATGATAAATAAAATAATTCAATATAGCTAAGATATAGCGACTTTCCACGATTTCACGACGCCCATTTCACACGGCAGAGTTTCACAAATTTTGCTAACAGCTCCAATGAAACAAACTTTCCATTTCACATAGGACAAGTTGTCTATTACTGACACTCTTAAGATATCCATCACTGCCCATAGTCAGGTATTCATTCACACCTACACTGAGTGAGGTGATTTGTGTAAAGGACCTTTACCATTAACATAACAATGGGGCCAGAATTTCATAATCATTGTCTACTGATCATGTTCAATGTCATTTGGCATGTCTCCTTATCATGTACTATTTTTTATGATGCTTCGTTGTTAATTATAGTGCAATTATAATGATTATCTGAACAGATCTGCGTGTCAAAATTTAGGAGACATTCTAAATATGCAACAAACCGAAGAAAAGAAAAGGTAATTGGATTATTGATGGTGATTGGCAGCTAAAAATAACAAACATCATATCTTAGCAGGTTAATAAATAGTATTAGACATGCTTACTTTACTATGGTCTAAAAGGTACTGCACCATTTTATTATAGTGTGAATCTAGCAGCTTCAATATCAAATTTATATCAAATTGCCTCAATCTTGTATTATGCCTTGGCAAAACTAAACACTAAAAATTTTAAGTAAGCTAGAGTTTGAACCGGTTTCTGTAGATTTAAACAGGCAGTAACCATTGCTTATGACCATTGAATGTGGTGCTAGTCTATAACAAAGTACTTTGTGCGAGATCTGACAGATTAGAAGGACTCAACCTGTAATTAAAACCGCTCTTTAAACTTGTGATGCGAGTGTTCTCTCTACTTATTGAGCTTTTTGGACCACCTAAAAATGTTTTTTTTATTTAAGCCTGTATCATCGATGATTGCAATTTATTAATTTGAGAGACAAAAACTCTTTTATTTTGATGTTTAGTCTGCCCAGACATAGTACTAGACTTAGGCAGGGCTAACAAAGGTGTTAATGCACATGGTTTGGGGCCAAGATTCCTGCAGAACATTGAGCAAGGGTACTTCATCGCCTTAAATCTTAACGCTTATATTTATCTATGAAATATTAACACTAATGACGGTAGAAAGTGCTGTTGAAAAAATATGGTATTTTAATGATAAAAAGAGAAATTCAATTGAGATAGCTCAGATTGATATGGATTATGCCAGTCGCTTGCCTTGTCGAAAATAAAACGTAAAGGAAGCTTCTATTTATTTACGATACCTTGTTTTATTAAGGTCTATTTATTTTGGTTACACAACCTGACCATAAGAAGGTGCCCTAATGAATTCTTTGTCAGAATTCTAGATATAGTGATGTCATGATTATCAATCCAAAATGCCACTGTTTTCATAATGCATACTGTTGCATATTTTAACTTATAAAAAAAAATCACAGATTTTTTGCTTGTTGGTTTTGTTTTGTTTTTTGTTGGTTTTTTGTTTAATTTGGGGGGGGGGGTGTTTATTTTCATTTTATTTTTTTTGATTATTTTTTGGGTGAAGGAAGGGGGGGGGGTGTGTTTTTTTAAGGCTTGACAAAATAAATAACTTTTTATTTTTCAAATGCTGACTTTGGACTCGCATCCTCCATAGCAAAATACCTCTCTTTTTATCAATTTACTTTAAGAGCTTACAGGTTTTTTTAGTTGTTCTACAAAAACAACGTTTTTAAAACCTCTTTTATAGTCATTTTGCTTTTTATCTCTGCTGAGTGTAACTCTGATTTCAAAACGTTTTGATCTGTTCATCTTTACTCAGATTGAAATTATTTCACAGCTTGCCAGTTTACAATGATAGCTAATTTATGGCAGTTTGTCATCAACATTATTATATTCTGGAGATGGAGAAAAATCTAATTTTAGCTACACTTTACATTTTCAATTGTATTCTAATCTAACATCATATCTTATTGTTTTTACCAGGAGGCCAGTAATTATGATAAGGCTCTTCAATATCACCGCTCTCTCTCTCTCTCTCTCTCTCTCTCTCTCTCTCTCTCTCTCTCTGATATGTCTGTGTTCTGTGTGTGTGTGTCCCTCTCCCCCACCTCTCTCTTCTCTCTCTCTCTCTCTCTCTCTCTCTCTCTCTCTCTCTCTCTCTCTCTCTCTCTCTATCTATCTATCTATCTATCTATCCCTCAATCTATGTCTCTCTCTCTCTCTCTCTCTCTCCCTCTCTCTCTCTCTCTCTCTCTCTCTCTCTCTCTCTCTCTCTCTCTGTCATGGTGAAAGTCATTAGGCATGCGTTTAAAAACTAAACAAGTAAGCCCTCTGACAAAGGAGTAATGACATTTTTACAATCAATATCAAGAGAAACAGATAACAATTGTAAAGGAATCTTTAGTTGTTCTTTCTCTCTACAATCTGTGTGTGAGAGAAAAAAGAAAAAGCCTAGACTGCGCTGATGCTAGAAACTGTGTAATCAAAATTTTATGATTGGTAATGTCTTTGAATTCATTACTGATTATTGTTATTGCGCTTTCACTTTATCCGTGTTATTTTATTATTTTGTTTTGGCTTTTTATTTTTGGTCTAGTTTTAGGTGCCTATTTTATTATTTAAAATAATTTAAAATTCTGACATTGCCCGTCGAATGTGGTATTCAAAAAGCATCTTAAGACTTTCCTCTCTTCCAAAAGCACAGTGAATACTCCCTTGTGATATTATTATTATTATTATTATTATTATTATTATTATTATTATTATTATTGTTATTATTATTATCATCATCATCATCTATCATCTCATCATATCATCATCTATATCATCACTAATATGATTATTATTATTAATTATTTATTATTATTATTATTATATTATTATTATATTATTATTATTATTATTATTATTATTATTATTTATTATCATCAATAATGTTATTATTATTATTATTATTATTATTATTATTATTATTATTATTATTATTATTATTATTATTATTATTATCATCAATAATGTTATTATTATTATTATTATTATTATTATTATTATTATTATTATTATTATTATTATGATGATGATTATTATTATTATTTTATTGTTGTTATTATCACAATCATCATCATCATCATCATCATCATTATCATCACCATCATCATCATCATCATCATGTTCATCGTCGTCATCATCATCATCATCATCATCATCATCATCATCATCATCATCATCATCATCATCATCATCATCATCACCATCATCCTCATCATCATCATCATATTCATCATCATCATCATCATCATCATCATCATCATCATCATCATCATCATCATCATTATCATCACCATTATTATTATTATTATTATTATTATCATTATTATTATTATTATTATTATTATTATTATTATTATTATTATTATTATTATTATTATTATTTATTATTATTATTATTATCATTAAAGAGTGAAGGTGTAAAAAAGGGATTTTAAAGTCAGAACATTCCAAAATATCTAATTTCAAATTTGAAAAAAAAAAGCTACTTTATTCAATACTCTCAACAAAGCATAAAAATGTTATCTCAATTTCGGATCTATTATCAAAGATCTAACTTCTGGGCAGCTCATAAATTCCGACACATCCGTTTTGGTGGTAGGTCACATTTACTTATATGCAAATTATTAACATTGATGATTTTGATATGTACTTGTGCTTCGGTCTTCTTTACGGAAAAGAAAGAAAGATGCTGCTATTCCTTAGCTGAACTAGAGGCCGATATGAGTTGCTTTGCTCCTGAGCTGAGTGCTCTACCAACTGAGCCCTTTAGGACCTCTTACATATAGAGTGCCGCGTACACTAGAAAAAAAAATCCAAAGAAATGAAATCAGAATTTTTTGATTAAATGCGAGTTCTCGTGCTTTCTTTTGCAACTGGATACAAAAAAAATTATCGACATTTTCTGGTGTTTTTTTTTCTTTTTTTGATGTCTGATAGCTCAATTGGCTCTCTGTCAAATCTACAGGGATTTGGTAGATGGGTCTAATCTTGATCTCATAAAGAGTATTCTGCGATAAACACAAGTCTTATGATACAATTCATAAACTCCAATCATGAATTGTAGCGAGCGCACCGTGACAGCTGGTGGCTGTAATGTTTAAAATATTTTGTCTTTCAAAATTTATCTATGTAGCTGTGAAAAATATATGTAAAGAAAAGTTAATGGGCATCTATATAAGAGGGGTGGATGGAAATTAATTTAGAGATGTTGACACAATAACCTAGAGGAAAGAATTCCGTAGCCATTCAGATTCAGAACATACAGTACGACATTGATATATTATTTGTATTTCCATTGATTCTATTCATGTTGTCTCGAAATGTTAGAAGTAAACGTTTTCCTAATTTAAAAAGTCTTATGATCTATTGTTGGCGAATTTGGTATTTTATAGATCAAGACATCGGGCACTCTATTTTAATGATTTGAAGAAAATTACGCTTCCCATTTTGATTCACATTATACACTTAAGCTGGTAATTTCACTTACTTTTCTTACTGAATTTTAACAACTTGCTACGTTGGATTCTTTTGCTTTTATGTAGAATAAGATATTTTATAACTAGTATAAGATAATAGATTTATTTTCAGCGAGGGATACTAAATGAAAAAGTTTGATTTCTCTCTATATTCTATATATACAATATCTCTATATATATACGTTTTTATTTTCCCTACATTTAGGTTGATTTACCATTTCAATGTTAGGATTTATTCAAATTGTACATAACTAGCATAAAATGGTACTAATCAATATATTGATTTTTTTTTTTAAAATCTTCATCTACATATGATATTTATGAGAATTGATGTCCCAATTGTGAAAAAACATTATTATATTAACAGTTTTTCATGTAGGGCTACTTTGGTTGTGTTGTCGATGTTATTGCGATTTCTTGAAATGGTTTCGTTACAAAATGAGACATGTTTCTATATATTCTTTAAATAAATTTGTTCTTTATGCGAAGTTGCATACAGGCTCTATTTATAGTAACTCATAATTTTAATTTATAGATGAACGTAACACAACACTTTATAAATTCAAACCGTTCCAAACTTGCCCTCTATTTGCTTCCTAATTGTTGTTATCATTAATACATATATAATATGCCCTCTTGGAATTTTTTAAAAAAATGTATGAGTATAGACTATCAGATATTGAAGCAAATTTTAATTTCTAATTTTTTTTCCGCACCATTGCAATATATACTTTCTGGTGTTGGAATATTATCAAGAATTATCCTTTTCATTGTCATAGTATCACATCCGTGAAATTAATTATTGTCTATAATGAACACAAATCAAGCGTTCAATAAAATTTTTGAAAGAAAAGAAGAAAAACAACTGATTTTATAATATTTACATTTAATGCTGTCATTTTCACAATTATATATATATATATAGTCTATATATCTTTTTGAACTTTAGTTTTGTAAATTCTTCAGTGTTTGTTTATCTTCATTGTAATGATAACGACATTGGAATTAAGTTGTTCATAAAAAGAATCTTTATTACATGATGATAAAGTTAAGATTTTATTGAACTAGTTAACACTCTCCTTTTCAAAGGTATAAATTACAAATTAAATATGTCAGGTCTTATTCTCAAAAATCGGATCTCACCGATGTTTGATAACTCTTGTGTTCTACTCCAGCTCCAGGATACCAGAGTTACCTCCCATATTCTTCTCCTCTCACAAGGTAGTCACACAGTTTTGCCCTTGCTGTGCCCTTGAGTCTCCAATTTTACTTTGCACCCATAAATATTGCTACACATTTTATCTATATCTATATATGTATTGGTTTTACTTTGATTTTTGGTTTGGCTCAAATTTTAATAACACGCTAAACTTGGTGAATTCTTTTTTCTAAAAATAAATCCTGATTGATGAAGCAGTACTAAAGACCTAATGTCAAGAACCCAATTGCCGTTTGGTAATGGCTTAATCATGCACGAGTTATTGTATTATATCTTATCATGCATGAGATTTCAACATACCTATATACATTCCATAAATTGGCCTCCTAACGCCCAGTCAATTTTAACAATATAAACACACAGTGAAACCATTTCTGAACATTATGTCTCAGTTCCGCATTGTTGATACTCCTTTTGATACCATTTTATATTTGAAAAACAAGATTAACATTCTCCGAATTCAAAATGTAAACTCACTACCGTAGCATTGCTCGCCTTCACAGAAAACAGGATTAATTTGCTTTGTTTTCTTCAAAGTGTCAGCTTTATATGGACCAAGCATAAGTTTCACACTGGCTCTTTTATTTCTCTGACACCCTTCATTTTCCTTTCTTTATTCAATTACTATTTATAATTTATTGTTTAATATAAAGGTCTGAAGGCTTAAATTTTTTGTTTTAAATTCTTTTCCTCATGCATTTACTTTTGTTTTCAGTTTAGTACAGCTCCAATGTCTTTCATAGTAAGTAGAATATTGGTAGAATTTTATGACATTTTCTATTCTCTTTTTTGTTTTCTCTGAGACAGAAATGTTCTTTTTTTTTTTTATCTAACAATGATTTACTATTTCTTAGTTTGTATCATTTACTTCATTGAAGCAACGTCTGAGGGATAATGCTTTTTTCTCTCTCAGCATTTAAAATGACATCACTATCAGGGTTTAATATTTTATCCGTCTCATACTGTTTTTATTATGATATTTAAAAGTGTAGTGGATAACAGTTATCTCAGTTATTAATATCCTTTTGCAACACCATCCAATGCGTTTTGCCAGGATTCTTACGTCGACTGTACTTGCTATTGTCGAACGGAAGTAGTAGATTTTATCGCAAGTTGATAGTTTTCCTTCGTCCTTACTACAAATATATTATATTTAAGCTGTTTTCAAGAAGAAAAAAAGGAATTACAAGTTCTAAATCAAAGGGGCAACATAATTCTTCTGTTTTGAATCATCTAATTACGAATACAAACGGGCAGTCATGAATTTAAATCGTTGCTTTATTATAATAACTATATAAACTAGTGAATTGATATTCAGTAAAATTGGAACACAAATCAATATATATCAAGATATTATTGCAATTTTTTGAAGTGCTTATTTCTCACTGCCATTTCTGTGATTTATGTCTCATGCGAATACAAAATAACCAATCATTCTTTTTTTCAGCACACGAGTGCGCCTTTAATAATCTGTTATCACTTCATTTTCTATTTCTTTTCAATTCTGTGATGTGTTCAGAATTCTGTTTTAATGCAGTGGATTTTCACAATTCACAATGTATCTTAATATTTTTTCAGCAGCTTCTCATAATATTTCAATATTGTCACTACTAATATTTTAAACCTCACTCGATATTGAATTCTGGACTGCTTAATTTATCGTGTGAATATTAAAGCTAAATATGTCATGCCATTTTCTGCACCTAATAATATAAGACATTGTAAACGAGTAAATATTCAAGAGCTCATTATTCAGGATTATTATTAATAATATAAAATGAAATGGAAGCTTTAATTTAATCAACGAAGATAAGATTCATTCTCATTCGTCTTAAAGTGGTCCATTCATCGTGTTTTATTGGTAAAGGGGAAATCCGAAACGTCCACAGTATCTGCTTTCGTTGATTAAATTGCAGTTTCCAATTCATTTCCTATTGTTAGTTATAATTTCTTCGAGTATCAAGCAGGAACATTTTCATTATCCAGGATTATTATTATTCACCACAGGTAACTGATGATTTTTTATGCTAATTTTTTCTTTATATTTTCACTGTTGTTGTTTTGTTGTTTTGTTGTTCTTGTTGTTCTCATTACTATTGTTCTTCTTTTTTTAAGCAAATCATGCCAGAATACACAACAATAAACTTGAACACACCGACTATTAGTGACATAGTAGGGGTTCTAAGATAGACGAATCACATCTCCTATTTATTGTCTCCCTTCTTGTTCTTCATTGACGTTTATAATTTAAAAGGAATGGAAACAGCTGATCATGAGATTGCTGATTCGAGTCTCTGTGGATACATGGAGATTTCTTATCGAACGTCCGAATTTTAATTGTTCACGGCCTTTAATAAAAGTATGAACCAGATATTTTGATTGATTCCTTTTAGTTAAACCACACTGCACTACAATGGTGATTTTTTTGAAATGATAAAACACAACAGACGATACCCTAATTGAAAACAATATAATAAGGATTGATAATCAAAATATCATCATGCCTAACTTCTGACACGGAAATCACCAACTATTATTTAGTAAAAATCCTCTGGTAATACAAAGGCAGTAATAAGCACAATTAGGCAACTTTTCCTTCGACGAATATCAAGCAACTGACAGGGTCTATTTTCTTATAGCAAAGGGATTTTTAATCCAAAGTGCTGACTGATGGGTAAAGAAAAAAAAATATTTTGTATATTGAAATGGACTTAAAAGTTCAACTTCAAAATACAGCAAATATTGATGTAAAATATATATTTCACATCAAACAGTTAAATGAAGATGCTTATATTTTTATATGTAGCTAAATTATCATGAAAAGATTGAACGTAAACTGGAAGAAGAAGTCAGTAACACGCCAGGCAGGTTTTAGAAAAAACAGAGGGACAAGAGACCACATATTCAATTTGCGTCAAATTATTCAGAAGCATCGAGAAGTAAATTCTGGCCTCCACACTTGTTTTATAGACTATTCGAAAGCTTTTGATTGTGTTAATCATGAGAAACTATGGGAAACTCTCCTGGAGATGAACTTTGATCCTAGAATAAGAAACCTGATAAGATCCCTCTATGAGAACCAACAATCAGCGGTACAACTAGAAAGCGGAACAACAGAATGGTTCAAAGTCACAAAAGGAGTAAGACAGGGATGTATTCTATCACCCCATTTGTTCAGCATTTACACTGAAGGTATAATGCGAGATGTGGAAAACGATGTCAGAAGTAATTACAACGAACCTAAAATGCAAGGTCTACCCATAAAAGATCTGAGGTACGCAGACGACACTGCACTATTGTCCACAACACCGGGGGGACTAGAGAATCTAATAACATCTGTAAAGGAACACAGCGAGACCAAAGGCCTTAAGCTGAATATAAAGAAGACCAAAATCATGAATACTGACAAGTGCAAAACAGATACCATCACCATCATAAAAATCAATGGAGAAGAAATAGAAAGAGTAAAGAATTTTGAATATCTTGGAGCCAGGATTGAGTACAACGGGAAAATCGGCCCCAGAGATCAGGAGGAGACTAGCAATGGCAAGATCAAAGCTAGAAAAGATTAATAATATCTGGAAAGGGCAGTGCATTCAAACAAAAATCAAAATCCTCAAAAGTGTTGTTTTCCCAACTGCAACATATGGATGCGAAGCGTGGACTATCAGCAAAGCAGAGAGCACAAAGATCACAGCTTTTGAAATGGCATGCTACAGAAAAATACTCAGAATATCATGGACTGAAAAACAAACAAACAAAGAAGTCCTGAGAAGGATCGGAATAAAATCACCAATTCTTCTTCAAACTGTAAAGAAATTGAAACTGAACTATTTTGGCCAATAGGCTCGCCACGAATCATTAGAAAAGCACATTCTGCAGACAAGGGTAAACGGCAAGAGAGGAAGAGGTAGACCAACAAGAAGCTGGGAACAAGATATATGTGAATGGCTGGGAATGACAACAACTCAAGCAAGTAGACTGGCGGGAAAACGTAATCTGTTTCGCAAGAAAGTTCGTGAAGCAACGTCCTACGCAGGATCAGCTGACTAGAAGAAGAAGAAGCTAAATGGAGAGAGAGAGAGAGAGAGAGAGAGAGAGAGAGAGAGAGAGAGAGAGAGGGGGGGGGGAGGAGAGGAGAGAGAGAAGAACGTATCTCTAAAACTTTCTGGGGGTCTCGCTCAAAAGGTCCCAATAGCTCAGAGGGTTCCGACAATTGATACGAGCACTCGCTTCACACGCCAAGAGTCCAAGATCGGTCTCCGATATTGTCGAGAATTTTGTCCGACCCCCATACCCACCAATTAGTGATTGGGTAGCTGGGTCACTTAGATCTGTTGGAAAGTACTTTGAGATAGACCAGCGTCTTACCCAAAAGAGTATCAAGCAATTGCTAATGTCCGTTTCACGCTATAGAAACCGGGATTAACTTTTGATCATATGTAGGTCTAATGGGTTTGAAAGACTACATAAGCACTTTATAGAGCAAACTCAGAGATCCCAACTATTACAAAAATTACGAATTTATTACGGGAAGATGGTGTCACAAAAAAACACACACAAAAAAAAAAACAAAACAAAACAATCAAACAAACAAACAAACAAACCGATAATCTTCGAAATTTACGTTTTCTTTCGCGCCACCATCGTCCTTGTATAAATACGAGGTTAAGAGTATTATACAGTGTTATGACACTCTGAACGGGTATTCAGTTTTACTCAGGAAACGGGGACTACGGTAGATATTTTTTTTGGACATTACACATTTTCTGCTCCCAAATTACACAGTTGTGATTCATAAGGTTGGCACGTCTGCAAACAATTCTTTTGTTGTATTATCGTTCTTATATAACCACTACTGCCTGAAGCCAGGGAGTCATTTCGAGTAGGGTAATGTATATAAAGTCACTTGCCTAAAGTCGAGACTTTTGCGGTCATTTTCACCAAATTGGCCATTGATCATGCTGAACATTGCTTGACTTTGTTACAACGAAATGCCAGTATGACCATTCCCAATGTTTTAAGTTAATTGTAGAAGGCGGTAGCTTAAGAGGAAAGCCTTGATTAATGTAAAATTTACGCTAGGTTGGGGGGGGGGGGGGGGGGGGGGTATATTGTCAGTGAGTTTATTAATGTTACATATTGATAAAAAAAAATGAAATTTGATTTGACTACCACTGACCTACAAAATGATTATTTTATGTATACATTTACTATAACTTAATGCAATTCTTCCATTTCTCCACTTTTTTCCTTTGAGATTTATTTTATCTTTTTTTTAAAACGCACATTGGCTCTTTCTTTCTTTAATAACACTTTTAGATTTCGGTCTACTATTATTAAGCTAGTGAGCGTCTGATCTCCTCGACTTATTACCAGATTGTGTATGTGGATCACATATGAAACATGCCAACCAGTACTTGGGAAATGCTGGGTTAAATTTGGATTATATCTTCATTCAGAGACAGATTTCTTCATCAAAATGCTTGAGGAATATTTGTGAAAATGATATTAATTTACTCAGAAGTTGATATAGATATGACTGTATTGAATTATACGGCATCAATGAAAAAGAAAAAAGAATAATTGTAAAAAAAAAAATAATACATAATAATATTATATCAAGAGGATAGACATCTTGACTTTCGGGTTAATTCTTATATTTGAAATTGGAGGTTTTAAAATATAATATATCGATTTTTTTTTTGTATTTTACCTGTGGCAAGTTTGATTGCTGTAGAAACCCGTATATCATCAAGTGTGCAATGTATTCATTTATTTATTTATTAGCTTGGTGTATTAAATTTGTGTAGTTAACGTAAATTGTTTTAGTGTTACCGCGAAAATAAAGATCATATTTCTCTGTTTCGAACAAGTAGAATATGAATTTAATGTTTTGTAACAGGGTTGTTCATGCATGCTACTATGGATAAAGTTGTTGTTTTTTTTAAGAGATGTTTTACATCCATATACAATGCAAGGTTCACGTCAGACCAACCAATTGAAAACTATGACAGACTTTTCTTCAATTCCAAATGGTTATGTGTATTATTAGATTTGTTTTTCAACACCTCCTTGCAAAATTTCACAGTAAAAATAATCCAAAGCAGACTTGGACTGAAGAAATGACTGACGACAATCTTGTTTTCTATCAAAAGAAGAAATGCCAGTTAAAATTTAGATAAGAATTGGTGCAGAATTTAATTTTTAATTGGAGTAGCATGCGAATATGTAAATTGACATTGACACAATGTCTCCTTTGATGTATGTACCGAATCCAATTTTCAGCTTGAATTGGTTATCAGAGTAACAAGAAATGTTTCGTGTGTACATTATTGATTTTATTTCCCTTAGGTAAAAATGCCCCTGTTTATTTGGCAGGAAGCAAATAAAGGTGTATTTTAAATAATAGAACATATATCAAGATAAGGGTTGCTTAGGTCAAAAGTCCATTGAATAACCTATGGCAGAAAATAAGTTCCTTTTAAAACATTCTTTGATATAATCATACCATTTCAAGGACAACAGCGTGGAGGAATCAAAAACATTAGCATGCAACATAAAACTAACTTGGGTGTGCTTTTATTGAGGGAATTAAAATCTCAGTTCCTCTAAAAAATATTTTTTAAAATATTTTTTTTCTAATTATGACAAATTTCACTTGAATTTTAATTGTCTGCGTCTGATATACCCCTATAATTTATAATGTATTAAATTGGGACTGTATGTCACATATGACAGACATAGAGAACCACTTTCTTAAGTTTGCCTAGCAACATGGGATCGTCATCTTGCAAAAAATAGTCAAAATCTTTAAAATCTGCATAGAAAGTCTGCCAGATTTGTCACTAACTGCAAGTGAAGGTCACCAGGATGTATCAGACATGCCTTCGAAACAAAACAAAACTAACTAAATTTGTAGTGTCAGACCCTTGGGACTTGTAAAAAAGCCATTCCGGCCTATTTCACAAAACGTAATAAAATTCACCACAGAAGTAGCCATCACATCCAAATTTACAGTCTTACACACAAAGACATTGTATTTGTTAGTGACTGAGACTATTTTTCCCCAAGAAAAAAAAACTGAACGGAACAACTTGTTGCCAATGTCACAACTCCCTTTATGAGAAGTCAATTTCAGAACATGCTCTTTTAATTCTTTTTTGAAAATGCAGTCACGGGCACTCATGTGCCTTTTGCATCTAAACTGTTCAAATTAACAATATATATTTTACCAAGCTAGATACTGTTGCTGTTTTTATTTATTCATTTTTGCTTTTTATTCCCTCTCGTTTACAGAAGCCTCGACCTGGCAAAGGTTCTAAGTATGAGTCTCTCCGTCTCAGCCTTACCACAGCACCCAGCAAGCAGCAGAACCAATACGGCCTCGGGGGCACCCAACATGCGTCACAGCTCCGACAGCAAGCCAATGCAACTGCAGGCTTTCCTCGCTCCAAAGTCAACCTCAAAAGCATCAGCTTAAGGAACAACAAAATCAGTTTGTTCTAAAACTTCAAAGATGTATACAATAGCTGACTGTTGACAAGACGTCTTTTGTCCCCATTACTTTCACTCAAAAATCTCGAAAAACATCGTTCCCTATGCGGTTTTATTTTTATATGAATAAATCCCCGCTGATATCTTTAGATCATCAATAAATCTATTTTCTGATGTTCTTTCCGTAGACTGTGAATTGTCAATCGCACTGATTTAATGTCTTTTTTAAAGGTGAGGCAGAGGGATTATAAATTGATTTGATGTGAACAAAAAAAATTATGAAATTATAGACGTTTACGTCATCATTTGAAAAGTTATACTAGACGTCTATAATACGTTTTACGTTTTTTGTACTTCTTTAAAATGTTAATAATTTGCACAAACCTATGTTTCTTCGTCTTTTGTGAAATGAATCTGAACTTTTAAAATGTAAATCCTCAAATTGGCAGTTTGTGAAGAGCTGCATCATGATTCGTGTTAAACGAAGACACATCTGAAATGAATGGCTCATGCCAGATTGTGTTTATTAATGCAAATCTTTATTCGCTGTATGCAAAGAAATATATTAGAAGTATTCTCCAATCATCCAATCTATTACCATTTAAATGAAAAACTCTCAATTTCGATTTTATGACCACAACAATATTTCTAATAGTAACCCTTTACAGATGAGGTTCAATTTGAGTCGAACCTGACACCATATCCTTACTATTGTTCCTACGAGAAATAAAGCAGCAATGCTCCTCTTGCTCTCTCAGTGAAAAAAAAACACACGTTGGTATGCAGCCACAATCAAATAACTACTAATGACAAGCAGGACGTGGTATTGTCAAGGCCAGAGTGGGAGATGAGAACAATTCGGTAAAAAGTGTCCAATACGATTGGTTGGCGAAGTACCTATAGTCTGATCAGGCAATTTGTTTAAGATTTTGACTTTAAATTAAAATTATAGAAAGGTTGCCCTGCTCAAAAGTTCATGGTCATTGCTACGTTCAGACGGCGTGAGATTGATATTATATTTTTGTCTGTATTTTTTACAACCAGAGAGATGATGAGTGATTTTTGCACCTTAAAGCAAACGATAATAAGTGATTAACATTAAGAGTTTGTGTAATTCGTTATTTAATTTATTTTCCTTCAGCCATAATTGTTACTAGGATTATGTGGATTTGTATGGAAGAATATAGAGTAGCTTTTTTATAAAATGTGTAGCATGATAATTATTATATTATGAACTCTCCTGAAAAATATGTTGATGTTTGTTATGGAGCAATTCTGTTATTATTGATCAATTAAATTAAGTGGATGAGTGTATATTTCATATGCGTGTATTAATCTTTGTGTGTGTGTGTGTGTGTGTGTGTGTGTGTTTGTGCACGCGGGCGTACGTTTGTTTCTTTTTATTGTGTGAGTGTGATTATTCATTAAAACAAAGCAACTTGATCTGTTGTTTCCGAACTTGATAATGAACAGTACTAACAAAAGCAAACCCTATTATATTGCTAAACAACAAAACATTTGATTGATTGAGTTGAAGTGGAACTGGGTGTTGATGTTAATTTTGAAACTTTTGGTAAGAATGCAGCGATTGGTCTGGTCTTCATATGACATGAAAGTGACGTAAATACAGTAAAACTAATCAAACAGTAAATTCTTAAATTTCAAAAGCATAGGTAATTCCTACTTAAATGAATGATGACGACGTATTGCTATGATATGCACCAATGATTTTGCCAAATTAATAGGTGGTTTCTAATTTAAAAACGTTGTCAAGGGAACGAGTTTCGTATCTTAAATGAAGGTAGAATTTCTCAGGATCTGAGCATTATTTTCCATAATTTGATTTCCTGCCTATTAAAAATCTCTTTTCACCTTTTTGTAAGGCTATCATCGTAAAAAATGATTACGTTTGGTTTTTCAACCAGGTTTTTACAGCAAATTTACTTATTTGTCTTCTTCCTCGCAGTGGCTTCTTTCATTCGACTAATCAGATGGAATTTTTTATAGAGTCAAATCAGGTAAATATGGTTGCTATGGGAGCAATTCCCAGCCTATCGAAGCGATTGTCTTCCTTGTAAATGCATGCGGTTTGGCATAGCAAATTCAATTTGCTTCCAAATGTGTAATGTCTAAATATGGGCTTCTTCGAGTTTATACCAGTTTCTATGTTTTGGGAATCTTTGTGTCCTATACATCTTAATTTTGTTCGTGTTTTAGTGAGGTTGGACCTCCTCTTCACGTGAGCAATTAATTTACAGTCAAACCACTTTCAAAACTTTTAAAAGCCAAAACTTGTTATTTGTATTTGTATACATTTTAAAGTATACTATGATTATATGCTGGTGTTTCCATTAGCAAAATAAAATATTTTTGTAAAGCTTATTGTTTTTAACGGACTCCTAAACATATTAACCTAGAACGGTAATTCCACTTGGTGTTTTTTTTATATTTGTCTGGGCTTTAAAAATCGTGAACGTTTAGTGGGAGTGTCATAGTAGTCATATTGTAATAAATTGGCGATTTTTCATTGTCGATTTACAATAATATGTCATATTTGAAACTCGAAATAAAAGCAATTTAAAACAAAACAAAACAAATGAAGAAATAGAAAGAAAAAAAACGAAACGAAACGACCAAAAAAATTAATCAAAATTGAAAAAGCAACTTAAAAAAAAATCTAACAAGAAAAAACTAAATCAAAACTTAAACTCGTTTAAGTGGGAATGGTAGACTCCATAGTTTTACATCACGTTAGTATGAGAATGAGATTAAATTTAGAATGTCACTGTGATATGTGTATATAAACCCTTTACTCATATGTGACACTGTGTTAGTCGACTGTTCATATTTTTGTAGAATGTTTTATTTATCTTTGTTGATTGCTCCGATTGTGGCCTGTTTATAATGCCAATTTATACATTTGTAGGAACTAATTCACCCTATTTTTTGTAAACAATTTATTTATACATATAAAGTGAAATCAACACTTACTATATTTTGTAAATATTTTGATAGCAATACTATATGATTTTTTATTATTTTATTGTGTCTTCTCTTTTGAGGGACAAAAGTTACTGCTGATTTTATGGAGAAAGAGATGAAATACTATTTTGTGTCTTGGTTGTTTACGTATTAATATTTCATATGCCAAAATGATATAACCTAATTTCATACCACACAGCCAAAAAAAATTGCCTTTTGCTTTACTATAACGACTAGTCAAGTAAATTGAACTAAATGCAAGGTTATCTGACCTTTGGGGACTTTCGAGAATATTTCAAAATGAATGAATTCAACAGCTTCAATAATTATAACAATGTAAAAACATCTTATCATCAATTATTCCAATAAAAGCAATTCAACCATTAGCTCTGCTATGATTTTCCGTGTACCGTACTAGTTACGCTCTCATTTGTTTTAAAGTTGGAAGAACATGGACCTATGTTTCTTGTCACGTGTTCTGCTCTCTATTGAAGCTGGTTTCCTTTATTGTTCAATTCGTTTCTGATTGCAATGACATAGTGTTTGAACTAGCCGTAAATGCATTGAAAAATCATTGACCCAGGCCTCAGTAGGGACATTGCTTTACTTTTAAGAAATTAATTTCTTAGTAAGATCCTGTGGTTTAAAATTATTTTCCTTTTATATTTCTATCTATATTATATATATATATATATATATATATATATATATATATATATATATATATATATATATATATATATATATATAAGGATCAAGAAATAGGGACGCAAATATCAACAACGAACTATGGTTTTATCAACAGCTGAAGAGGTGCGCCCAGCAAATACCATGTGAGTGTCCTTATTTATTTTACATGCTCTAATTAATTATATCGATCGAGCACTCTAGTATCTACAAGTACCCACCAACACTGATATATATATATATATATATATATATATATATATATATATATATATATATATATATATATATATATATATATATATACACATAATTTAATAGAGTTACTTCATTTGGAAAAATCTACTTTTTGAAAATACAAATCAGTCTTTCCAATATTAATGAAAATAGATTCTTTAAACATCAATTAACATTATTGTACAAATTGTTGGTTATAACTTTGAAATATAATTATTGATTGACAAAGAAACGATTGCCATTACGTATTTATTAATTCTTTATTATTTATTGACAATATGCTTAATTAAATATGTGACCTTGAGTTCCAATTTGGTGTTATGAGATGAAGAAAATGTATATGAATTTTGATTTTAAATTTTAGAAATTCGAAATTTCATATTTGTGTATACTGTATCATTTATATTTTTTCAGTTTATGAAACTGTTTGTTTTTGTTGATATGTAATTGTGTAATTAAAGTTCCAAATGTATACCAAGATTTATACTTTAAACCACATATTCAATGTCCAGCATCTAGTTCACTTGGACGTAATACCAATTTGAAGCGATAGGTCACATATAATGTGGGCAAGTCGTGTCTCATGAGTGATTTCGCCTTTTTATCACCATCGTAATGTCTTCTATGTCATACATGTAAATGTCGGAAGGGGTGGGGGGGGGGGGTAAGAGGGAGAGAGAGAGAGGGGGGAGATAGATAGAGAGAGAGAGAGAGAGAGAGAGAGAGAGAGAGAGAGAGAGAGAGAGAGAGAGAGAGAGAGAGAGGGTATTATATAAAAAAAATATAAAAACCAAACAAACCAATAATAGTAATAAACACCAATTTATCCTCCCCAAACTGAAATTATCGATGTTTTTCCTTTAAGCACGACCTTCCTCCTATCCTCATCCTATTTTATAGCATCGTTTTTGTTATTGCAAACTAGAGATGACTATTTATACTGTCTCAACAAGTTATCCCAGTCTTGATTATAATTTTGTTTGATATAAAAATGAAGCGCTTTCATGTTACATATTTACACCAATAAACATGGATATGAATTATCAAACATTTTCTATAATAATTTTCTTGAAAGTGTTATTATTATTATTATTATTATTATTATTATTATTATTATTATTATTATCATTATTATTATTATTATTATTATTATTATTATTATTATTATTATTATTATTACTATTATTATATAATGAATTTATGTAGCGCCTAGTTGCAATCAAAATTACTCACTTGCGCTACATACAATTGACAAGTTAAAAACAACATTGGTATGTGATACAATTATAATAAAATAAATACTAGGAGTCTAAATTAAGCGGATTTTCACTATTTTTGCTTCAATACTGATGGAGTTCCACAATCGGGTTGGGGGGGGGGGGGCATGATGGTCAAACGATTTCTCTTGAAAAAGCTAAAGATTTTGAGGGTTCGGAGATTTAAATTAGCGGATATTAATTTTCGACTATGTTCATAAAGGTGGATAAGTTCTTGAAGGTAAACAGGAACACAATTGTTTTTTTTTTGTTGTTTTTTTTTTTTTTGTGGGTAAAAATTTTAAATTAAATTCTAAACTGTTCAGGTAGCCAGTGTAAGTCCTCCAAAAGGGGGGGGGGGGGGGTAATATGCTCGCGCGTTTTAGATAACGTTGTCCCTCCAGGAAAATGCGAATTTTCCCCAAAAAATTATATCACAAAATGCCCCAAAACAGTGAAATGATGCCACAAATTTATCAGAAACGGCAAATTATGCGCTCAAAAAAAGTAAAGATTTGTTGTATAATGATTCAATTTGTACTTATTTATTTAATAATAATAGATTATTAAAACGAACAAACAATATACAAATTAATATGCAAGAAGAAGAAGGAGAAGAAAAATAAAAGACTACAGAGATTTCAACTGAAAACATCGGAAGCCACTAAAGTCGTAATCGACAACAAATAACAAAAAGGGGACAACATTGCACATGAAGTTATGCAAAAATTATTATTATTATTAGCAAGATTTGACTGGGGACCCTGCATATATGTCGATGATGAAATCTCTCCCCGACTCAAAATTTTGAAAAATACATTGGTAAAAGATTATTTCTAATTTCAACAATTTTTGGAGTAGACACCTGTTTTAAATTTGACACTGATCAAGAATCTGAAGTCAAAACAGAAAATCGAGAGGGAAAAAATGTCCACTTTTTATACTGCCACGTCCCGGTCGCTCAGGAAAATACATATTGGACCAGTTGAATTTTCGAGCATCAGTCTGGTAATAATAATAATAATAATAATAATAATAATAATAATAATAATAATAATAATAATAATAATAATAATAATAATAATAATAATAATAATAATATAATAATAACAATTATAATAATAATGATAAGAAGAAGAAGAAGAAGAAGAAGAAGAAGAAGAAGAAGAAGAAGAAGAAGAAGAAGAAGAAGAAGAGAAGAAGAAGAAGAAGAAGAAGAAGAAGAAGAAGAAGAAGAAGAAGAAGAAGAAGAAGAAGAAGAAGAAGAAGAAGAAGAAGAAGAAGAAAAGAAGAAGAAGAAGAAGAAGAAGAAGAAGAAGAAGAAGAAGAAGAAGAAGAAGAGAAGAAGAAGGAGAAGAAGAAGGAGAAGAAGAAGGAGAAGAAGAAGGAGAAGAAGGAGAAGAAGAAGAAGAAGAAGAAGAAGTAGAAGAAGAAGAAGAAGAAGAAGAAGAAGAATTCTAAAGATGATAATGATAAACGACCCGAGAGAAAGAAATGAAAACAACTACAGGGTTATCTGATTAATTTATGTTCTCTACCTTGCTATTCTACATTGTTTCTTACCTTTGAAAGATTGTACCATTATAATCAATTAATAAATTTATATCAACATAAGGCCAAGACAATAGCTGTTGGATAAAAAAAATCTTGGACTAGCCAGCATTGCTCCTTTCAACTTTTCTGCCACTGTCCTTCTTCGAGTCTCAAAATGTATTCCTCCTCTTTTACTCTTTTCAGAGGGAATAGAATGAGTGAGTCAGGATTTAGAACATCTTAAAAAAATCTTATCTTTTTTAAAAATCTTTTCAAAATATATATGCTGGAGAAGTTTGTTTGTTTGTTTTAAAAAAAAAATATGTATCTACTTTTGGCAACCGGTGTCCAAAGAATGGTTTATCAAATGGAACCAACGCTGATCAGGATTTTTTTTTTTTAATCACATCAATTAAATTTTTTTCTCCTCCATTACACCATCTTAAGGTTAGGTGTTAGCTTAACGTCAGAAAAGTCTTGTAACTCCAAAGAAGACTGCCAAATATAATATTGTACCAGCTCCTTATCGTTTAGGACTTGATTTCTATGACAATTATTATAACCCTCTTTATGTCCATAGTCAGATAATCCTTTGTGTTATGCCAGAGAGATTATCTTTACAGTGGGGGTCCCGATAGCTCAGTTGGTATAGCACTCGATCCACGGGCAAAGGTGCCGAGATCGATTCTGGGTGAAGTCGCGATTTTTTTCGATCCCCTGTCCACCCAGCTGTGATTGGGTAGCTGGACATGTGAGAACTGGCGCAAAGTACTTTGCGATAAACCAGCGTCATATCAAAAGGGTAGCAAGCAATTGCCATTGTTCTTTTTACGCCATAGACACCGGGATAAACTCCGGCTCCATGGGCCTCATGGCTCTGAAAGCCTGCTTGTCGTTACAATAATTTTATATCTCAATCTTGGTCAGGACTGGCCTTCCTCACGATATTCGTTCACAATGCGTTTGTCAATGTCATTACCAATGGGAAGCAGAAGTAGTGAAATTAAATCTTCCTCTAATCCAGTTCAAACCTATTTGGGAGTGTGTAACAAGCACTCCGGTCAATTAATAAGTTACATATTGAATCATAAAGTGGCATAAGTGACTATTTAGTAACGGGATGTATAGGAAGATTCTTATGATTACGAGCCGTAAAAGAGTGAGGATGAATGATCTTTACCGACGACCATTATTTAATTATTCAGGCAAGACACACACAAAATATACCATCACTCTGAAACCAGAAGATCAGTTGCAGAATGCATGTATCCTGTCCTCCGGAGGACTTGTTTCACACTTCCAATGAGATTAGAACAAGTATTTTGACTTCACACTATTGTTCCCTATTGCATTAGAAAATTTGGCTTGAATCATGAAATTGACGTCACGATTGTGGTTGATACAAGGGCATCTTATATAAAAATCCATATAGATGTCGCTGGGTTGGTACCATCCCACGAGTCACAATACATATAGGACGGTTTCAGGGATCATTTTCAATGTAATAACCATGCCGTCGGACAAACCCAAAGGTATATGAACCCAGCTCAAAGTCGGTTCATTGCTTTGAGTAAAAGTGATGAAACTGTAATGTAACGTTTTTATTTCAATTGATTATACAGTGGTTTCCCGTAGTCTGGAAGCAAGGCATCATAAACATACCCGCGAAGTGCTCCGTGCAAAAATTAAAAATCTTCGAATCCTATTGAAACATACCTTTATATTCGCCATATTTTCGGTTAGCATCAGTTTTCTTCACTACTTTATAAGAGCATCGCAAGATTCTGTTGGTGCGCTTTGTTATAATACAAAATGAAAACTCATATAGTCGTTTATTACACAACTAACAAATCATACATTTCCTCTCCTGTGTTGTCTTTAAAAATAAACAAAATATGTCAGGCTAATTTTAAAATGCTTGTCTTAATAAAGAATCCAGTTCATTTTTGTAGTTGTCATTTTCAAAATGTATCAAATTATATGGGCAATTAAAAGAAAATAGTCCATCGTATCCAACCGACTGGTATAAATTCTAATAAAGTCCAGATCATTTTAATCTCTTTAAACATATCAAAAATCAATGATCAAGCAATTCACACCTCTTGTCGGATTAATGACATGGAGTCATGGCGAATAAAGCTATAAAAAAAAAAAAGAAAAAAAAAAACAAATTAAAAAAAAAAACACGACACAAAGAGTGAGGAATTTGATAGAAAACATTCCGTTCAGTGAGAACAGCGGGCACTTGGGCGGTACGGGCATAGAATTCTCTTCATTCTATATAGTGGGCATTCTGATGGATATCATTGTATTTATAGGAACGAACTTTGAAAAGGCGTGCTATAACGTGGTGAAACTAATAAATAGAGGTGCCTAAATGAGAATGAGTCAATAAAATGGAGATAAAGATAAAGGGCGTAAATCTGACTCATGAGTGAACAACGCAAAACAAACGACGTTTCGGCCCTTGGCCTTTATCAATTAAACACAGAATACATATATATTTAGAAAACTCTTTAAATTGAACATTGATCACACATACGAATACATTGAGTAGTAGGCAAATTGAGTAGTAAAACTAATAAATAGAGGTGCCTAAATGAGTCAATAAAATGGAGATATATATATATAGTTTTTCATCTCTCTCTCTCTCTCTCTCTCTCTCTCTCTCTCTCTCTCTCTCTCTCTCTCTCTCTCTCTCTCTCTCTTCCATTGCACACACACACACATTTACAAATTTTCACCTATATTATTATGACAATCTAATATAAATATATATGTAGTCTGTGTTTACTTGATAAAGGCCAATGGCCGAAACGTTGTTTTTTTTATTTTTTTTTTTTGTGTTGTTCACTCGTGAGTCAGATTTACTCCCTTTATCTTTATCTCCATATAATGTGGTAAGCAGAGAGAAAAGTATGCGAAAAACTGTCGCAGCAAGTGATTGAACTAATGACCTTGGATTTTTTTTTTTAATTTGTATTTATTTATCTTTTAATGTGTGTTTCGTTTAGTTAAGCTTTTTGTTTGTTTCATAGAATTAAACGAATGAGAATAGGTACAAAGCCTAAAAAGTGTCAACCAATGAAAGCATTCAGCGCCATTATATCTTGGGCTGGGAATGTAATTACCATTCATTCGGTCTCTATGTCAACATAACGACACAAGAAAAACAACAAACAATATCAAAATCCACAATAAAATGTTTCAGAACTGTTGCGTATATTTATGGCACAATGAAGCTGTCAAAAAATGAAGTTAGAGAATGTGTGTAATCATGTATTATAATAACCTATAATGTGTTTTCCAACCACACATCATCACTGTCACTACTACTACAACCACCATTACCACTTCATCACTACCACAATTACTACAACCACCACCACTGCATCATTATCACTACCACTACACCACCACCACATCATCATCACCACTACGACCACCACCACTCCATCATCAACACTACCACTACTACTTCACTATCACTACCACCACTATTACAACCACCCACCACATCATCATCACGACCACTACAACTGCAACCACCACCACACATTATCATCACTACCTCTACTACTACAACCACCACCACAATATCATCACTAACACTACTACTACAACCACCATCCCCACATCATTATCACTACCACTACTATACACCACCAGCACATCATCATCACTACCACTACACTACAATCACCACAACCACATCGTCATCACTACCACTACTACTGCAACCACCACCACCATCATCATCATCTACCACTACTACCACAACCACCACCACACTACTACAACCACCACCACACTCATCATCACTACCTCAACTACTACACACCACCACCACAATAGCATCACTACCACTACTACCACACCACCAGCACCACATCATTACACTACCACTACTGCACACCACCAGCACATCATCATCACTACCACCACTACTACAACCCACCACAACCACATCGTCATCACGACCACTACTACTACAACCACCACCATATCATACCATTACCACTACTACTACAACCACCACTACCACCATATCAATACCATTACCACTACTTACAACACCACAACCACATCGTCATCACTACCACTACTACTGCAAACCAACTACCACCATATCATCACCATTACAACTACTACTACAACCACCACAACCACATCATCATCACTACCACTACTACTACAACCACCACCACATCATCATCACTATCACTACTACTACAACTATAACCACCACCATATTATCATCACTACCACTACTACTACTGCAACCACCACCACCATATCATCATCATTGATATATATTTTTTTAAATTGAGCTTTATATAGTGCAATATCTACTAAATGTGCTCAAAGCGCTTTACAAGGGTCCCTGGTCAACATTAACATGTAGGACGGGACATGACGCCTGTTTGGCGATATTACAATTTTTCGGACAAAGACAACTCTGTTAACGGCCAGGTACTCATTTTACACCTGAGTACGGTGAGAGAATGTGAGTAAAGAGCCTTTTCCAAGGACTCAACTATGCGCCGAGCGCGAGGTTCGAACCCAGGACCTTCCGATCCGAAAGCGAGTGTCATACTACTCGACCACATAGCCGCATCATTACCACTACTACTACAAACACCACCACCACATCATCATCACGACCACTACTACTACAACCACCACCACCACCATATCATTACCATTACCACTACTACTACTACAACTACAACCACCACCACATCATCATCACTACCACTACTTCTCCAACTACAATCATCACCACCACCACATCATCATCACTATTACTACTACAACTACAACCACCACCAACACCACATCACCTCACCAGTACTACAATCACTACCATTAGATTTTGGAGCTTTACTTCATTTGAAATAAGGAAACTTCGGAATTGTATTTGGCATTGTGTTTATATATCATAATATAATTCTAATCAGTTATCTATTTAGAACTAGATACTACACAATATGTATGCCAAATACCACCCCAATTCCCCTTTCTTGTGTGCGGGTGTGAGAGAGTCACCACTACACACATAAACAACAGAAACAATTTAAAAACATGACTATGACACGCAACCACTCACACACGAGGCTATACTATTTATCCCTTTCTCTATATAGAATAGGACAAGACAAACAATAGCTTGACTCTCGCTACACTTCGCATTGATGTTTGTCGTCTCACGAGTTCAACTCTCGGTCGACCTGTCAATATTCCTTTTTGCCTCGGACGTAATCATTAATAGGATGTTGTGTGGTTTTGACCGTGAAGAAAACCTTAAGAAGTCACATTTATATCATTTTAGAGACATCGTTTTGAATAATTTTGAGTTAAACGAGCGATCAGGAAGTTATTTTCTTAGATTTCATGAACGGTCGATCAGCGCTTGTTTACTATAGTAACGCGATTCCCAGCCAATGTCTCAATGGCGGATATTTTTCTCATCGAGGCCGCTGGTTGGTTAGCCAATAAGAAAAGTGAGTGGAGCAGGCACTTATGTTGGTAACAACAAGATATGAAGTGAGTAGAAAAGTGCCAGAAGACAATAGAGAATAAAAAATTTTTTCGCGGCGGTGGTGGGGTTTGAACCTGCGACCTTATTGGTACGACAACTCCGCCTAGCAGGTGAGAGCGTGGCTCTACCGTGTGAGCTATCCACGAACACAAAAATATTCGTTTCAAACCCAAAGTCATTTCTAGATCCCTCTCTCACCCACTTCTTGAGATCGCCGATTCGTTCGCCACCATCGCGAAGTAATTTTGACCAGCAGTTAAGCTTAATAGCCAATATTCTCATCACAAACATATAACATAGAAACGATTGAGACATTGAGTATGCTCCGGTGTATGGGGTGAATTTTTAATTCAGAAAAGTGAGTGGAGCAGGCACTTATGTTGGTAACAACAAGATATGAAGTGAGTAGAAAAGTGCCAGAAGACAATAGAGAATAAAAAATTTTATTCTCTATTGTCTTCTGGCACTTTTCTACTCACTTCATATCTTGTTGTTACCAACATAAGTGCCTGCTCCACTCACTTTTCTGAATTAAAAATTCACCCCATACACCGGAGCATACTCAATGTCTCAATCGTTTCTATGTTATATGTTTGTGATGAGAATATTGGCTATTAAGCTTAACTGCTGGTCAAAATTACTTCGCGATGGTGGCGAACGAATCGGCGATCTCAAGAAGTGGGTGAGAGAGGGATCTAGAAATGACTTTGGGTTTGAAACGAATATTTTTGTGTTCGTGGATAGCTCACACGGTAGAGCCACGCTCTCACCTGCTAGGCGGAGTTGTCGTACCAATAAGGTCGCAGGTTCAAACCCCACCACCGCCGCGAAAAAAATTTTTATTCTCTATTGTCTTCTGGCACTTTTCTACTCACTTCATATCTTGTTGTTAGCCAATAAGAGCACCGTACGGTTTCCATTGGGTAAATTCCTTGGTTGGTTTATTTCTCCTCAGAGATTTTTCCTTCCTATTTCGATGCTTCTATGTCATTGTAGTTCCTTCTTATTATTTATTCGCTTAATTATTCTCAGACATACATTAGTCTATGGCAATGCCAAGATGGGCAATACCCAATGTAAATTTCTAGAAATGGATAAATAAAGTTCATCTTATCTCATCTTATCTTAACGAACTAAAGACCTTTTAATTGCTGGACATTGATTTTGTTCCTTTACTTATAACACTTTATGAACCTTCTGGTTCTTCAGAACTAATCTCTTATCATATAATATATTATGACTTTTTATAACAAGAAAGGAATTGAGCAGAGAAGTGACAGTGGCTCTTCTCTATTCACTCCATGTCTTGTTATTGTCATATTAAGCGCCTGCTCCACTCACTTTTCTATACAACTTTATAAAGAATTTTTCACTTCTATATTCTTAGCCAACGCACAGCTTTGACGTTTTCTGGAACTTTTATATATTTAATGTCTTGCAGTGATAGAGTACGCGGTCTTGGATAATATGATCCCACTGATTTTTTATCCATATAGATATAGTATTTATCCTCCGTGACAATGATAACCCAAGTACTCTCCATTCCCACTTTGAGAAAATCAGAAACGCCGTAAAATTGTGCCTCATATGCAAATCGTTGGATGTCTTCGCGATAGTGGTCAAATACGATTTTGTTGTGATGTGAGCCACTCGTATCTCCAGTCTTCACTTGAATCAATAAATTGATATCTTTGTTGTGGTGAGGATTATACCATGAGTCATCCGGTACGAACATAATGGACGATTCAGAGTCTTTTTCAAGAACAAATTGCAGAGTGATTACTTGACCGTCGTATAAACCCACTGGCAAATGAATCCATTCCGAAGTAGGAATCTTATAATTTTGAGTGAAAGCTATGTAACTGTACTGTAACGTATTCGTGGGATTTGACATGGAATGGCTTTGTTTCACAAGACACAATTCATAAAATCCACTTTCTGCCCTTTATTGTAAAGAAAGTTGATACCAATGCATTTATTATGAGAAAGCCCACAACTCTGAACGCAGCGAGTCACTGACATCTGATTAGTCAACGGCTGGCAGTTTTGGAATGTCAAGTCAGCGGTATGGAGAAAAAAGGTACTAAGACTAGTTGTAGTCGCCAGTGTTTCGTGGTTATTTATACCAAAGAATAATGCAAGATAAGCACATGCTATACCTGAAGAAGAAATTCCCTTACGCTTAAATGAAGGCATTATTCTTTTTTACAAAACTCAGTTGGATTAAATCACTCGAGGTAAAACCATGAATTTCTACCCAGAGAAACAATCCCAGTTTTAACGGACAAACGGATGTAGAGAAAATTGTAAGACTAGATTTCAAGAACTGCATTACTAGTGTTGGAGATTGCATAAACCGATGCCTCCTGTCTGGATCAATGAAACACTTTATAACTTACATAATTCATTCACGACATGGACACGCGGCCCTTTAATGACTTAAAGACTTTTTTCATCACTGGCAAATTGCCATCAGCTATTGTAAAAGTAAAAGACGTTCCGCTTGATTGCACCATGACTTTTTCATCTTAAAATTATGGATCCTGCTTAATGGTCACGTGACATCTTATTGCTAGGGTGGCAAACCAGTGACGTGGCTGGCCATTTTAGTATAATCAAAAATAGTAGTTGGGGGCGAAGTGGCCGAGTGGTAAAGGCATTGCACTATGACCCGGAAGGTCCCAGGTTCGAACCCTGCTTCAGGCACTCTCTTTTTTTTTTCTTGAGCAAGATTAGCAACCCCCAATTTGCTCACTTGGACAACATGAGTGATTCATGTAGACACCAGACATCTTGTTTGATGAATTATCTATGTTCCTTCGTGGAATGCCTAGGCGACGATATCTTATGATGTCGTGGCAGAGAGACATAATTTTAATTTTTTTTTTTTTTAAATTAATAGTAGGAGCGTATGGCTACGTCCGCAAACTGGAAGTCTCCAGCCAGTCTTTTAATTCGTCACCGCAGTTGATGACAGCCTCGAAACTTCCCGCCAATCTCGTCGCAGGACAATGTAAGATTATGTGGTCTGCTGTCTCTGACGTTCCCTGACAGTGGGGACAGTCGGCTGACTCCATCAGATCCCCATCGATGCATGTTGCAGCAGACCTGCGGTGGCCAGTCAGTACAATAGACCACGGATAAGACGATGCCCAGGGGAACAGGGAAAATCGACTTAACCGAAAATCAACTTAACCAGAGTGTAACCAAATGAGCAAAAATGCATGTGAACAAAGCAAGCCAATCTAGACTAAGTTTGACCGTTCCGCACTTTTCGCTGACGATGCTTGGTCGCGTTGAATTGACCATAGAAGTAGAGGTCCCTGTAGTGGTCATCATAGGCTCCTACCCCCAATAGCTCCAAAGAGGAATCAGAATACATAAAAAGCGGAATTTGAGATCAAAAAGCGGAATCAACTTACTGTTATTGACTATGACATGCTTTGCAACAGAAAATGTAATAGACAATCCAAAAGTACTCAAATGATAAAATATAAAATGTGTAAAAATGTGCATATTGTGTAAAGACTAAATAGGGGGTCAAATAATAATAGAAGACACACAGGTCCTGGCATTCTAAAGCAAAGCATTGGATGGATGGATTTAACCTAATCAAACAAACGCGTGTGCCGACACACACTCACACACACACATACACATACACACACACACACAAATACACCGGGGTAAAATTAAAGAGGGAAAGAAGCTGACCGTACTCAATAATATTACCGATTGGAGCCAACATATAATATTACGTAGGTCATTGGCCTCATATATTGGAGTCAACATAATAATAATACTTCGGTCAACCCCCCTCCCAAAAATATAATATTATCTGACGTCAGCTGCACGCACTTTGAAGGGGCTAATCAGATACACAAAATGTGTGTTGATTGACCATAGGAGATGCTGACGAAATAAACCATAGCTCACTTTTTTTTTCTAGAGATTTTTTATTTTTTATTTTCCTCGATTAGAAAGCTGAAAAGCGGAATGTTTGCCTTGAATGCGGAATGTAGACCAATTAATTGGAATTATTTCGCGAAAAGCGGAAGGGTAGGAGCCTCTAGGTCAAGGTCATGCTTCTTGTAACCGTCGAGACAGAAATGGCTGGTATTCCAATTTCCTCTGCGATGATTTTCTGTCGCATGCCAGACTTTTCAAATGCATCGATCAGCCGGATCTTTCTTTTCAGCGACAGTTTTGCCATTGTAGTTGTAGACTTGACTTGAATTCTTGATACTAACTAATTAAGAGGGTCATTACATAGGATGGCCTGGGATTAGAACCCAAAAAAATAAATCTTGAACTTGAAGTTGTGACGATGTAAATTGTGTGATGGAGAAATCAAAGTTATTCGATACTGCTTATGTACATTGGGCAAGGACGCCAGGCGAAACAATTACATCACACCGGTGTGCGCCAATCGTTCGCGGATATTCTTAACCAATGAAAATTCTTACTGGTAGCTTTTTTTAACCAATGGAAATAGGCCTACTTGTTTATTTTCTACGAAGGAATAGAACCATGGCCTTCCTCAACAGACAAATCCGCCACTGCCACCAATCTGTGAAAAAGAAATGCTATGAAACATATGTCAGGCCTATACTGGAATATGGTAGCTCAGTGTGGGACCCACACACATCACAAGAAATCAATGAGCTTGAAAAAGTCCAACATCGGGCGGCCAGATTTGTCAGTGGAAACTATGAGCGGGATATGAGTGTAACTCAGCCCATAAACGATCTCCAATGGAAACCGCTACATGAAAGGCTTTCCATCAACAAACTCCTCGTATTCCACAAAGCACAAAACGGAAAACTTGAAATTCAACTAGCACGGACAACAACAAAAGAAGAAACTCAGCATTTAATTTTGCAATCCTCCACTCAAGAACAAACCATCATCTTTACTCTTTCTTCTCCTCCACCACCAGACTTTGGAAAGGCTTGTTTACAAGTGGTTAGTAGGGATCAACGACTTGTAAACAAGCCCTTTCGACTGATGACTTCCAAAAATCGTTCCCTACTTCCCTCTTAAACCCCTGTTTCTGAAAAGACGGCCATACAATCTTCATCCTGAAGCTTTGGCCTTATTGAAAGAAGAAGAAGAAGAAGAAGAAGAAGAAGAAGAAGAAGAAGAAGAAGAAGAAGAAGAAGAAGAAGAAGAAGAAGAAGAAGAAGTCAAGACCAGGAAAAAAACGAAGTAATCTCATTCCAAGACAAAGACGGAAACCAATCTTGAAAAAGAAATTAGATGAAGAGGGATAGAAGACACAGCCAACGTGTCATCCTCGCCCACCATGGGAGACTCTGCATCTATCAGCTGAGTAAAAGCAGAAACAGATAAACATTTACAAAAACCTTGTTAAGGGGGGTTAGAATGAAAACGTGTTTCTATAATTAATAATCACAGGTGACGAAACTTGGATTTCTTGCCACGACCCGGAGAGATAAATTCAGTCATCACAATGAAGGCACCAAGATTGCCGCTCCCAAAGAAGGCTTGTTAGATAAAGACCATAATGAAACCCAAGATTGTTTTCTGAGACTGCAGAGGAATCGTTGAGAATTTGTACCTCAATGCCAATCCGTGAACCAACACTTTCACATTTGTTTTGAGGGATGTTAGAAACAATCTCGGCTTTGGCACCTGGAAGATGATGCTTGCGACACAATTACGAGTAGGTCATTTCAGCACCAGTAAGAAGGAAGAAAATGGGATACTTTAAAAAAAATTGATAGATTTACAATTAAAAACACACAAGAAAAGTAAGATAAAGGTGAATGGTACAAACACATGGATTAGATTTAGATTGCAAGAGCCCTCTGTCATTGTCCATAATTTCATCCATTCATTCCGATGACCGGATGATTGTAGGGGGCACTTGCGGGATCCGGCCTTCACAACATGATGCTACATATCTTGGTCATTGGCGTTCTGTCAGCTCATACAGCGTTAATCTTGTCCATTCTTTGATGTCATCCAATCACGTTTTCCTTTTTTTCTTCTTTGATATTTCACCGTGCCTTGTGTGACGGGGTTTTGTGCTTGTTGTGGGTTCCGAGTCCAAACGATAAGCTCAATGGTCTGGGTTCGAACCTAGTATGCGCGTTATGGCTATCGCTACCAGCTGCGCCATTCCAGCTACACCACAAACGGCTCAGGTTTAATCTAAGGGTGATTAAGAATAGCCTTAGGGTCCCTTATAACTGACTGTAACAGTAACAAATGAGTCAAGACAATCATCATCATCATCATTGCCTTTTTCACCCTGGGTCAGGGTATTCCATCCTTCTCTATCCCGAGCTAACTTTTTTTTTTTTATCTCATTCCAGGTCTTACCACTTCTCTGTATATCAGCTTCTTCAATTCTTCTCCATGTTCCTCGTGGTCTTCTCCTTGATCTTCTGCCCTGAGGGTTCCAGTCGGCTTTGTCTGTTGTCCTTCATAAATTCTGTAATTCCAGAAACTCTTCGGTCGCCCAAGCTAAAAAAAAAGGTTTGTCTGTCTGCGTTTCTGTAACGGTTTGAGTTTAACGGAAAGGGTTGTTAACCCTTTGCCAACCCCCAACCTGGAGGACCAGGTGACTCAAAGATGGGGGAATCACACCATTAGCCGCCTTTTGCGATAGACAATAGTAGCACCAAATGCAAAAATAACAATTCTATACAGAAGTTAATTAGATGTTACAGGAAAGTATAGAGAGAATAAGTATAAGGTAGAATGAGGATTATGGATGATGTATTATATTTGACTTGAAGGAGATGCAGACAATGGACAGGCGAATAAAGACTAGATAAGCTCTAGGCATATAACAGGGTGTAAGATATAACAATCCGTAAGGTTCCGATATCTTGACTATTCCATGCCTTTGTCCCTTTAGTGAAATTTGGAAGTTTTATATTGACATTGGGCTTGATTGGAGCAGAAACTGTCCATGTTTTAATTCAAGGTATTAATTACCTTTTGCAAATATTGTTGTCCACTAATAAATAATTGAAGGGTTAACAAGAATAACCCCTTACTTGAATCCTATAATCCTAATTGAACAGGCAGGGTTTCAACGAAATAGATGCACAACCGAGCAGGTCCTTGCCCTCACCTTATTTTTATTATTATTATTATTATTATTATTATTATTATTATTATTATTATTATTATTATTATTATTATTATTATTAAAACAAATCGACAGTGCTCCCATGGCAGGTTAAACGGACTCCTCGGGACTACTCGCATTCGCACCCCCCCTCCCAACCCCCTCCCCCCCACCACACACACATACACACACGCGCGCGCGCGCGCACACAGCTCTTCTTTGTGGGGGGGGGGGCGTTGTTTCTAGATAATAATTCAAAGTTACAATGCCCACCCCTGTCATCACGTAGTCAAGGCTTTTTGGCATCTGCCAATCCCAAATTATGTCTCTGTCAAGGTCGACCGTGGTGTCGCGTCAACGAGGAGAAAAAAAAAAGAAAAAAAAGTACAACCAAAAAAATATAAATATGTTAAAAAGGTTAATAATGATAATAACTGTCATATTATGTCATTACAATGGACGTTACGAAATTCGGAAACCTGTTTTATTTTGTATGGAATCCATTATAAATTTTACTGTGATCACGAACGAAACCTTTTGTTCATTAACCTCTCTTCCTGACTCAAAATTTATACAAATATTATTTTTTTAAATACAGCATTTATTTGGCGGAATATCAAAGCGCTTTACAAGGGGTCCCAAGCCAACAGCAATACTAAACATGAAGGACGAGACATGACACCTGTCAGGCGATATTACGAATTTTTTTTTCGACAAAGACAACGAACAGCCATGTACTCATTTTACACCTGAGTACGTTGAGAGAATGTGAGTAAAGAGCCTTTTCCAAGGACTCAACCCTGCGCCACTCAGAGCGGGTCTCGAAACCTGGACCTTCCGATCCGAAAGCGAGAGTCATACCACTAGACCCCAGCACAGAACAGGGAGGGGCACTGTTCTGTCGGCCACATAGCCTCAATATTAATTAAAATGTATTTCTAATACATCAATTTTTGGAGTAAAATCATAGTTATTGGTATCAAACTTATTGTAAATTCGACGCTGATCACGAATCTGACCTCAAAACAGCGAAAATCCGAAAAACATTGTCCAATTTTTTATACTACCACGCCCAGGATCGCCGATCGCTTCGAAAAATATTAAGCAAGGCGGGCTTTGCGAGCGACCGACCGTCCCTCTGCTCATCGGCCAGGTATTTGGCCACACCCATTGCGTTTTCACTCCGGTTTGCCTGATCGGCGATCGACCCACGATCAAAACCTTGCGTGTATGGAGCCTTTAAGAAGTAAGGACCGCCAACGGTTCTCCACTTTGGTGCAGGAGTTATTCCGGTTTCAATAGCGTGAAGCGGACAATTAACGTATTTGTTTGAAAACCTTTGAACAGGACGCTAGTCTATCGCAGATTACTATCCCAGCTTGACAGGTACCCTTTTACACCTGAATGGAGTGAGTGATTACTTGCTCTAGAAAGTACAAATTGGCTTTGGTCGGAATCGAACACAGAACCTCTGAGTCCAGAGTACAACGCGCTAACCATGGGCCATCTTGCCTCCTAACTTATAAATCCGGAACTTATCCATGTTGCTGTAGCGTTGAGCAGACAGATAACAGTTTGAAATTTAAAAAAATAAAATTCCCTTTTTCATCCCATAGGGGAAATTTTTTCTCGAGGGTCTATTCCAAGGGAAGACTGGAATAACCCAGGCGTCAGCCGCAATGCAGCGCCGCAAATTGAGCTAGGGCGAAGTATAACCCAGGCGTAAGCCGCAGTGCAGCGCCGCAAATTGAGCTATGCGAGGTGACTTACTCAAGGCAACACAGCGCATCAGCGGGTGATCGAACTGATGCCTTTCGGGTACGAAGCAAAGACCGTACCACCGAGCCATGCTGACTTTCTATTATCCTATTGAATGATGCTAGTCCGTCAAAGATTACTTTCATCAGCGAACTGGTACTCATTTGCACCTGGGTAAAGTGAGGTGATTCCAAGAAAGTCATTTTAACATAAGATCGGAGATCACCATAGAGTCTACGGAATTAACCCTTGAGCAATCTTTGGGTCATTAAAGGTTGCACCCAATATTGTTTTCTCTTTCTATTTGTCTTTTTTTTCCACGTAGTAAAGCACAGAAATATGCAACCTCTATTTCATCCATTACTAGTAGGAGTAGTAGTAGTAGTAGTAGTAGTAGTATAGTAGTAGTAGTTAGTAGTAGTAGTAGTAGTAGTAGTAGTATAGTAGTTGTTGTTGTTGTTGTTGTTGTTGTAGATGTAGTAGTCGTAATAGTAGAAGTAGTGGTAGTAGTAGTAGTA
>NC_088365.1:32496340-32516340 GCF_034508935.2 Berghia stephanieae
CGGCTTGGGACACAACGGGACTGTTTTGTCCCGTCCCAATAGGTGCGGAAGATTTCTCTAAATTCTATATGTTACAGATTTGGGACAGGATACACGCACACATACACGCACACACACACACACACACACACACACACACACACACACACATACAACAGACACAGCACAACACAAACCAGACACCTATCTTGCTTTTCATATCACTACTAAAATCGAAACAGATGTTTTAAGGGAACGTTTAAAAATAGACACATATTTTTTTTTCACGAATGCTCTGTGGTAAGGCGTTCCAAACAGAGGGTCCGTAATGAGAAAAGGATCTCATTCCAGCATTTTTCTGTATTCGAGTGACAACTAGTTTGGTGGAATCACTGGCCGAACGTAAACGGAGGGGTTTGAATGTCTTTCAATTAGTTCCAAAAGGTAGGAAGGGGCAGTACTTTAAAGACAACGATACAATAGAACACAAGCTTTGAATTTATTCCTTTTCTCAACAGGCAGCCAATGCAGGTCATGAAGCAGAGGTCTGGCAGAATCGCACCCACTCTTCATAAATACTAGTGTGGAAGCGCTGTTCTGGACAATCTGAAGGCGACTCAGATTTTGTTGTGAAACGCCAAGCAACAGAGCATTACGATAATCAAATTTCGAAAGTACGACGGACACAACCAGGTGTTCTATCACATCCTCAGATATGAATCATCTAATGGAAGGAATCTTATTTTTAGTTGGAAAAAGAGAGATCAAACCAAATTGTTAACCTGATGCTCCATCGACATTCCAGAGTCTAAGAATGTGCCAAGGTTTTTCACTTTGTCAACAATTTGAAACTTCAAATCTGTTTCACTTTTCCACTTCCTGTTCCCCACATATAGCACCTCCATCTTATCATCATTCAGTTTCAGTCTGTTCTCATTCATCTATTTCTTAAATAATTAAAAATTGTGCTTTATATAGCGCAATATCCACTAAATGTGCTCAAAACGCTTTACAAGGGGTCCCTGGTCAACAGCAACATTTAACATGTAGGACGGAACATAACGCCTGTTAGGCGATATTACAATTTTTCGGACAAAGACAGCGCTGTTAACGGCCAGGTACTCATTTTACACCTGAGTACGGTGAGAGAAAGTGAGTAAAGAGCCTTTTCCAAGGACTCAACTATGCGCCGAGCCCGAGGCTCGAACCCAGGACCTTCCAATCCGAAAGCGAGTGTCATACCACTAGACCACATAGCCGCACTTAACACTTTGGATACAATAATTCTTACTAAATGGCTGATACTTCTTGTAAATTTCTCGTATTGGAGACTCAGTACAATTGCGTATCATCAGCGTATTGGTGGTAAGACAGACCGAAACTTCTTATGATTATAGACAGAGGGCCAACGTACAGAACAAAAATAACGGGCCCAAGTACTGAACCCTGAGGAACCCCACGATCAAGAATGATTTCCTCAGATCTATATTCACTCACCATAATAATCTGTTTACGATTAAACAAATATGGCTTAAACCAATCAAGCGCTGCACCAGACACACCATAAATAATTTCAATAGGTTTGAGGAGAAGATTGTGATCGATAGTATCAAAAGTAGACGATTGATAGGTCAAGCAAATTCAGCAAAGAACATGAACCATCATCATCATCATCATCATCATCATCATCATCATCATCATCATCATCATCATCATCATCATCATCATCATCATCATCATCATCATCATCTTTATCATCATTGTTCTTATTGCTATACTATCATTATTATTATTATTATTATTATTATTATTATTATTATTATTATTATTATTATTATTATTATTATTATTATTATTATTATCATCATTATTATTATTATTATTATTATTATTATTATTATTATTATTATTATTATTATAAAAAGCAAATTTAGGAAAACACAATTTTGTGGTTTTTATGAGGAAAAAATATCTTAGTCACTATGTAATTAGTCTAATCTAGCATGAAAATGCCTCCTGGCATGTTCTAATTGTTACTGCTGGCTGCAACTGGCAGCAGTCATGTTCTAAAGAAGTTCCCTTTTCCTCTGCAAGAAAAACGCGTGGAGACGCTTGTAAGTGGGATCACTGATAACATATAGACGTCTATGACACTTTGTAGGACCAAAAAAAAAAACAAAAAACATGCACAAATTCTTCAAGTTGACTTTGACAATCATGAATTATCAGATTTGCTAGAGAATGGTTATTGACTTATTCCTTTTACTTCAATCAACCGTAGAATGATGTCTGCTAATTTTGAATACTCGATTTGCTTTTAAAAATAACTAGAACGAAATCTTATAGTTTGAACTCACGTGGTAATAAATCAAAATGTTCAGAGACAAATTAGTCGTCTGACGCAGGTAATTCACATTGAAGAGAACGTGTAATAAGTTCTCTTTGGCTCCGCCTTCTTTGATTTCGGGAAAAGCAATCATAGCTAGCGGCCGTTACTATCATGACGGGACAAAAGGAGACCAAGAAAAGAGTGAAAATCATCACCACCATTTTAGTCAGTCTCGCACCTCTAGGTCACATTTGATTATGTGTGTGGCGGGTTGTGTGTTATTGTTGTGGGATCGAGTCCAACCGATAGCTCAATGGTCTGGATTCGAACTAGTATGCGCGCTATGGCTCTCGTTACCAGCTGCACCACTCAACCTATATCACAAACGGCTCAGGTTTAATCTAGGGGAGATCAAGAATTGCCTTAGGGTCCCTTATAACTTAATTGTATTAATAACAAGTGAGTCAAGACAATAGTAACGCCCAATACAATAATAACAATTCTATACATAAAGTTTAATTAGATTGTTACAGGAAAAGATAGAACAATAAGTATTTATTTGATATCAGGAAGAATAGCTCTAATTGAGTGGATCTAATTTATTATTTATTTAACTCTTTATTTTGATATAATCATTTGTGTCTGTGGAAAATACATTTGAAAATGGTATAAGCCCGTTTGGCTTATCTTTATCCCGCCGGCTTGCTTGACTGAGGCAAATGTATTAGCTAGTTCCAGGGTTTGCAGAGTTTTCTGGACTTCACAACAATGTGTTGTAGTTAAGGCTGGCATCAGGGGTTTACCACTGTCCAAGGACTGGGATGCAGGGATTCGGCACGACTGGGTGCTCCAAGGACACGGAAAAGGACAAGGACCTTCAATTTAAGAGTTAAAACAACATCGAGTTTGTCTTTCGCCATCGAATCGTCCTGAGCGACACATCATAATAGCCTTTATTTGCCGACAAAGGCAAGGAGAAGCAGTAACTCCATGATAATGGTAGTTAATATATATATATATATATATATATATATATATATATATATATATATATATATATATATATATATATATATTAAACATCAACTGACAGTCGAGCTATCTTACATGATGAGAATTTAACAGGGTTGTGTCCCTGGTATTTCTTTATTTATTTTTATTAATTATAATTGAGGTTATGATGTGTGGCCGGCGATTGGCGGTGGGGTACAGACAATGTACATATATACATATTGAATATAAATGAAATAATAACATAGATCATAAACAACTGTTAACTATAAAATAAGATACATATAGATATAGTTTTGTACAGGTATTCCAACTTACGAACATCCATGGAATAGCACAATTAAAATATATACACAAACTATAATAGTAATGCTAGATTAAATTGAATTCACAGTAATATCTCGTTCCACTTTGAATGTTAACCAATAATTCATTTTACCTCCAGCCGAGGGATGACAAACTTTTTTAAAGTTTGAAATTGGAGGGATAGCTCTTCTTTCTTGGGCTTCTTAGCGTGTGTGTGATTAGATTCAGAGATGAATTTGGTTTTATGAAATGGAAAAGAGCGTCTGAATTATAGGAATAGCCAATCAGAAGAATGTTCCTGTTTAAGATAGCCAATGATATCCATATGCTTTGATTAATACGGAGTAACGGAGAGTTACCGGAGAGCTAGACCTTAATTGTAATTTTAGCTACTCTTGAACGAGACAAGACCTCAGGGCATATGCACGTTGGAGTCTTGTTTGGATAAAGTAATTAGCAGCAGGCATGAATACAATGGGCAGACAATTTGAACAGGTAAATAAGCCTTAAGCTGAAAGTGAGTGTTCCGTTATACAATGGAAAGGTTTACCACCTAACGACCAACATTTCCGTTAGAAAGATTTTAGAGCTTTATTGGAGAAAGACTGTCCATGTTTTGATTATCTTACTGGAGGTGTTAATTAGATATATGTCTCGTCCACTAGGTTTGAAGTGGTTTTGAAACGAGACGCTGACGAATGATAAAGAAATCACGCAGTGAAAGAAAATCGCTCGTCACAATGTGCAGATTATGACGATAATAATTGCGACGGTGTTGGTGTTTTTCTAGATTTGCCTGTCGCTCCTTGCCGGTGGGTTCTTTCTGACTCTGACTGTCCAACATGTACCCGCTGTGGGCAAGAATCTGAGACGGCAGAGCATCTAGTCGAACGGTGTGTTGTGACGATGCTACCCGGCGGGTTTGCGATGGTGCACGAGTGCGGACCGGACTTTGCTGATTGGGTCGATCGTCATAACATAGTAGTGTGAGAACCATTAGAGGCTGCTGCCAGAGGGGCGAACTCTCTGACTACGGCTTCTGCCTTAGAGGCATGAATCGCATCTTCAACATAACAAAGAATTTTCTGGGATCAGCGAATCGGTATTCACCTCTTACGCTGTTCTCTTGTGTTGCGTGCTATCCTTCAACTGAGAACAATGTTAGTTCTGTCTTTGGCAAAAAAGAATATCAGTAATTCAAATTTCCCAGTAATACATCAGTAAAACTACTCCATGGTATTATCTGCATTCACATTCAATTTCCAGCCAGATGTTGCATTTTAAAACATTTTTGATACAATCAAGGTTTCATCATCAAACTGGTGTATTAGCATGATGACCAGCGTCTTCTAGAGCATTGCATTGTAGTTCACTTCACAGCATTTTGCTTCTCTCGCTTGACAGGAATGCTGTTTGGCTTTTAAAAATCACTGCTCACCTGAAATTCTACATAGAATTCCTTTTCCATTGTGTGATGATTTTATGCTCATGATACCTAATACTTACGATTTCTGTATTAACCAAACACAAACTGATCTTACTTTAACAAATTTCAAACCATATATGCTGGTGATATTTGAATAGAATTTAAATCATAATATTTGGGTTAGTAAAAAGCAATAATTTCCATGGATGAAAGATAAATGTAAATTATGCCACGAGACAGCTCTTTTCCGATGGACTATCAAATTGCAAATGATTGTCAAATTACATCTCCAAAAGTCAACATTTAATTTCACTTTTTTACAGTGCATATTGTTTTACAATCAATATACAGCCAGAACTGTTATAATTCAAAATCTGATGATCAATCGACCTTAATTTTGTTATCATTATAGATAAAACGATTGTCATGAGTTCTTTTTGTAAAACAGGTCTTGCAGATGTTATTGATTTTGCTTGGGTAATCCAGGGTGTCCATAAAATTTTTCCCTGATTTCAAAGACTTTTCATTCTGAAATCATTATAGATATTGGCATCTCGTTTTCACAATCTTCTAAGGAAAAGTCATACATTTATGATTCATTCCATCACTAAATTTAACCAAATGAACATGAACTTTAAAGACGTCATTTTTCTCATCTATATCGGAATCACAACAGTGCGACAAAATTTTCTTTGTGTAATGTGACTACATGTAACGAAATCGCCCAAAGTACCTCAACAACGTTTCATGGCCCAGTTTGGTAGACCATCACAGGATATGAAAACGATTTTTTTTTAAAGCAAAAAAAAAAAAAAAAAAAAATAGCACGTATTCTGAATTTGTTGAGACACAAAGTGAATGTTTGGTATTGACAGATGTACAAAGGAGTTACAGTAGAATTACTTTAAACCAAAATTTTGGGGACCTTCTAAACCATTTCGGTTTAAAGACATTTTGGTTTAAAGCAAGTTCCCGTTTTGCAATGTTTTTCAAGGGTAGTAAATATTTAAGGAATTTGCTCATTTAATCGTATCATGGGTTTCCCGTTAAATGGTGTTGTTGAATAAATGCCGTCTTCGTAACCATTAAAAAATTTATCTATTTTTTTTTTTTGTGTGTGTGTTTTAAAAATATTTTTGGGGGTTTTCGTTTTCAATTCAAAATTGTTGAAAGAGTTGAGTTCGTGTATTTTACATATCTCCGTCTTGATCAACTTTTTTTTCATCGACTTCACATAGTATTTTTATTTTAAACTCCAACGTGTAAGCACAGTGCTTTCTTTTAGACATCTTTTAGTAAAATGCAAAGATAAGATCGAAAGTTTTTGTGCGATAATTGATAATGAATGATGCGCAGCTACTCAGAGGTGAAGTGACATGGAAATGAAAAGATGTATCAATGCTAAGCAGTCTACTACACATCTCTCTTTTGTTGAAAAGCCATTAGGTTCAAAGGCCTAATTCCATAGACCCCCCCCCCCTCCCTCACACACACACATTTAAACAAAGTGGAAATGAAATGGCATGTCAATGGTAAGTTGTCTACACCCCCCCCTTATTGTCGTGTTGAAAATCCAGTCAGTTCCAAAGCATCAACACACGAGCGAGAGCATCTCGCTTGCGTGATTCTACATCCCAACTCCCCCTCTTTCCTCATTTTTCGCCTGCCAGTCACCCGCTGTCTTCCTTTTCCAGTCTGTGCGATTGTGGTGTTGGCCAAGCCCAAGTGCAGTGATTGAAGTGTTTGCCTACCCCCCACCACCCACCCCACCCATCACCCTCATCTTATACTTACGCTCTTTGTTTAATATCCCCGGGCATATTATTACGTGTGGCCTCCTTCCCGAATTTTTGAAGAAAAATAGAGAGAGAAAAAGGGAAGGTGCTCTCAAATTGTTTCGGTTTAAAGAAAGTCCTGCTTAGAAGTATTTCGGTTCATCGTAAGAATTAGTACAAAGATAATAAAGAAACTAGTACAATTTATTAAATTCTTTGCGGTTTAAGGTATTTTTCGGTTTAAAGTAATTTTACTGTATATGCCCATATTTCTCTATATTGGAAGCGATTACTATTAATACCTATTTAGATTTGATAGAATTTTATGTTGCATCCCATATTCATGAATATTTCCTATAGATAATTTTTCAATAAGACGGTGCTCCTTCACTTTGGAGATAGGCCGTTCTCGATTTTTATAAACGACACGTTTTAGGACGTTTTATGGATTGGGAAAGATGCACACGATTGCCTGGCCACCTAGGCCTACTAGGATAGCAGACATTTCTCTGCATGACATGTTTCCTATGTGGCTGCACCAGAGACATCGTGTATTCAGCTCCCCTACTAGATGTTGAGAAAAATAGGGTATGGAGAAAATGAAAACAATAAAAAGTCACAGGGTCAGTGCCATACTCAGAATCAAATTGACAAGACATCCTCCACATGGCCGACAGAGAGAGAGTCGCACAACTGACTGAGCTATCCAGCCACACAAAAATATGGCATACCTAAACGAAGTACCAATCATGCGCCCGTCTACTCTCGACTACTGTGGGGACCACAACGGGGCTGTCTAACAAATCCCACGAACTCTCGATATTGGGCGAGCAAATTAAGCTATCCGCCATCCTCTGTATGAAACAAAACATTGTAACCGTTGTCTACTGATAGTACTATATAAGAAGTCACTGATTGTAACACAGAATAACATTCATCATCATATCTTGTCGCGCCAGTGAGTCAGCCAGTCCCGGGCAGTCTGGTTGCATTCCCTCAGGTCAGCATTGGTGCAGTGAGGTCCCAGCGAGCATTCGGACAGGATGTGGTCCATGGTCTGTCTGGGGTGACCGCATGGGCATTCAGTGCCCGGTGAGATTTTCCATTTAAAAGGTTGGTGGCGGTGTTTCCCACCTTTGCTCTAGCTCTGTTCAACGCCACCCATTCTTTTCTCTTGAGGTCTGTGCCTGCTGGGAGCTTTTCTTTTGGGGGCTGGAGGGCATCGTTTGCTGTCTTGTCCCATTCTACCCATTTGTCCAGGCGGAAGAATGCTGAGTGGTCTGGGTGAAGGCTCTCTACTGTGAGGAAGCTTTTCCTTGATTTGAGCCTGCTTTTGGGGCAATTGTGGTCATGAAGGGGTGTCTCTGGTCCATTTCCTGTTTGTATTTTTGTATTTGGGCATGAGTTTCCCTCCGGATGTGTGGTGGGGCTATTCCTGCTGCACGGTAGACCAGTGGTAATGGTGTTGCTCTCAGCTGGCCCGTTATGATCCGGCAGACGTTGTTGAGCTCAGGGTCTAGCTTGGAGGCATGGCATGATCGGGCCCATACAGCTGAGCAGTACTCCGCAGTTGAGTAGCTGAGTGCCAATGCTGTGGTCCTTAGAGTTTTAGGGTCAGTTCCCCAGTTCATGTTTGCCAGCTTTCCAAGGAGGGCATTACGCGTGGACACTTTTGCCTTGGTCTTCCTCACGTGTTCTCTGAAGGACAGAGTCCGATCAAGCGTCACTCCGAGGTACACTGGGTGGTAGTTGTACTCTAATGTCTGGCCATTCCACTTGATGTTAAGTTTTTTTGTGGGCTTGGTGGTTGTTGAGGTGAAATGCACACACTTGTGTTTTCCCTGGGTTGGCGTTCAGCGAGTTTTTAGTGTAGTACTTTGTAAGGGTGTCTAGGGCATTTGTCAGTCTGCTCTCGATTGGTTGGAAGGACACATCCTGTGTTGCGAGGCATAGGTCATCAGCATATATGGGAGCAAGTAGCAAACGTTCACGTCGTGCTCCTGTAATCCTTCTCTGAAGGAGACTGATTGCTACACTACGCGACCAGAGAGAATAAATTTGGCGGTAAAAGGATAGCCCCTCGGCCCAGACAATGGAAAACTTCAATGTTGTAAGTTTCAACACAGAAGGAATCTCCCATACCAAATGCAAGAATAACATTAAAAAGTGTGGAGCGGGCATTTGTATCAATGATGAGGACGGCGGGTAGCTCTCTCTCTCTCTCTCTCTCTCTCCCTCTCTCTCACTCTCTCTCTCTCTCTTTCTCTCTCTCTCTCTCTCCTCTCTCACTCTCTCTCTCTCTCTCTCTCTCTCTCTCTCACTCTCTCTCTCTCTCTCTCTCTCTCTCTCTCTCTCTCTCTCTCTCTCTCTCTCTGCCAGGTGGAGGGTGTCGTGTCAATTGGATCCTGAGTTTGGCACTGACCCCGTGACTTTTTATTCACGAAGTGGTCTCGTGGTTAAGGCATTGCACTGTGATCCGGAAGGTCCCGTTGGGAGCCCCGCTTCCGGCACTTTCGTTTTTTCCTTCGGCAAGATTGTTAACCCCCAATTTGCTCACTTGGACAACATGGGTGATTCCTGTTGACATCAGACATCCTATATTCCTTCACGGAATGCCTTGGCGACGGTATCTTATGCCTTAGCGGTAGGGCCAAATTTTTTGTTTTCATCTGGCACTTTTCAATTTTTTCATCATTATTGATTCAGGTAAAGAGGGACTGCATCATCATCATCATCATCATCATCATCATCATCATCATCATCATCATCATCATCATCATCATCATCATCAACATCATCATCATCATCGTTGTCATCTACGCTGTCGTCTTATTCATTATTGGAAGTTTGTTTTTTTTATCAAGGTTTTTGAACGCCAGATGCCGCTACAGCTTTTACGAGGGCATACAAATGCTCTCTGTTGGTTAACTACACAGTGCAACCTTGGTCAGATTTTGATGGAATTATTACTTACTGTGCTGAGAGTGTGACGGTTATTCGAATAGTAGGTGATAACTCCCAAGCAATGTTCTCACATCATAGAGCTTCCTCTTGAATCCTGTGTTGCGTCCATTGAGAAAACATTTGAGATAATTTGACACAATTGACTTCAATCGCTCCTCTCCAACAACCCAGAGAGGAGACAAACCAAAAACAGACTTATCTCACAAATATGACCCACCGCCTCAAATCTGTATATTGTCAGGATAGACTAGATGTCGAAAAATGAAATAAAATAAATAAATAAATAAAATTTCTTGTATTCATCCCATTGGGGAAATTTGTCTCTAGAGTCTTCTAGTACAATGGAAGACGGAATAACCCAGGCGTCTGCCGCAGTGCAGTGCCGCAAATTGAGCTAGGGCGAGGTGACTTGCTCCAGGCCACTCAGGAGTAGCGGGTGATCGAACTCGGTACCTTTCGAAGCAAAGACCGTACCGCTAAGCCACACTGGCTCCTAAAAATAACTGAATTTATGGTTAAAATCTGGCGGTATAAAAACAACAATTATCAGAGAGAGGTCGATTTCATTTGTTATTGTTTATAAACTACCAACCATGCTTGTCAGAGCACGTTTGAGAGGTGTGCCACAAATTCCATGTTTTGATTGGTAAAAAATATACTGGTAAATTAACAGGAAACGGAAACTGAGCCGTCTTTCTGGAGAATAACCGGGGGACAACAAATAGATTAAAAATACATTTGTGTCGCTGAAAAGCTGTCCCCCTTGAGTTTTTGGATAAAACAAACCTTGGATAAGATCAACTTTCTTTCTGGTCACCGGGAGTTTATCTTAAGCGGACTGTAGTGTATTAAGCTGCTGATCAGGCAATGTGCTATTCTGCAGCAGAGTATTGCCAGCCCCCCCCCCCCCCCCCCCCCCCTCCCGTATGGGGTAGAAGCGGGAAAGTCTAGAATATAGACACTAAAAGTTGCACTGCAATATACTTAGCGTCAGGAACACTTAGCTCCCCCCGCCCCATTGTAATGTGGTCTGACTACCGGGCGAGTATTTGACAGAAAATGAATTCGGAAGACTTTCGCTGACAGGATACGATTTACGTAGAATTCTAGTATAACCAATAGAGGATGCTGACATTTTCAGAAAGAAGGGAGTATCATCACTGGTAAACTTTAGTGAAAATGCACCCTTCTGGCTGAATGTGGTGGTAAGGCACACTACAGTTGGCGTTTTGGCATTTGAAGTTAGTGTTTTCAAACGGAAATAGAAGAGGGTGAATTACTTGCCGTTTGATCAACCGGCACGACCACCCGGATAACTTGACAAACCCACAAAGTCCACACGAAAGTGTAGCATCTTGGCGGACGACATCCCTGCATCTTAAAATTAAATGTACTCGTGACCCGACAGTGTTATCTGTGTAATAAATTATATGCACTTAAAAGCCCATACCATACGGCAGTGCTCAAAACAGAGCAAGAAGAGGGATAGATAGATAGATAGATATATAGATAGATAGATAGATAAATAGAGAGAGAGAGAGAGAGAGAGAGAGAGAGAGCAACACAGAATATAATAAATATATATATATATATATATATATATAGAGAGAGAGAGAGAGAGAGAGAGAGAGAGAAAGAGAGAGAGAGAGAGAGGTCACACACACACACACAGAGAGAGAGAGAGAGAGAGAGAGAGAGAGAGAGAGAGAGAGAGAGAGAGAGAGAGAGAGAGGGCACAGAATGCCAAGACCCCCAAAAAGATTTTTGAGAAATCTGGCTCCTGCAAAACACTGAAGCTATACCTGTGGCAGTTGGCGCCCCTCAAATAATGAAAGAGAATCTACAAGCATTCCCAGAAAATATCCCCGGATCACATTCCGATAATTGGTTGCAAGTAACGATGTCAGAAATTACTGTTAATATCCCCAAAGGAGCTCTTGGAATGTCATTTTCTGATTACCATTTAAGTTTATGCATAAGTTACAGTCCTTTTGATAATTAATTCGATCTTGTTAATGTGAGATATGATGGAATGATGTTGCAGTTTTCCAGGAACATTGCCATTTTCCTGGGGGGGGGGGGGGGGGGGTATTTTCTAATAATTGGTGAGCCTGGAACGTAAACCCTATATCAGAAAGAGTGCTTTTAGATATTTTCAAACCAAGAATAACCTCTGTTTTGTCCTCTTGTCCGCTTATAACCGTTTGGTGCTATTACCCGAGGTGTTTATTATGAATAAAGAACAATCTTATTTTATGTTATATAAATTTGCGAAGACTCTAATTAAACTTACATTTGAAAATACTTGTCTATGATTCAAGCTCGTTGTTTCATTCCAATTCAATCACACACACACACACACACACACACACACACACATGTAAAAAAATTCTATATGACTCGAGCTTGATTTATAAGACAAAGATGCAACCATTTTCTGAATTCCGTTGATAGGGGATGTCGCTATCAGTTTAAAAAGGATAAAATCTTGGAGGTTGCCTGATTATTTTCTCGACAAATCGGATATAGAAATGATCGGATATAATAAGGGTTTTGTCTAGGCCAGACAATCCATGTTATATTTGGTTTTTACTGTATCGCCGAAATCAAAGTCAGGGAGCAATCGTGTGCCATGATGTGGTAGGTATATTATATGTGGATAAATCTCTCTCTCTCTCTCTCTCTCTCTCTCTCTCTCTCTCTCTCTCTCTCTCTCTCTCTCTCTCTCTTCCTCTCTTTCTTTCTCTCTCTTTCTTTCTCTCTCTCTCTTTTTCTTTCTCTCTCTTTCTCTTTCTCTCTCTCTCTTTCTTTCTTTCTTTCTTTCTTTCTTTCTTTCTCTCTCTCTCTTTCTTTCTCTCTCTTTCTCTCTCTCTGTCTTTCTTTCTTTCTCTCTCTCTCTTTCTTTCTTCCACTCGCTCGGATCTCTCTCTCTCTCTCTCTCTCTCTCTCTCTCTCTCTCTCTTTCTCTTTCTCTCTCTCTCTCTATCTCTTTCTTTCTTTCTTTCTTTCTGAGATTTTAATGTGTGGAAGGCCGAGTATCCTTAAACAGGCAAATAAATCACCTATTACTCTCGGAAATAGCACAATAGAATTTTCAAATAAAGCAAAAAACCTTGGCGTCATCATTGATAAAGATCTTTCCATGACAAGCCATGTGAATAACACCATACAATCTATGTACATAGAAATGAAAAAAATAAGCAAAATTCGTAATTTAATACCGAAGCATTTAACAGAACTTTTAATTAATTCCCTGGTTTTATCTAAATTGGACTATTGTAACTCCCTTTGGGCGAATTTAGCTAAAGACAAAATTAGCAAACTTCAGGTTGCTCAAAATAACGCAGCCAGGCTCATTGTACGCAATAACAAAAAATACCCGTCAGCAACTCTTCTTCTCCGTGAGTTACATTGGCTTCCTGTTGAAAAAAGAGTTGCCTATAAGATTTGTATTGTTGTCTACAAATCCCTGAGCACGAACAGTCCCTCCTATATTAAAGACCTTCTAAACATATATGTCCCCAATAGAAACTTGAGGTCAAGCAATGACCAATCAATCCTTGTCAAACCTAAGCCATTGCGTAAAATAGGTGAACAATCTTTTCAATTTTCGGCCCCCCATTTTTGGAACTCTCTCCCATCACACGTGAGATGCTCGGATTCGTTGACAACGTTCAAATCTCGCTTAAAGTTTTATCTTTTTACGTCATAATGTAGCAATATTATTTTCATATTTTGTTGTTGTTAAATTGAATTCGTATCACGTTTCCTTCACACTTGTCTCACTGTAATATGTTTTGTAAAGCGCTTAGAGCCTGTGACAACGGGGTAAAGCGCTGTATAAATGCCATTTATTATTATTATTATTATTATTATTATTATTATTATTATTATTATTATTTCTCTCTCTCTCTCTCTCTCTCTCTCTCTCTCTCTCTCTCTCTCTCTCTCTCTCTCTCTCTCTCTCTCTCTCTCTCCGCACGTGTGTGTGTGTGTATGTGTGTGTGTGTGTGTGTGTGCGTGTGTACCACTGTGGCTCTTGTCCATTGAGCGATATTTCAGAGCTATGGGCATGCATCATTAACATTTCAAATAAGGTTGTGCATGTGGTAACTGTAATTAATACCCATGCACAATTCAAGATTAATTTTGTAGATGACCATCGTTACGTCAAAATGTGACAACACTAAATAAGGTGAACGTGCCTGAGCGTGTTTCTAAGTGTGAACATTAGGATTCAGATATCAAAGTGTATAGAACAACTCAAAATGTTGACAATAAATTTCCAAAGTTTATTGAGAAAACAAGAGGAGTTTATAGTTATATTTGAAATAATTAAACCTGACATCGTATTAGGAATTGAAACGTTGCTTTATGAAGCAGTGCTTAATACCGAACTTTTTTTTAATGATCAGTATGAAATATACAGGAAAGACAGGAAATAAAAGATGGAGGTGTAATTATCTTGGTTAAACACAATGAAAAGTAGTCTTATTGGAGAAGCAAAGACCACGAATCTGTTTTTTTTTGTTTTTTTTTTTTTGTGGTAAAATTGGCGGACGCAACAGTCCAATAGCAGTCATGGGTTCAATTGAGGAAAATAATAATCATATACAAAAGCAAATTCAAAAACAAACAACATTCGATCGGGGGCGATTTTAATCTCTACCAGTATCCAAGGCGACTCAATGAATTATTCTTTGACACTTTCATTGATGTCGGTCTTCAACAACTTAACTTCGAGCCAACCCGAAAGTAAGTGACCCACGACTTTTATCTCACAAATGACCCAGACATGGTATAATAATGTATAAAAGTGCCCGGAATAGGTGACCATGATCAGCAGTTGTTGGCACCACTCGTCCCTCTATTCCAAAATGCACAATCTATTTATGGAAATCTTCAGATATAAATGGAAGGCTAGCACTATTCAGTATTAGAGATGACTGTAATGTTTTTTGTCAAAGATTTCTTGAAAATCACAAAATCGACAAATTCAATTGGACATGTGGGCTGAAGCAAAGAAAGAGTTACTCAACATCATAGGAAACAATGTTGTGACAAAAACTACATCGCCAAACTAGAGTAAACCTTGGATTGACCGAAGATTAAAACGTCGGATTAGACAGAAGCAAAACTAGTACAGAAAGATGAAGAGAATGAAGTCAGATAAAGCACGCTCAAAGTTCCAAAAATTGAAAATGGAAGTACAAAAAGAATGCCGGAAAACACACATCGGCCACGTATCAAATCGTATTAATGGAGACAACAAAACAGACAACTTTTTGGATACATTAAGACGAAATCGAAGGGCAGAAACAACACCATTGCCGAATTGAAAGACAAGCACGGAACTTACCATCGAGACGCTTTTAAAAAGGCAAATATCCTCAATGAACAATTTTGCTTGTCTCTTCGCGAGATTCACACACGATCTACCTAATGACATTAAACAACAAAGTGACATTATGAATCAGAAAATGGCTGACATCCATGTGAACGTAAAGGGCGTAACAACGTTACTCAAAGGCTTAAATACCCTAAAAGACTGGACCAGATGGAATTCCAGCACTTGACTTGACTTGACTTGACTTAGATGCCTTTCGCGTCTCGACCGAAAGATCGGGTCGCCTTGGCTGTTTCCAGTATTTCCTGTGTGAGGTGTCTCCAATATTGCCGGTCCTCTGCTAGGGTTCTCAGATTTTCAAGGTCCCCTGCGTTATGAGACTAATGCTTTGTCCAAGTGTTGTGAGGTTTTTGTTTAGGATCACGGGGAGTGTTGTGATCGGTCTTCCTCTGAAAAGGTTACCGTGTTTTTGGAAGTATCCAGCACGACTTCTCAAAAGCTGTGCAGGTGAGATTGCCCCATACTATCCCTTATATTCCAATCTTCACTAGACCAAGGAGCTGTGCCAAATGATTGGAAGCAGGCTGACATCGTCCCAACATTCCAGAAAGGAGACAAAACGTTACCAGAAAACTATCGTCCAATCTCACTGACATCGTGAGTTGCAAAATTTTTAGAGCACATTGTATACAGCTCAATTGCCACCTGTAAGAAAACAACATCCTCAACACTGATCTCGAGATCGACGATCATGTGAAACACAGCTGCTATCATCAACCTCCTTTGACTTTTTGTAAACACCAGAGAATCGAGGACAGATAGATGCAATCCTATTGGACTTCTCAAAAGCTTTCGACAAAGTCCATCACAGAAGTCGCTTCTTAAAGTCAAACACTAAGGCACGTTGCTCGGGCTACTCCTCTTTCTCATCTACAATGACATGCCAGAAATTGTTCGCAGATGACAGCCTTTTGTACAGAGAAATAAAAAAATGGGGACGATTATGTCATACTACAGCAAGATCTTAATAAATTACAGAACTGGGAGGCAAGATGGAAAATTAAAGTCCATCTCCAAAACTGTCATGTCCTCAAGGTGACAAACAAAAAGCAAAACATAACCGACTCCTACTATGAAATCCATCCCTACAACGTGTGGAGAATGCAAAGTACCTCCGCGTGCCCCTGGACAGTAGTATGAAGTGGAAGAAGCATATTGCCAACACAGCTACAAAGGCAAATAGAACCATGGCTTTCCTCAACAAATCCGCCACTGCCACCATTCTGTGAAAAAAAGAAATTAATGCAATGAAGCACGTGTCAGCCCCATACTGGAATATATTAGCTCAGTGTGGGACCCACACACATCACAAGAAACAATGAGCTAGAAAAAGACCAACGTCGGGCGGCCAGTTTTGTCAATGGAAACTATGATTTGGATATGAGCGTAACTCAGCTCATAAACGATCTCCCTTCATCCCTTATCCTCGGAGTGTGAATTCTTTTGTCTTTCGTCCATTTAAAACAAAGACATCGGGTCACTTATTACTAGCTATTGGGTGTGAATTGGTTTGAAAGCGATAGAGTTCAGAGTTCCCATTCAATACTCTATGATTCGTTGTGCGGCAAGGGTCTTGTAGTAGTAGTAGTAGTAGTAGTAGTAGTAGTAGTAGTAGTAGTAGTAGTAGTAGTAGTAGTAGTAGTAGTAGTAGTGGTGGTATTAGTAGTATTACTGCGGAAATGCTCAAAGCCGATGACAAATTTACCCTGGAATACTGAGAAACTCCCAGCTGAGCGGATTACAGGTCTTATAGTAACACTTCTGATTAAGGGCAATCTTTCTGAATGCGGATTTTGTAGGGGAATAATGTTCCTCTCAATCACAAGCAAAGTCTTCAGCAGGATACTCCTAAACCGCATGTATCCAAATATAGAACCACATTTAAGAAAAGAACAGGCAGTCTTTTGGAAAGGACAGTCTAGCTCCGACCATATTTTCTCACTAAGGAAAATCATTGAACAGATTGATGAATGGAACGAAACTTTATATGCAAATTTCTTACACTTTGAAGAAGCATTTGACAGCATTCATGCCCATGCACTATGGAACATGAGACACTACGGCTTGCCCCAAAAGATAGTTAAAACATTGTATAAATGCTATATACTGATTTCAAGGCAAGAGTAATTTGCAAACAAGGACTCTCAGAAGATTTTCAAATAGACTCGTGTACTCCATGACTGTGTGTTTTCCCCATTTCTCTTCCTGAAAGAATGATGAATGGGACCAAAACAGGAATCGGATGGAATTTTTCAGAGATGTTGGAAGATCTGGATTATGCAGATGACACTTTTCTCTTGTCACAAAAATTTCAGGACATGGAAAGAGAAACACATAAGATCAACCGCAATGCCCTGAAAATAGGCTTAAAGATAAATATAGCCAAAACAAAAACAATGAGAATAAATGCAAAACAAAAAGTACCCATCAAATTATTGAGAGATGAGATAAAAATCGTGGACGAATGTTGCTATCTTGGAGCAAAAATATCTGGAGATGGGGACTCGGTAAAGGAAATAAATTAAAGGTTAAGAAAAGCCCGTAAATCTTTTGGCACCCTGAACAAACTTTGTAATGCAAAAAAAAAAAGTCGATAAAAACAAAGGTGCGCATTTTTCAAGAGTAATGTGTTATCAGTTCTTTTATGTGGAGCAGAATCTTGGAAATCAACAAAAAATCGCTTGCTGCAAACTGGATGTTTTACAGGGCAAATGTCTACGAAAAATATTCCATTTTTTTGGCCCAATAAAATAACAACTAAAGATCCTCTATAAAAAGTAGTCGTGACTCCATTTCTGAAACAGTAAAATCAAGAAGGTGGAGGTGGATTGGCCGTGTTTGTCGGGTGAAGTAGGGAGCAAACAGCGCTCAAATGAACCCTGCATTAATAGGGGAAGACCACTGGGGACTTGGAGAAGATTGGTGGAAAGAGAGATGACATTCTTCGGTTGGACCTGTGGTGAGGTTCGGAAGCTGGGGGAAGAAGTCACTGGCGCTCCTTACTATCGACCTTATGCGTTTATGAAACACCAAAGAGTAGTAAGTAAGTAAATAATAGTAGTAGTAGTAGTAGTAGTAGTATAGTAGTAGTATGTAGTGTAGTAGTAGTAGTAGTAGTAGTAGTAGTAGTAGTAGTAGTAGTAGTAGTAGTAGTAGTATAGTAGTAGTAGTAGTAGTAGTAGTAGTAGTAGTAGTAGTAGTAGTAGTAGTAGTAGTAGTAGTAGTAGTAGTAGTAGTAGTAGTAGTAGTAGTAGTAGTAGTAGTAGTAGTAGTAGTAGTAGTAGTAGTAGTAGTAGTAGTAGTAGTAGTAGTAGTAGTAGTAGTAGTAGTAGTAGTAGTAGTAGTAGTAGTAGTAGTAGTAGTAGTAGTAATAGTAGTAGTAGTAGTAGTAGTAGTAGTAGTAGTAGTAGTAGTAGTAGGGTGGGCAAATACCAGCCTGTTTTTTCAAGTTATATGCTGTATTACCAGGTCCGAAATAATCAAATCTAAATTAGATAATTTCAAAAGTTACTACTTAAAATTGATACTTTGTACTGAAATCAATTTGTGTGTATTTTTGATAGATTGCGAATCACCATGCATCCGTAATACATAAACCAGGATACGCTCCTGTTCTTTTTATCACCCCCCCCCCCCCCCCAACCACTCCACTCCACTCCGCCCACATCGTCATCTCATCGTCACGTCGCCTGACGGTGATTTTGCTGTCTGGCCTCTCTAGTACTAGGTCGGGCTAATTCAAATGAGCCCACCTTATTAACCAGTGTACACTAAATAGAGATTTTGGCAAACGAACTTTTTCTTATTTATTGCCTTGCTTGTGCTGGGAAGGTTCCAGTATTGAATTAAATTTATTAATTTACTAATATTATATCAATTTAATATTAGTTTGTGTTGTTTTAATATATTTGTTTATCCATTTAAATTATTTCTTTTTTTTTTCCCTCGTTTTCTTTAGTGTTTCTCAAAACTCATTTATTTAAATTGTTTTCTTATTTGTTTGTTGTTGTTGTTGTTGTTTTTTGTTGTTGTTTTTTGTTTTGTTTTTTAACAAATTAATTTGTTAATTCTTTTTTTTTTATTATTCTTAAAGTAATTACCGCTGTATTTTTATTGCCAGACTAAATATTTTTGCAAAACAATGTAATTTTCTATTGTATTCCCTCTAATAAAACAAAACACTTCTATTCAAAAGTCACGACTAAATAAATAAATAAAATACAACCACCATTTTGGTTTTCTCAACAATTGAATTAGTATACAAGAAATACTCTTCTGAGTAAGGAGATAGTTGAATTCTAAGTTATAGAGGAAATAAATACCTTTAAAGGAAGGGTGGGCAGATTCCGTACTTGCCCGTCCTGAAGCTAATACATACATAAGATGGTTCGCGATGAAGAGGCGGGAAGCAAGGGATAGGTTGGGTAAGGAGCAAAGATAACACGGTAATTATTGTGACGATAGTCAAACGAATACATGAGGAGAGATTGGTAACATTATTTTGTCTTAATTATATTGTATGAAGTATTGGCGAAAACCTAATATTAAATAAACGTTGTTTTTGTTTGTCTTATTTTGACTATGGAACTGATACTGATACTTGTCATAGCAGACCTGCCTACTTTAGATAGGAAAATAAAAATCGTAGTTTTCAGGGCTAATAAAATCGTAGATATTTTAACTACCCTTTAAAAAAATCACCGGAATTTTCGTCTGTTTTGATAGATATCAAATTTTAAAAAACGAGAAAAATAATTGGAAACGTAATAATGATGGTGATGGTGGTATAGTGGTAGCGGTGGT
>NC_088365.1:32518840-32566340 GCF_034508935.2 Berghia stephanieae
GTAGTAGTAGTATTAGTAGTAGTAGTAGTAGTAGTAGTAGTAGTAGTAGTAGTAGTAGTAGTAGTAGTAGTAGTAGTAGTAGTAGTAGTAGTGCAGCTGCTTCGTTTTTGTAAAAAAAAAATTATCTTGTAGCAGATATATTTATTTTATAAGCCTGTTTTATTATTATTATTATTATTATTATTATTATTATTATTATTATTATTATTATTATTATTATTATTATTATTATTATTATTATTATTATTATTATTATTATTATTATTATCATTATTATTATTGGTTTGTTTAAGCTTGATCTTTTTGGGTTTTTTAAAAATTAGTGTTTTGATTTGTTTTTGTTTAGTTTGTTTGTTGTTTTATTGTTGTTGAGTTTTTTATTGATTGAATTGTTTGTTTCTTGTTTGTTTCGCCTTTATTTATTTATTTTTATTTGGGGGCGGGGAGGTGTTGTTTTGGGCATGAGTTTTGGATTTTTTGTTTCGTTTGGTGTTTGTTCGTTGTTTTTTTTTTTGTTGTTTTTTTTTTTAATCGCTATTTTGACCAGTTACCACGATTAGTCGGGTGAAAATAAAGTAAAAATCCAACTCAAAGGATTTCTGTTATACACATTTAATTTATTGAAGTTGCAATAAGTTTATTAAAAGTACATTTGTCATACAAAACGAATAAGTAAATATAACACACATCATATAAGTAGCTCAGCATAAAATGCAGAATTTAACTTATTTTCTTCTCCCTTCTTTTATTTATTACACAATCATTCGCTAGCCTATTCTAGTATATATTTTTTTACTGTTATCATTCATACCATGTAGCCTGTTGGTTACTCATATAAAGTCTAATAAGATTGTTATGGCAATGGAAATATTCTCAAACCAACAAAGGCAAAAAGTCCATTGCAACAATGTTTAATCAAGCCTTAAATGGCTTTTGGCTATCAAGCTTGCAAATAGTATGTGCACAAAAATAAAACGCTTTATCTACATAATTATCTATAATGATCTTTATCAAAATCGTCCAAAGATGTCAGGTTTCTGTATTCTCTGGTTAGCAGGGATGCAGGTTTATGGGTCAATTGAAGAGATAAACTTATATACATATATAAACATATATATATATATATATATATATATATATATATATATATATATATATATATATATATATATATATATATAGGGAGAGATATATAAAGAGGTAGATAGGTAGGTAGGTAAGTAGATAGATAGATAGATAGATAGATAGATAGATAGATAGATAGATAGATAGATAGATAGATAGATAGATAGATAGATAGATAGATAGATAGATAGAATCCCATTACCTTATATTGCTTCTTAAATTACCAGTTTCCTGATTACCTGGGATTCCGATTTCAGGAGTTAACGTTTACTTTTCTTTTAAAAAAAAATCTAATTCATTACTTTCCTGATTATTTTTCGTGAACATCACAATCTCTTTCCATCCGATTTTTTCCCTGTAACTCATTGGCAACTTTGGAATAACTTTTAATCAAGAAACCATAAAATCATGTGGTTTTAATTTAAGAACACAATCCAACAAGCCATGTTATCTATGATATCATCCAAACAATCAAATTGCGAGTTTATTTCTGTTGTCTTAAGGGTGATAATGATAAATACTTTGCTCTGGTTTGAAATAAAAATGTTAAAATTCTTTGTTTATTTTTTGTAACTTATGCAAAAAAGATACCTACTAGATTTATGAATTGTTAAGTTTCGTGACTCAAATAAATCTTGCCTTAAGTATCTCATCAGAAAGGCAAAGAGACGATGCCATGTTATGACAATATATAATCATATATATATGCTTATACGGCTAACCAATCCTTTTTCAGTAATAATCAAGAGAAGGCCAAAACAGTCGTCTTTAACCGAAACATCTCCCACGTCTAGCTTGCTCAATGCCTATTTAGTGAAGAAAAAGAACGTTAGAAAATAATTTAAGGAATGATGCAAAATACACTTCAATAATAACACATTTTTAAAAATATTTCTTTTCAGTACAAAGTAGCCTATAACCATACCCATCTTTTACTATTCCAAAACCTAATAGAGGTTTTAGTAACTCATCTTAATAAATGACATGAAATTCAAAAGGCCAGAAACAAGACAATTTTAATAATAATAATAATAATAATAATAATAATAATAATAATAATAATAATAATAATAATAATAATAATAATTATTATTATTATTATTATTATTATTATTATTATTATTATTATTATTATTTATTATTATTATTATTATTATAACAATAATAATAATAATAATAATAATAATAATATATGATGATGATGATGATGATGATGGTGATGAAGATGATGATGATGATGATTATGATGATGATGATGATGATAATAATAATATAATAATAATAATAATATAATAATAATAATAATAATAATAATAATAATAATAATAATAATAATAATAATAATAATAATAATAATAATAATAATAATAATGGAGATCATTTATACCGCGTCTATTCGACATACAAACAGCTCTAGACGCCTTTTCAATACAAACATCAAAACTACAATAACAGGTCATGGATACATAAAACATGGAAGACGTTCATATCATGAAAAAATAATAATTAAAAGGAAACTGGTTTTAATCTATCAAATATTTCCTAACAAAATAAGTCTTAATAGTTGTCTTAAAAGTAGCTTCTGTATTGCATTTTCTTGAGGAAATTGGAAGAGAGTTCCAAATAGAAGGAGCAGCATGAGAAAAAGACCTATCAGAAAACTTTTTAGAGCCTTTTTTTTTTTGGTAACATTTAATCAGAGATGACCAGTAGATCTTAAAGTTCTGGGAAGAGAGTGCAATGAAATAAGGTTACATAAATATGAAGGAGCAGTTTTGTGATACATTTAAAGCAAAGTTCAGCAATTTTATATTTGAGTCTTAATTCAACAGGTAGCCAATGAAGTGACAATAATATGATCTCTTGCCCTTTTTCTTAGACTGATCCTAGCACAATGATTTTGGATGAGCTGCAATTTGTGAAGGAGAAAGTTTGGAATGTTATGAAGGAGCAAATTACAGTAATCTATCCTAGAAAATATTAATGATGAAACAAGAGTTTTTAGGGCAGTAATATTTAAAAACTTTGATAATTGTGAAATCTTTCTAAGTTCGAAAATGCAATATTTTACAAAGGTAGTAAATGTGTTTTTCCATGGACAAGTCATTTTGAAAGTATATACCTAAGTTTCTAGCCTCTTCTGCAAAATAGATCGTTTCATTGTTAACACAATGAAATTGTTTTGAAGGAATGTTGAGCTTCTTTGGATTGCAGAAAAGAACTTCAGTTTTTTTCTTTATTTAATTTCAATTTATTCACAGACATCCAATTCTTGACAATTTCTATGCAATTTTCCATGGAAGAGACTAGAGCATTCGCAAGCGCTGGTTTAGTTGACATATAAAGCTGTGTATCATCGGCATACATGTGATAATTAATATTACATTGCCTAATGACACCAGCAAGAGGTTGGGTATATAAAGGGTATAAAAAGGGGCCAAGGACTGATCCTTGAGGTACCCCAAAACTCAAAAGAAAAGGGGGAGAGAACGTTTCCGTCAACCAAAATCAATTGCAAATGGTTAGTTAAATAAGCTCGAAAATAAGATTGAAATCAATTTAATACAGTTCCTGGTAGTCCAAAAGGTATAGATAGGCGCTTTAGAAGGACAGAATGGTCGAAGGTATCAAATGCTGCACTGAGGTCAAGTAGGGCGAGAATAGAAATGTTATCTTCACCAGCAGCACGTTTTGGATCTTCAACAAGTTTGCTATTCACTTTTAACAAACTTCAAAATTAGTAATTTTAAATATGAAAAAATCTAAAATTCAATTTCTGAAATTGCTTAAAATGAACTTCAACTTAAACATTTGATTAAACGACATGAGAAAAACAGCATATACTATATTACCTCTGTACCCCTTTGTACCTACCAAGAAAAGTAATACTGAAGTTCTTCTTCTTCCCGGCTTGCCTGATCCGCTCCTTCATCTTCTTTTTTCTTGAGTTGTGGGGGTTCTGACCTGAAGACCAACTTCTTGCCCGTCTGATTTTGAAACATACATGTAAAAATGAGTAATTATGTACAGTATTTGTTGAAGTTTATTAAGCACTGTTTCTACAAATATATATGGTTAAAAATATTTAAAACATGATGTCTGTAATGGTTAAAATAGTCACTCAATGCAAATGAAAATGAAATATATACCAGAATAGTAATTATTATTGTTACATACTTTATGTTTTCGTCTGCTTAATTTCTCCATTTTCAACTAATTTTGATACTATAGTATTAATGTGTGGTAAAACAAGTAACGTTTTACGTAACTGAAATAGACTTTGAAACAAAATTAATTCTGTTAAACAAAATCTTAATCATGTTCTATGATTTTGCATAAACTGTTTAAGACTCAATCAAGATTGAAGCTAAGTAGTATCATTAATTCCATACCTTTTTCTTGGGCTCTGCCTTAGCTCTTTCTAGTGCTCGTCTCACTCTCTCTTCTTGGTGGATTCGTAGTTGCTCCATCTTCTCTTCCCTCATCTTCAACCTCCTCTCTTTGTCTTTGGCCTACGATAAAATAAAAACCAAGAATGAGTAAATGATAAAAATAAAAACCAAGAATTAGTAAATGATAAAAATCAACATTAGATAATAAACCAGGAAAGAGATAACCTGAAAAGATACCATGATTATTTTTTTAATGGATGGTAATTACAATATTCCCATCTTATTCTTCATACTCAACTAAATGTAAATGACAGTGCCCATTCATGGAGCTATTATCCTGAAAAAAAAAAGGTTCTCGATCATTGTTAAAAGTCTTGATATTATTCGTTGACATGGGACCAAGAGACAAGTTGTTTCATATACAGAACGCACTAGAAGTGAAAAGAAGTAAAGATGAGGATCAACATAAAAAGGAAGAATATTGAAAGTCCGATTTATTGTAACTCTTCATGCATATGTAATATTTTGTGCAAAATTATTATTTTATTTCAGAAAAGTGAGAGGAGAAGGTACTTTATGCTGATAAAAGAAATGAAGTGAAAGGATAGTAGAGAATGTTCTCTATAGTCTTCTGGCACTTTGCAACTCAATCAATTTCTTCTTTACGTTATCTTAGCCTTGACTTAGATTTCAAGAGCTCGATTGAAAATGAGTGTTTGGTGAAGGACTTGTATAATACAACACGCACGTCATGACACCAAAGGTAGATTGGAAGTTCTATTTAAAATGGTAAACATTTTAATCGTTGTTTCCATATGAGCATCTGTTTTACCACGTATGAATGAATTTTGGTCCTCCTTTGTGACATGTCTTTTTGCCTTCCATAATTTTCAATTTCTGTATTATTAGGCTTCTATGGTAAGGACCCACAACTGAAAAATTCTCAATCCTATATTATTGGTTTTGAGTATTGTAATGAACTAAAAATTATCCAAGTATTTTTCACACCTTACGACAGGAACAGCCATGTGTGTGTACTTATGGACAACGAGTAATAACCTTCGCGTCTGGCAGACAGAAATAAAATTCGAACATATTATCTTACGATAGTCAACCAGTCTGACAAGCATGCTAAACTGTCACTCTGCCGTCCAGCTTACCTGGACAGTAGAAATGGAAAAGGTGTTAACATATGGATTATTTCCCTCCATTTCACACCCACACCCTGGCTTAATGGCAAAGACAGGCGAGGCGAGGCTCGTGGTAAGCATTTATATATACGTGCATGAGGGTAATATTTCACTTCAGAAATTAATTCTTCAAGGAAGAAGGGCTCAGCTTTTTCTATTAAGTGTTGTATCATTCTATTAAAGGGATGAGTGAAACACTGATTTTAATTTTTAAAATTCTTCCTGCTCTACAACTATGTATCACAACAATATTCTTTCTTCTTACTATTCTTATACCTTATGAATGCATCATTATGACTTTGATATGTATAAGTTCATTTTGGATTAATTCTGCCGTTAACAGTACCTTGTGTTGGTATGACTATCATTTATTTACCTCATGCTATTTAAGATGTTCCTATATGGGCGATAGCATTATTTATTTTACTTAAAATATTTATGAGTCTATACTTATAACGCTTGTGTAGTAGATTATTTATATTATGATGTTAGTAGGCTTGTTTAGTCGTATGTCCTATTTGAACTTGTACGCTAGGTCTGTCATTAGACTGGCTTGGAAGCTAACCTTAGAATTATCATAGGAGTAGGCCTTCATTAATATCAAACATAATTTACAATATGTACATGAATGTAATACTGTTTGAGGGCATACGCCTCCCTCGGACAGGTCAAAAAAGTTTAATCAATCTGACGCCCTATATATTATTTTATCTGATCAAACAAGATTCCAATCTCTCCCTAGGCTGTAATGTAGAGAGAAATTGCAGCCTGACATCTTTACATCAGCCCTGCACAAAGCCTGACAGTACCAGAGAGACGGGCAGAATCTGCCTACGCACCTCGGACTCCACTCTAGGTCAGCCCCAGTGCCAATAAACAAATAAGAGTGGCCATGCTTTAAGTGCTCAATGATGTCATAGAACAAAATTGGTAAAAACGTACATTTATATATTTAAATCAGAATAAATCACACTATCATTTTATTGTCAAAATATACGTAGGACTGGAACTTCTTCTTTCTTATTCATTATTAATTCATTGTGAAGGTTATCCTCATAGATAGATATACGAGCCATAAATTACCGCTGTTTATTATTATCATTTATTATGTAACAGGAAAATCATAGGCCTTGCAGACCTCTATTATATAAAAATAAATTAATAGGGCAATTCTAGTGTAGAAGCTGACTGGCTATGTAAAACGCCTAAGTGTTCGGGAGTTTTATTACTTATTTTTTTATTAAATAAAATTTAATCTCCACCATAAATGACTCTTACAGGTATTTCTAAAATTTCTCTTTCATATAATTTATTTTTTTGGTTTTATGAAACTATATGATCTTCGATTAAACTTAACTTTTTTTCCAAATAAGAAATGTATTAATATTATAAACGTAAACCAAAAAAGAAAAGTAATGGACCCTAAACTGTTTTCTAAGGTGTTCCTTATCCTACTAGTATTCTATTTGATTTTACAATCTAATGGACTAATGGAACTAATGTGCTTGAAAAAAAGGGCTTAACCAAAATGAACACATTTTTAAAAGTCTTTCTTACATCTCAAATTTAAATAAAAGCTCAATAAGATCTAGTGACATTCTAAGCGAAGAGGGTGCATTAAGCTTGTTGAAAAGAGAAATGCTGTCCAATGTTATGAAAAAATTTTTTTTTTAAAAATCCAATAAATCACATTATAGTCCAACTTTTGTTCATTTTTTTTTCTTTAAACGCTTGTTGTCAGCATTTAGCAAGCGAGTGATAATTATATTTTCTTAATGAATATATGAGTAAAAAATGTTACCTTCTCAGCCGCCTCCACCTTATCCTGAGGCATGGTCTCTATCATCTCAAACAATTCTTCTAATCTGTTTTCTATGTTGGTTAACATTTGAAGCGTGCTGGCATAAAGAAAATGACAAATGTTATTAGACATCTTAAGTATGCTGGAGAATAAATGTGAACATTTTTAGAGAAAACTTCTATGGATTTATCATGCATTACAATGATTCATTTATTCCCCTAGCAGGCCACAAGTAATCAAGTATTCATTTCATATGATACAACTGATAGAGTATTTTTCCCCAGGTCTATGATATCAATCCATGCTATCATTACTGAGTGAGTCACAAAAATTTTCATCTTCACAAATTCAAAACCGGTTTGTTTGTTTGTGATTCCATATATAAATGCATACATTCAATTAGAGCAAGCATATTTAGATAAGTCATTTGTAAGTTATTTGGTATGTTGAGAGAAGTCGAATAAATCAGTTACCTAATATTGGCTTCATTGTCTCCAATACAATTTCTGTATACGTCCTCCACTTTCTTATTAAGTTCTGCCAAGTGCTGCTCTTGGTCATCATCTGCTTTGAACTCGCCGTAATTGAACATTCTGGAGTGAATGAACAAAATAAACAATATTTTTGTGTGTGTGTGCTCTTTCTAAAACAAAGCCATTTACGGAATTTGCAAAGAATAACAAACATAATCTATCTGAGAACACCCACTCGGTGGGACAGCCTATGAAACAATATTATGATTAATAACATGGTAGTTAAGTCTTTCAAATAATGTCTTGTGCGATTGTGATTTTGTTTTTCTTTTTAAGATTTTTACAGCGCTTGCAACACATTTAGGTCATTTCAATGCCAGTAAAAAGGAAGAAAATGGAATTGTCAAAAAAGATCTAGATTTACAGTTTAAAGCACACGAGAAAAGCAAAAGCTTTAAAACATGTCTTCATTATAATTGAGGAATTAGAGACTATCTATGCCCTCGAAATTTCCAAAGGCAAAAATCATGCACAGACCTTCTAAATGTAGAAATTAACTTACTGTTTTTATATAGATTTGCTATTAAAACACTTCCAAATAGCATTCTACTTGTCTAAAAACTTTTATACACCTGATATCTCAATTAAATCTAGACAGATATGAAAACCTGATGAAGTGAAAGAAGCTCAGTCTTCTCTAACACAGTCATCAAATTTTGTATAATATTATGTCCTTAAATTCTCTTTAACATACTTGGCTTTAATTTTTAAATCTGCTGCTTTTGTCTCTTCTTTCTTGATCTGTGATTGAAGTTTATCAATCTGCTCCTTTAATGTCTTTGTCTCTTTTTCCCTGAAAATACAATAATACTGTTGAGGAATATTTGTAATTTTAAATGTCTAATTAAAATTTTTAAAAGTTTAAAATTTACAGATGCAGAAAAAAATGAACATTATAACAAATATTTGCAACTGAAGATATATATTGGATAAAGTTCTTAAGATAACATAATATATACATTAACAGACTTTGTCAAAACATGGGTCAGCAATTTGATAATTTGATGCAACTAAGGAGCTTGACATAGACTCTGGCTTTGATGTCGAAAATAAATTTTAAAAACTATTCCTTTAAAATAAGATACAATGAAATGTAATCAAAACAGAAGAATAACCAAAGTTTATTCAATGTAAAAGGAGTTAAGCTTCTTTATGGTGTGTGTGTGTGTGTTTTTTATCTATTTTTTTTTTGTTTCTTTGTTTGTTTGAATTTTTTTTTTTTTTTTTGGGGAGGGGGAGGGGTGTTGTTTTTTGGGTTTTTATTCTTACATTTTGACTTTCGTCTGTTTAATTGTATGCTTCATCTCTTCTAATGCCTCTTCCGTCTCTTGACTGTTTTGAATTAGGGATAAATTTTGCTCCTCGAGTTCAGCAAAAATATCCAACAGTTGCTGGGGGTCATTGAAATATAAATCTAATTCCTGAAAAGAGAAATAATAAATCATTAAGAAATTAAACTATCATAAAAACATATAAAAAATTAAAACAAAATCATAGACGGCTGAAAGTTCATACGAAAAATGTGCTCTCATTATAATCAAATCACCCCATATAACATCTACTAGCTGCTTTCAGTATTGATAATTAAAAATTTACAATAATGACATAAATGCTAACCTCATCAGAATCATCCATATCTGATAGCAATGTTTCGTCCTCTTCCATTTTGTCTTTGGATTTGGTGCCACTGGCGCTGAAAAAAGAACAATATAAGAAAGACAATTAATACTGAATAATGAATAATTGTAATAAATGGGCATTGCATTTGGTAAAACTCTTTGACATCATTTAATTTAAAGGTCTCTTGACCTCTATAATCCTTAATGTTTATGATATAATACATAGCTGGCAGCGATGAGTATCTTATTGTGAAAATCTATGCTTAGTATAAGAGGATAAGAAGAGAAGGGGTATTTACTAAAATATACATATAGTCTTGACTTGAGTGTCAATGAGTATCTGACTTGAATATTGCATGCGTGCATTTACAAAAGGGGTACCTGACAGGTGACTTGTACTACATGAAATAAAAAAAGTGATTCCATATGGCCTTTGGGATGGGGAGAGGGAGAAGAAAGATTGCAAAGTGCATTATCATAAATTCCTGGGAATATGCATCATATATGGTTGTATTTATCACATGTTATCTAGTCACTAAAAACTCATGACTTACGGTAGCTTTTAAAAAAAATGTTTTTATTTAAAAAATTAAAGCTAATAAATAAACCATAATATTGACAACTTTTGAAAGCACATGAAAAATCAAGTATGAGTGTTTCTTGATTAAATTATATAAGCCATGTAACCATAGGTGCTTACGTTTTCGCAGGGGAACTTTTTTCAGGCTTTTTCTTTATTCTCCTCCCTCCACTTGAGCCTTTATCAGAACTGCCTTCTGAATAGTGGGAAGGGGATTTTGGCAGGGTTGCTTCCTTTTCTTTCCTCTTCTCTTCTCTTCTCTTTTCTCTTACCTTTTTGCGTTCTTCTTGGATTTCCTTATTTTTTTCAAAGGCAAATCAGAATGATTAAAAACCTATATCATCAACAGAATGCAAAATCAAGTTTGAAACAAAATAAATAGTACCTATATGGTTTAAAAAATCATCATTGTCTTCATTTCCAGGAATAATGTTAATCATGCTTTACTCAACATTCTAATCTTATATCCTCTTTGGGGAAGTGGAAAATTATATCAATAGTATTAATAATAATAATAATAATAATAATAATAATAATAATAATAATAATAATAATAATAATAATAATAATAATAATAATAATAATAATAATATTAATAATAGTATTAATAATAATGATAAGCTCAAAGCACTTTACAATATCATTTGACAAACCGTAAACACGCTCATACCGTGACAAAAGACCAATACAACAATTTCACACACCAACTATAGTTTAAAAAAAAAACAAAATAAAAAGTGATATTCAGCAAATGAGAACTAAAATAAAACAAATAACTAACATAAAGCAAACAATTAGTCTTACAGCTGGTATAAGGGATTCCAAGAAATTCCTATATAGTTGGTACTCTTTTAGTGTATCTTCATATTTAGAAATTTCTGATTTGATCCCCATCATCTGGGCATTGATTCTTTTTATCTCATTCACTTTTTCCATTTTCAGTTTTGCTTCACTCTCAGCACTGAAAAAGAAATGTTTTCATTAGTAAATTATGAATTAAACGACTCCATTAAAAAAATTAACACAGTAAATTGATAAAGATTGATCTTTTAAGCTGAGAAATGCGCAGACTTGGTAATAAAAAAACTTGGCCAGGGAGGCTATAGAGTCATAGTCCCTGTTGAAGATGGAGCACGAGGTTGGTTGGACCAGAAGTATATGAACTCTTAGGCTAGCTCAATATTTCTGGCAGACAAAGAATAAAAACTATTCAAACTCTTAATGAAACTACAAAGAGAATCTCTCATTGGGCACGGATAAGGAGGAATGAAAATGAACTCAATTAACAACATAAGGAGTAAGGTTCTCCTCTGAGACTTTCTACTTTAGCTTTACCTGAGTTTCTGATACTGAAAATGGAACCATGCTCTTGATGGACATATGACACGTTTATAGCAATGGCCATGAGTTGCTTTTTTTTTCTTTTGTCACAACTGAACCAAATAAAAAAGCCAAATTATGTTTTTTTTCTGTATCATTTTATTTGTTTGCTGTTGGGGAAGTTTTGTTTATTTTGTTTGGTTTCAAATCCCTAATGAAGAGTGACCCTTTATATTTTTATACTAATCATATTTCACTGCATAATTGTTAATCACTTTTATGCTTTTAGGACAATCGATTATCATTACTAGATGTATCTACAGTAAATAAGAATATATCATTAATGTGGTTAAAAAGTAATCATTTAGACCTTTGAGACCCATGGATTTGGAGTTTATCACAGTCTCTTTGGCATTAAACAGACAGTAACAATTGCTTGCTACCCTTTGGATAGGATGTTAGTACTTTCTGTCAGATCTAACAAGCCTTGTCACCAAGCCACTGCTGAAGGATCAGATAAAACCTCGACTACTCATGGAACTGATACCAACTGAGCTTTAATAATAATAATAATATAATAATAATAATACCCTTGGGGACCCTTGTTTAATTAATCATAAATCATACAAATAAAAGTATAAGGAAAGAGTACATCAGACGTATTGCAGATCAAATACAGACACCTTAAAGTGTTTATATCCAAAAAGAGAGTTAACTAACCACCTATCTATACCCTAGGGTTTACTAGAATTAGAATCAATATATTACTACATACATCTTGATAGCCTCAACTGAATTTTTGTCATTTTCTTTCAAAAACTCATCAAACATGGCTGCATCTTCCTCCAAATATTGCTCAGCCAGTTCAAGCTTCTTCTCCTCAGCCTGAGCAATTTCCTCCAGCTTTCTCATCTCATCTCTTTTAACTCCCAAAGAATACTGGGAAATGAAAAAAATTGAATAAATTTATCATTTTTAATTCAATCATTCAATGTCAAACTGAGTTCAATGAAACCTATTCTTATAACCATTAGTAAATGATTAGTTTCGTACATTTCTTTTTATCTGCCATTAAAATATTAAACATGAGTTTAAAAAATAAATCAATAAGGATGGGCAATCAAAGAATGGCACAGTAAAAGCAATAAAAATTAGATAAACAAAAAGCAATGGCTATAACGTTACAAAATAAAAAAAGGGAGATACCATTTAAAATATTTGTTAACAAATGTAGAATTATTAAGCCTGTTGTTGCTATCAATAAATGATTAGGAAATGCATTTTTTCACATTTACCAAAAAAGAATCTTACCTGAACTAAAAACATCTCCCTTTTCTTAGCAATATATTCAGCCAATGATTCTTTCTCCACATGCCGATCTGTTAAGATGTAACAAGGTGTTAAAATATTATATACCATATGATAATTATATTATATTATATTACATTATATCACATAATTTTAATTTTATGACATTAAGTCAGGTTTTGTTTATTTGTTCATTTTTGTTTGCTGTTGTTTAGTTTATTGGGGGGTTGTGGGGGTGGGACTGTTGTTTATTTTCTCACTATTGATTACTTTGTGTTGTTTTCAAATAGTTAAAAGCATAAAGAGAAAAAGTCCCTTGATTAAAAACATTTATTTTACAATAGATCGATGAAGAAGAAGGCTTCACTGTTGAAATGCCTAAGCTAAGTGATGACTTAGGACAAAGTTGTCTCTTTTTGATAAATTGGTAGCGTTGAAGAGATAAATAGAGCGTAATAGAGAAGAGAGTTTATTTGAGTAAATTGATTATAAAACTCCTCCTCCTAGTACCTACAATAATAAGCGAATATTATATCTTTTGATTCTTTCTGAATTAATATATTTAGTATTTGTTCAAAGACCATCATTACTGATTTGTGTTTGTGCAATATATATATAAGATAAGATAAGATAAGATATACTTTATTCATTCAAAAAAATGGAAATTCATTTACAGACGTGGCATGCATGAAAATGTATAAACACAAAGTTGAGAATCTATGGCAACAATGTATACATATATAATATATGCAAATGCACAAAAAGGTAAAATTATACAACCAAGAACCAATAGCAACACTTTATATATTAATTTGATAAATTGAGATAGGCCATACCTCTGGCCTTTAGTCAGAACTTGTGTGTGTATATTTAAAAGATAGTATTTAATTTAAATCACAGTTGCGCGTTAAAAATTCGAACACTATATATATATATATATATATATATATATATATATATATATATTATATATATTATTGTTATGTGTGTGTGTGTGTGTACGTGTGTGCGTATACATGTGTATGTTTGTGAGTAATGTTGTATATATTACAGAATATCATTTGATTTATCAAGGAAAAGATGAGGACAATAGGGCCTACAGATTATTCCAAAGTTCAAGCATCTGGAACAATTTAAATAATAAAAGACAGGATTTACCTCTTGTAACAGCGATTGTGAATTGTGGATCGTCTTTCACAGCTACAGCTTTATCACTCTCCTCCTCTTCTTCAGAATCAGATTCCGGAGGATTTATCATTGCAGCTGTGCGGAAATTAACTCTAGAAGCATATGTTGATTTCTCATGAACCTTCAGACTCCTTTGTCTCAAGCGTTCCTGTGAAATACATTAAGTATCAAAATCTTGTTCAGCCAACACACTTTATAGGAAAAGCTGAAGTAGGAATGTGCCCACATATTTGAATATAATTGGTATTAAATGGCAAATGGACATTTGGACAATTAATTGCTTTTAAATATGTGAATATACATACACAGTTACAGTCGCATTCAAAACATGAAACAGATACGAAATTTAAAACCACAGTAGACAGATTGTATCTTAGGCCAAAAATAACAGCAGAAAAGACAATTGCATTTGCAGGAATATAGACAATCCATCAAACAAACGTCTGATGTCAACAGGAATCACCTACATTACCCAAAGTGAGCAAATTGAGGATTAAAAGTCTTGTCCAAGGAAAAAAGCGAAAGTGCCTGAAGCTGGACTTGAACAAAGGACTTTCCAGTCACATTACAATGCCTTGACCACTTGGCCACATCGCCATTCCATTTCTTTTGTTAATTGATCCAGAAATGAAGATACCTGTTTTTTTCTTTGTCTTTCTTTGTCTCTCAGGAGGAAAATATCGCTATCTGGAGGCATCTTGAACGGGTTTCCTTTTGGAATGATTTCATCTGAAAGAGGAATATACAATTAATCCATAAATCAACAAATCTATCAATACCTGAGACCTGAATGAATTATAAATTTTAGTTAATTAGTTTCTAGTTCACGTAAGATTACATGAATTTATTCAATTGATGTATTGAAGAATAAATCCATTTATAAATGAATCATGTCAGGGTAAACCAGATATTTTAAAAAGTGCCTTGAAATTCAAAATGATCCGAAATGTGAAATCTTAGATTTTTTTTTTACCTTTAAGAAAGTGTATTTACTCTCCTCAAACTTTTTCGTGGTCCCCTGATGTTGATTTCATCGGATTACACTGTAGTTGTGTGTGTATGTATGTGTGTGTGTGTGTGTTTGTGAGATAGAGAGGGAGGGAGAGAGAGAGGGAGGGAGAGAGGGAGGGAGAGAGAGAGAGAGAGAGAGAGAGAGAGAGAGAGAGAGAGAGAGAGAGAGAGAGAGAGAGAGAGAGAGAGAGAGAGAGAGAGAGAGAGAGAGAGAGAGAGAGAGATTGTATGTTTGAACATGCGTGCTTGCATGTTTGTGTATTTAATAATGGAATATTTAAATATTTTTAAATAATTGGGTTTAAAGTATTAATGCACTACCAACTTGGTTTATTTGTATGCTTGGTCACTCTTCAACAAATCTCAATGACTTTTTAGAAATTTTCCTTACCAGTCTTAATTGTGTGAGTGCTTGAACCAGACTTTGCTGAATTAGGGAATGTCACTTTCCCAGACTGTCTTGAAACAATCCTGTCTCCTAGATGTAGGTGAAAATTAACAAATTGTCTTAATCATTTTCAGCAGTAGCTTCAGAAATAGAAACATTATTAGTTTTATTGATTGCACAGTTCATTTGTTTAAAGCCCTTAAAGTACTCTTTCTCTAGAATGATATTCCTTTAAACAAACAATAAACACAAGTAATTAATACACCAATACAGTGGTCTCCGTTTATAAACACTCCAGCTATAAGTACAATCCTGACAAAAGATGGTCATGGCACGAAACAGAATTTTTATTACAAAAATTTACCCTTTTATAAGCACATATAACAAAATGGGCTCCACTTATAAACACCCTCAATTCTCTGACAATTACTTTTAAAAATCAGAAATAAAAGGAAATAAATGAATATTTAAATCTCTTAATACAAAAGATTTATAAACACGGTTAACAGTACAGAAATCATCAAAATGTTCTGTGAATAATGTATGGTTCACACCTCCCTATTCTGTCATTACATCTCTTGCACAAAACAATTGGCCACTAAGTGATGATATGAACTTTGCACTAATATACAGGCTCCTCGGCAGCTCAATGAAATGGTAAAGGGGAGTGGGGGTGGTCATAATTAATTATAAATCAAGAATCATTTTGATTACCACAGCTTTTTTTTACAGAGGTGTTATAGTGGGATGTATAAAGACAAGGCTCACATCTGTAATCTTTGTGACTTTCGCGATTTAATACATAGACTACATCTGTTGACAAGTCTTTAAAAAAAATAATTGAGCTTTATATAGCGCAATATCCACTAAATGTGCTCAAAGTGCTTTACAAGTGGTCCCTTGTCAACAGCAACATTTAACATGTAGGATGGGATATGTCGCCTGTTAGGCGATATTACAATTTTTCGGACAGAGACATCGATGTTAACAGACAGGTTCTCATTTTACACCTGAGTACAGTGAGAGAATGTGAGTAAAGAGCCTTTTCCAAGGACTCAACCATGCTACTAATTCTATTTTATGCTACTCTGCACCAACAACCACAGATATTCAAAGACCACTAAAACCATCAGATTTCAGCTTCGTCATATAGAACAGTGTCGGAACCAGTTGACAGAAATAGTGGATGGCACAAACAAAATCTGATCAAACGTCAAACAAGCAACAATAACAAGCTTCTTATCCCTTATCCAACACCTACAGTGCAATGAAAAAAAAAGGAAAAAATACATTAGAAAGAGGAAGAAAATCAAATTAAAAATGACTTTTTCATGGGCCAATGACAGCTCATATGTAAACATTTTAAAACTAAGAAATGAAAGTTATTATATTATGATCTGAGCATTGAACAAAGGCTTTGCAAAAAAATAATCTGAATCCACTTATAGCATGATTCGGCTATAGGCACGATCTGCTTGATTCATGAGGGTCATGTATAAAAGGAGACCAATGTATTTCTATTTCCAAATGGCTTCAAATGCACATATCCATGTAATGATTATTCTGCTATTACGGTAATTTAGATTTTGATTTTGGGCAGTACTAAAATCACTATATTCCGATTCTTTAAGAAATGTTTATATTTGAATTAAGAAACATATCATAAAAATGCAATATGTATTGCTAATGTGTTCATTCACCATCATTTAACCTTTACCAAAGTGAGGAATTATAAAATAGACTATGTTTGAACTCCTCAGGACATGCAAAAAAGTTTGAGGGAGCAGTGTCTTGCCATATGACTTGATGGAAAGTGGGGTTGTATGGCTCAGCGATAAGGTCTTTGCTTCGTACCTGAAAGGTACTGTTCGACAATCCATTGGGCTATGAGGCCTTTAGCAAGTCACCGCTTCCTTGCTCACTTGGCAGCACTGTGCTGCGCAGACATCTCTTGAGGTTGAATAAAGGGAACTTTATGACATGTTACAAGGGGTGCTACTCCACAAAATTTATTTACCAAAGTAGCCAACCATTGGCAAATCATAGCACATGGCATTAAAATTGGAATCAAAGGCGAAGTTATAAAAATAAGCGTACTGTATACACACACCTGCAATGTTCCATTTCTGCTGTACACCTACACACAATACACCTACGTAACTGTCAATGTCAGAGTTAATCATAATAGGTTGAAATCAGAGGCACATCTTTTTTTAAAATTAATTTTATTTTCACTGGCTGGGTGATATTAGCTCAAGGACATTGTACTCGAGGTAAAAAGTAGTTCAAGGAAGGAATGAAATTAGAACAAAGAATAATAAGGAGAAAAAAAATGGGACAGTTGAATGAAAATGATATACTATATTTCATCTAAAAATAAGTAAGCCTATTGTTGAGATATTCAACACTCTAACACACCGACCGTTTATATTACACAGAATGTTTATCATTTCTTGGAGTTGAATCAAAATGATGAAGAGTAACTTATAAACCTAGTAAACAGCAGAGACAATATTGGCTTTTATTTAAAAATTCTAAATTTATTTATTTTATTTATCTATTTGTTTTGTATTGTCTGCTTCTTTTGCTTTTTGTTTTTTTTTTACCAACAGACCAGTGTAAGTGTAAGAGTGTCTAAATTAATTTTAAACGCAAAAATGCATGTCGAATTAATTAAGAATGAGTATATCATTATATCATATTGTCATAAATTATTGACTTGAGAATCGATTCTAATATGTTATATGACTTCTTATATCTCGAGAGGTACAAAAAGGCACTTGCAATTCAAAACAACAGCAAATAGATAAATAAATAAATCCAAAATTGATTCTGAAAACATTACTAGGTTTTGTAAGGCACTGTGCTTGAGTATGATAAACTATAACAGTTCAAATGATTAAAATAGGGGGAAAAAAGAAGTCAATATACCTCGAGATTTTTTTCCGGATGCCTCAGAGGGGACAGGTGATCCCATATTCGATTGAGCTTGAGGGGAGTCTCCCATGTTGAGGGTTTCTGAAATTATGTTTTTTACGATTTTCGTTTTACCAATATAATATATATTTTCATCACAAAGTCATATAATCTTCAGGCTATGAAATTACTGTTTAAAATATCTTCGTGTGAGAGAACGGCAAGACTCAAGACCATTAAGTTGAGCGTGCATCATCAAGACCATGAAGATATCGATGAAACGCCTTTCCCGTGTAGACCCGTACTCACTTCCCCTTATAACATTATAACATGCTAATTATATTTGTATGAATCAATAATAAGCGGGAATATGCCATTACGACTTGGCATTGCAATCTTATCTTAGCTTCCGTCAAAACATGCCATTCTGTGGCAAATCTCACCGCATTTCTTAAAATTAAAGTAAAGTTCAAGTTCAGGTTAAGGCTGAAATTCATCCGAAGAAAGGCATAGTTTTCTATTTTAAACAATAATAATAATAATAATAATAATAATAATAATAATAATATAATAATAATAATAATAATAATAATAATAATAATAATAATAATAATAATAATAATAATAAAGCATAAACAGAAACGGCCTGGGTAACAGTAGCCTCAGTAGCACCCTGACTTTGAAACAAACGCGAGCCCCTGATGATAAAATGCATAGCAATTTGCAATAACCCCGAAGAGCATTACTCAAGTCTGAGTCCTTACTGACAGTCACAGCTATCTACATATTGTGTGAGTGTAAGGATACAAGAATGAGATGATAGAGTCTCTTATTATCTAGAAGTTAAGAGTAAGAGTCAGCTGAGTTTGGGTGTCTTTAGTAATAATGTAGTCGTCATAGTATTGACCTGCTAAGGCTAAGAGATGCAAATAAGAGATGAAATTATGTCATCTGAAACAAACATATCATAATGAGGCAAGTGAAATAAATCAAAAGATTAAACTAAGAAATAATAAACAAACATGTTTAGCACCTCCACTTCAAATAGAAATAAAACTTATAGAGAATATATAGAAAGTTTCCAATGTACACAGGATGTTGATGTCCCTAACAACGATAGGAGGAAATACCTTTTTTGATTGAAGATAAATTTAGTGTAAGGTCAATGTATTATGGAGCTACGATTTTAAAAAAATATAATAGTACATATTAATACAATTTAACATATAAATTAAGCTAAAAATATATATTAATTGATTGATAATATGAAATAATAGCTAATGAAGCAAAAATCTAAACATCATTATCTCCATAACAAAGAACTATATTTTAATAGTTTTTGACCTTTGACTTGACCTTAATATTTCCCGCGAAATATTGGTGGATCTAGTTCCTCTGCTGTAAACTAAACGCTTTATACTTGCGTGTTATATTTTTGTAAAAAATCAAGTAGTGATTAGTGATATCTATATTTAATTTATAGAATTCCATTTCTCCCTACAGAATGGCTGTAAGTATAAATCAAATCCTCAGAACTTTGAAATAATTACATAATCATATTACATTAAAATAAAAACAAAGGAATGGGGTTCGTTGATTTGGTACCACCCCACCATGTATGCATGGAGTAATTTGTCAAGTCCAAGTGTTGGCGTTGGCGATTCTTTGTTCAAGTTCTGTTACCATGCACAGATGATTCAATATTGTTTTCAGAATGTATAATCACGTCTGAGCACACTTGCAAAGAAGTAACAGTAGCATGTATAGACCAGGTAGTCGGTTCATATATATTTTATCCTATTTTCATCAACTCTCTCTACGCCCCCCCCCCCCCCCCACACCCCCTCTCTCTCTCTCTCTCTCTCTCTCTCTCTCTCTCTCTCTCTCTCTCTCTCTCTCTCTCTCTCTCTCTCTCTCTCTCTCTCTCCTCATCCCCAGTCACTTTCTTCTGAGACCGCTGTTTTTGCTGGTAATGGTAATGTCAATTAATTATTTTTCCCCAAAAGGATGACACTAGTTCTGATGCTGATCCCTTCTCCACTGCCACAAGTCCCACCAGACCATCAAGAGTAGACCCTTTAACCTCCAGTCCTGGTAGAGACCTTCCACCATTTGAAGATGACCCAGATATGGTAGATGATGAAAATCCTGATGGAGATGTGGAAGATGAAGAAGAAGGTGAAGAACTGTTTGGGAACAATCTGGAAAGGTAATTTTATGGGGGTTTTTTTATGGCCTGAAATTCTTTGCTATGTAAATGTAAAAAAAAGATAACGGACATGCAGATGGCTTTCAATGATGTAAGGTCATCCCTGAAGATGACAAAGTGTCACTTCGGACTCGATTCTGAATAGTCTCCTAAGTGCGTGCCATAAGTATCTTGAACTTGAATGTGTGTGCGCAAATACAGAAGGGAGACAGTACGGGTAGTAAGCAAAGGGTGAAACTGGAACTGAGAGAAAGCAAAAGAAAAGTTCAGAAGAAATTCTGTTTTGCCCATATCAGGCTGACACAGCTGATACCCTACTTAGTACTGTCGAAGGATTGTTGCTTGTCTAACACTGTCATTCTTTTGTCCTGATTTTGTTTGGACATTGTGTAAAGTTGTTAGAAAAGCTTTTCCTTTAGACCTCATTTACTAATTTCTATCTGGACTTCCAATTGATCAATGATTTTATCTTTCTCATCAAATAAAGCAGGTTTAGGTTGCTTGATGATAGTTAATGTAACATTGTTATTTTCATTTACATCAATTGTATGTAATTGTCAATAACTAAAATAAATTCGAAATTTACTGCCAGGGGAGGCTATTCAGATTCAAGTCCAGAGAACTTGTTGATTGCACGTGTGCATTGGAGTTCGAATAGCCATAGGAAACTATTCAGACTCGAGTCTGAATAGCGACAGCCTGAAGAGAAACCCTCTTGACGATGTACAATGTGAAGACACAGTGGCCCCTTGTGGGAAGGGGGTTATGAATGTGTTCATACCTTGTGGAATCTGCATACCAGTTTTCCAATCTGATTCTTCTATTTTCATAAAAGCTAGTCATATTGATTGCAAATTTACATATGTCCAAATATTTTTTATTTTTTAAAATTTTAACTCAAGCAAAAGTTACAGGTTTCTATTATGACCTCTGTTATCTACCTTCTTTATCCCTCGTTCATAATTTTGGGAAGTGTTAAAAATCATTCTTACCTCTAAATATTAAAGTGAAGTGCTCTTGAGTTTGCATTTTTGTCTCCAAACTGTATCCCTGATCTTAAATATAGCCATTTATTCATTCCTTGTAAAGCAGTCTTGTCTTGTTTGTACTGCTTTTTTTAAAATATTTTTTCTCAGGGAAACAATATAAATATATATTTGTTTTGGCAAAGAAACACAATTTGTATTCCAGGGATTACCAGGCCATACCAGAGTTGGATGTGTTTGAAGAGGCTGGGCTGGATACATCAGAATATTCAGACATGTCTGAAACACAAAGGCAAGATGCAGAAAGGGAGATGAGGGATAGAGATCGAGAAGAAGGAAGAGGTCGTATGAGGCGGGGATTGCTTTATGGTAAGATTTATTGATTAAATTGCACTTTTTAGAGGCCTTTCCTTGCATACAATACATATCTGCCTTAAACTAAGAGAAAAATCTGTTATTTCCTTAAAGTTTATATTGTAATTTAGAGATATTATGGAAGTCCCAAATTTGAAATACTTTCATGTTGCCAAATATTTACTGCTCAGTCCTGTTTTAATGATGATGATTAAATCTGTTGTTCTTTTACATTACCATTTTCTAAAGATGATGATGATGATGAAGACCGTCCGGCCCGAAAACGTCGCATTGCTGAAAGAGCTGCAGAAGGTGCTGTTCAAGATGATGATGAGGAGGTAGTCCATCTTATCAATATAATCATTACACATTCTTTTCGCAAAACTGTTGTTCATACTATAACAATGAGAACACAGAAAATTTCAAATTTTCCTAATTGGATTATTTTTTCTTTTTTACTTTTTTTCTAGGACCTCAGTGAATTTTAATTTGAAAATGTTATACTGTACTTTAATATTATTGTAGACCATATCATAAATGTAATGAAAATTTCAATAATATATATGGTTTAGACAATGAAAATATGTGAATTGTCCATCGGGGGACAGACAAAAGATGAAGAAAATGATAGAGGTAAAAATGACATCAAATTACGAAGAAAAAAAAGGAAAAACACATAGGCAGAGATACTAAGACGATAATTAAGAACAAAACAAATGAGCTTTCAATTGATAAGTGATGTGTTAGTGATTTTTAAAAAACAAACAAAAAGCGAGGACGTGGGGTGATTTATAGATGGAGAATGTTATGGAAGAGAGATAGAGGGAGGGAAGGAGTATTATGAAAGATGAACTGTAAATTAAGAATGATGCACAGCCAAATACTTTAAGAATTAGTTGAGAGGGGGATATATTATAAGATGCTGAGAGAGGTATCATCAAGATTTTTTAAAAATAATTTTTGTAGTGTATATATCTTTGAACTAAGTTCAACTTTCCTCCTGTTCATATGAGCAGTGATGACAAAAGTCCAGTTTGGAGCAAAAAATTTCGGGTTACGGGTAACTTCCATCACAATCCGGTGAGGTCAATTTGTTACAAGGATATCCCACCTCCAACCACGACATCATTATCACTGCCACTACTACTACAACCACCACCACTACATCATCATCACAAGCACTACTACTACAACCATCACTACGACAACTGCTACAACCACCACCACTGCATCATCATCACTATCACTACTACTACAAACACCACACCACCACCACATCATCACTACAACTACAGCTACAACCATCAGCACATCATCACTACCACTACAACGACCACATAGTAATCACTACAACTACTACTACAACCACACCACCATATCGTAGTCACTACAACTTCTTCTACTACTACAACCACCACCACTACATCATCATCACAAGCACTACTACTACAACCATCACTACGACAACTACTACTACAAACACCACATCATCACTACAACTACAGCTACAACCATCAGCACATCATCACTACCACTACAACGACCACATCGTAATCACTACAACTACTACTACAACCACACCACCATATCGTAGTCACTACAACTACTACTACTACTACAACCACCACCACTACATCATCATCACAAGCACAACTACTACAACCATCACTACGACAACTGCTACAACCTCCACCACTACATCATCATCACTATCACTACTACTACAAACACCACATCATCACTACAACTACAGCTACAACCATCAGCACATCATCACTACCACTACAACGACCACATCGTAATCACTACAACTACTACTACAACCACACCACCATATCGTAGTCACTACAACTACTGCTACAACTACCACTACTACATACATGCCGAATCTTATGAATTTTTCGTAATTTTACGAATTTTAGACAATTTCATGGCCAAATACGAAATTTTATGGAAAATTACGAATTTTTAATTCTTAGTATTACTTAAATGATAATAGAGATAATAATAATAATGATGATAAGAAGAACAAGTACTACCACTACTATTACTACTACTATAATAATGATGATAATAATGATAATATTGTGGTTGTTCATACACAATTTCAGAAATTATGAATTTCCTTGTCAAATTACTAAAAATTTACATTAAAATTACTAAATTTGAAGTTTTCAATTTGGCAAGTCTGCTACTACATCATCATCACTACCACTACTACTACAACCACCACCACTGCTACTACAACCACCACATCACTACTACTACAACTACCACCAAATCATAATTACTACCATTACTACTACAACCACCACCACCACATCATCACTATCACTACTACTACAACCACCACAACAACATCATTACAACTACAACTACCACCACATTATCATCACTACTAACTACTACTACTACTACTACAACCACCACCACCAACCGCATCATCACTACTACTACTACAACCATCACCTCTAGCACCAAATCATCATCACTACCACCACTACTACAACCGCACCACATCATCATCACTACCACTACTGCTACAAACACCATCACTACTACTACTACTAAAACCACCACCACATCATCACTATCACTGCAACTACAACCACCACCACCACATCCTCATCATCACTACTACTACTACTACTACTACTACAACCACCACCACATCATCACTATCACTGCTACTACAACCACCACCACCACATCCTCATCATTACTACTATTACTACAACCACCACCACATCATCACTATCACTGCTACTACAACCACCACCACCACATCATCATCGCTACCACTACTACTACTACAACCACTATCACATCATCATCACATCCACTATTACTACAACCACAAACACCACATCATCCTCACTATCACCAGTACTATAATCACTACCATATGGTTTTGGGGCTTTAATTCGTTTGAAATAAAAAAACTTTGAGATTGTATTTGGCATTGTATTTATAATATATCATAATATAATTCTAATCAGTTTTCTATTTAGAACTATACAATATGTAAACACAATGCCAAATACCATCCCAATCCCCTTTTCTTGTTTGCGGAAATTCCTGTGAGCCAAATTTAATGTTGGCGTCTCTGCTATGAGTATTTCTGTCATGATAATATAAATATTTCTAATTAAAACATTTCTCTGACATTGGCTATCCACCTTCACAGTTTCTTCTCAAATAAAAACTCTCTAGTCTTATGAACTGTCATTCACATGCTTGAAAATCTCACACTGCCCATAACTATCAAGAATGAAAAGTTTAGAATTTGGTTCCATTGGTTGTCTGCTTTTGAAATAAATGTTATCTCTTTTTTAAAAAAAATATAATGTCCTATTGTTATGTTTCTATGAATTGTTAACATCTTGCTGTATCCATGCATCAGATGATTGAAAGCATTGAGAATCTGGAGGATATGAAAGGTCATTCTGTCAAGGAATGGGTGGCCATGTTGGGACCAAAGACTGAAATTAAACACAGATTCAAAAACTTCTTGAGGACTTATGTTGATCAGCGAGGACACAGTGTTTACAGGGAAAAAATTAGACAAATGGTTGAAGGTAATCGTCTCTTTTCCCATATCAATATATGCCCCTGAACACACACACACACTCTCTCTCTCTCTCTCTCTCTCTCTCTCTCTCTCTCTCTCTCTCTCTCTCTCTCTCTCTCTCTCTCTCTCTCTCTCTCTTCTCTTCTCTTCTCTTCTCTTCTCTTCTCTCTCTCTCTCTCTCTCTCTCTCTCTCTCTCTCTCTCTCTCTCTCTCTCTGACCTTGCTAGGGCGTTTAACTTGAAGGAAAACAGTCAAATTGAAGGATCCATTATATATTTTGGGGCATAGGTATATCTTTGCTATTATTGATAAAGACTTCACTTACTGATGCTTTGTTAACATTTGAATGTTTCACATTGGATCATTCATGTCTGAGTTGGACCAAACAACAGATTGCTCTTAGGGTCTGCTTCTGTCCTGTCCCTGATTCTTACTTTTGCTTGGTATTTGTGTTGTTAGTGTGGATATACAATCTTTTGACTTTCCCATCCCCGCCTTTGTGCTGGTGCTTATATAATCGAAAAATGTCATAAAATCAGTGCAGTCACTATCATATTCTTTCTGATTCTAAGAATTCAACTGCAAAATTCAGTTTAATTTTTTGTAGTTGCAGGCCTGTAAATCTTCCAACTATGGTCGGAATTTCCACTCACCTGTATTTGTCAACAATCGATCCACCAACCTCCTTCAGTCCCTTGAAGAAACAAAAAATTATTAGCAGAACACTTCGTTCTGTACTATTTTTAGTGTGGTGTAGCTTTGTAGCTTCCCTTATACGTGTTGAGCCAGTGAGTAAAAAAGTGTCTTATTTTTAGCTTTTGTCTAGGAAAGCTGTACTCAATGTTTTCTCTCAACCATGAAATAGTTGATAGTTATATTGTGATGAATGAAGCTACTGTTGTATGATATCAAAGTTAAAGAAAAAAGGGATTTGTTTACATTACATTTTTCAGTCAAATTTGTATTTTCGGATTTTTTATCTAACCACTGACATTTTTCTTTGAAATCTAGATCTAGTTTGCTTTAATTTCAAAGTATCGGAAGGTTTTGTTGATCATTCTGCTAAGCTGTTGAGAATGGGGTAACTAACTGGTATTGTTTTCCAACATTTGCAAGTCTGCAGTTGTTATGTCTTGAATTATAACTCAATAATCCTCAAGGAAATTTTTAAAAGCCTAACCAACTTTAATTATCTGTATTATACCCCACAGGCAACAAAGAGTCTCTTATCATTGACTACAACATGTTGGCATCAGTTGAACAAGTCTTGGCTTACTTTTTACCTGAAGCACCAACAGAAATGTTAAATAATCTGGATGAGGTAGTTTTATTGAGAAATGAAGTATTTTTATTCATCAGCTTGAAGTATCTTTTCATATATTTTCTTTTTTAACCATTATGAAGATTGTTGAGATAGGTGATGCAAGTCTGTTTTAAAGTAATATAACTAAAATAGTTTACACATTCAATGTGTTAGGAATGATGCATTTTATGTGACAAGGCCAGTCTTGAGCTCCTGATGTACAAAGAATAAGTTACACAGTTGTTGGTTGACAAGTCATTAAAGGGATAATATAACTATTGGATATGTAGTAAACTGTAGAAATAGAAAAATAAAACTTTTCAGTTTAATTGGATTAAATTTAAAATGCCTAGAATTACCCATAATTTTTTTCTTGACAGAAATTGGTAGTGAAAATTACATACTGGATTTATTTTTCACAAGATTAGTTTGAATGCATTTTTAAAAATTTACATCTCGAGTGCAAGGAGACTTCTTGCATCAATATTGATTCAAGGATTCATAAAATAAATGTAACCATTTTCGACTTCAATATTAAATGTTTTGTTTTTATATACCATTTTGAACTATTTTCCATGAAGTTTCCATCAAATCTTAGCATAATTGATTTTGACATTCTATGCACTTCCTAGACAAGAAAATCGTATCAATTTACTCAATTTATTTAGTTATCTCAAATTCCTATTTTGAGTTGCGTTTAATCATGAAATGTAATTTGATAAAATATTAAATATCTCCAACAGGCTGCCACAGAAGTTGTGTTCAACATGTACCCCAATTATGAAAAGATCGCTAAAAATATACACGTGAGAATTGCAGATTTGCCATTGATTGAAGACATAAGATCTCTCAGGTAAGAATACAAATTAAGAGAAAAGCTTAAAGATTTGACTTAGTGGGAAGGGGGACATTGATAATTGTCCAAAGGTTCTCAGCTCCTGGATTTTGCTTTGACAAAATCTGTAATCTGTAATGAAACATAAAAGGCTATTTGTTTAGTTAATTGATTTCCAACAGGTCATAAAGTGGTGGAACTTTCAAGGCTGTTACCTTAATGCCAAAAAAATCAATTTAAAAAAAAATTTTTTTTTACAGAATTGCTTTTCTTTTAACCTCAATATGATTTTCTGCCTTCAATATTGAAACTTTGATAAAGTCATGCAGCATTTATTATTGTAATCTCGGCATAGAATTGTTTATTCGATCTTCATTTTGATAGATTTAAAAAACTCCAAAAGACTGAACTATGATTTTGTGATTTTGACAAGAATGATCAATTTTGGTAGAGCAAGTGAAAGAAAAATATAAGAAACTGAAATGATAGTAATAGAGACGGTGATCAAGCCTGTGGCACTCAGGTATAAAGGCTTATTGTCTGACCAAGATTTTTAAAAAGTGTACATAGATTTTAAAAGGTAGTTTTCAAAGTCATTATGCCCTCCTTTACTTTTGAAGGGATTTTAAAACTTTACTTTTTTTTTTCTTTTTCCATAAATTGAATTCCCCGCCCCCTAATTTTAGACAACTTCATCTGAACCAACTGATTAGAACCAATGGTGTTGTGACAAGTGTGACGGGTGTACTGCCACAACTCAGTGTAATCCGATATGATTGTAACAAGTGTTCATTTGTCCTTGGTCCATTCTACCAATCGCAAAACACAGAAGTAAAGCCTGGTTCTTGTCCAGAATGTCAGAGTCATGGACCTTTTGAAATCAATATGGAACAGGTAAGTTGTAATGGAAATAGTTGCGGTAGGCATTTTGATATCTTTATTTCTCGGACTTTGTTGGTCAATAAGTTTAGTGGCATTTTAAGGCAAATGGTAATGTGTCCCAAATTATTCAATTTTAATCTTATAAGGGATATAAATGTGTCTTTTCGTTCTTGCTTGCTTTATTTCTAATTTTTCTATTTCTTTACCATAATATTCAAAATAACACACTGCATGATATGAAATTTAAATGAGTGATATGGAACACTCATTTATCTAACAAAAATATTAAAATCATTCACTACCAAGATTTACAGAATAACAATTGTAAGGTGATATTACATTTTTTATTTTTTTAAGCAGAGATAATGCTGTTGTGAAATGTCTCATGAGTTAATTGCTCTTTCTCATTTAACAGCTCACTAAAGAGTCTGCATTGCATCAAGGTAGATAGTCCTTTTCAAATGCAACTGACTGCATGATAAGCCAATGACAATCATTTTGAAAAAAGTTCATGATTGCTGATATTATTAATGTGAATGGAATTTTTCTTTAATTTTTCTCAGACTGTGTACAAAAATTATCAGCGTGTCACTATTCAAGAAAGCCCGGGCAAGGTCCCTGCTGGAAGATTGCCTCGTTCCAAAGATGCAATTCTTCTAGATGACTTAGTGGACACTTGCAAGCCAGGGGATGAAATTGTGAGTACATCAGCAATTATAAATGCTAATTTGGGCAAATTTGTTCCAATTTTAAATCCATCAATTGTTGTTTTAAAGGTTTTTAAAATGACTTAAGCATTTAATCCTCATTCCATTCAGAAAGAACTTTGTATGGTTGATGACTGATAGGTTAGACTAAGATACCTATTCATTTTTCATTTCTTTCGTCAAAATTTGACATCATATGCCAATTCAAAGGGACTAAAAAAAGTATGAACAGAAATCTAGATGTTTGTATTATTTAGATATTGCCCTTTATTTTTTTATGTCTTTTTAATTGCCTTGCACTGTTCTTGCATCAAAATTGTCAGTACTTTTTGTAAATCACTAATAAATATAAAATCCCAATTGTTTCAGGAATTAACAGGAATTTACCATAACAATTATGACGGGTCTCTGAATGTGAATAATGGATTTCCTGTATTTGCCACTGTAATTCAAGCCAATCACATCACAAAAAAAGATGACAAGATGGCTGTGTTCATGTTGACAGATGAAGACATAAAAGCCATTGTCACCTTGTCTAAGGATGAAAGAATTGGAGAAAGGGTATGTGTCAAAATACATTCTTAACAGGGCTCACCTAGAACAGTTTAATCCTTCAGGAGTATGTCCGCAATGGGAACTCCACACATAAGGGGTTTCGTTTAAGGTTAATATAATTACCCATAATTTAAAAAAGATTCTCAAATTACTCTTTTATCAATTTAATAGAAAAGTTTTATAAGTTTTAGACTTGCTAGTCATTCTGTGCTCATCAGCAAAAATTTAATATGGTCTGTATGGAACAATTTTGATGCTCCCAATCTTATTTTTTTTACAGAATTAATGTAAATAGCTTTTGCATACTGGTGAAATACAACAAAGATTAAATGTTCTCTTGCAAGTTAGCTAGTACAAAACACAATCTCATTAATTATAACCACTGAGGAGTGAATCGTGTAAGTTCCTTCTAAAGCATGTCATATAATGGGTGTGTGATTTGAATTCAAATAGTTTCATTTTAAATTTGAAAGATAAGTAATTGTTAGACAAAAGTGTTAACTCGACATTTATTTTATTTGCTTTGCCATGATTTGTATCATTTCATAAATTACCTTACGTTAATTTCTAATGTCATTTAACCAATTCCTGACATATCATTAATCAGATTGTTGCCAGCATGGCTCCATCAATTTATGGTCATGAAGATATCAAGAGAGCACTGGCTTTGGCTGTATTTGGTGGAGAGCCTAAGAACCCTGGACAGAAACACAAGGTAAATCAATCCTCATGTCATTCTTTAGAAAAACTAATGATGACATGTAGTTGCTGGATGGCTTATAATGCGATTAGAAAAATTGACAGTGATTTCTTTTTACATGTGCAGCTATGTGGTCTTGTGGTATTACACTCACTTTCAGATTGGAAGGTCCTGGGTTCGAGCCTCTCTCGGCACATAGTTGAGTCCTTGGAAAAAGCTCTTTACTCACATTATCTTACTGTATTCAGGTGTAAAATGAGTACCTGGCCATTAACAGCATTGTCTCTGTCCGAAAAAAATTGTAATATCGTCTAACAGGCATCATGTCCCGTCCTAGATGTTAGGTGTTGCTGTTGGCCAGGGATCCCTTGTAAAGCGCTTTGAGCACATTTAGTGGATATTGTGCTATATAAAAGCTCAATTTAAATTTTTTTTTTATTTTACATCAACACGGTCTTTTGATTTTCAAATGGAAATAGATATTCTCTTACATTTATCCCAACTGACTCCCCTTTCACAGTTACGTGGAGACATCAATGTTTTGATCTGTGGTGATCCTGGAACAGCTAAATCTCAGTTCTTGAAATATGTTGAGAAGACCGCACCCAGGGTAGTTTTTGCATCGGGTCAGGGGGCATCTGCTGTTGGTCTGACAGCATATGTCCAGAGGAATCCTGTCTCCAAAGAATGGACCCTAGAAGCTGGTGCTCTGGTTCTTGCTGACAAAGGTGTCTGTTTGATTGACGAGTTTGACAAGGTGGGTGATCTAAGCTTTTTAGAACTACCAGTATTTTGTATTTTCCAATATTCTGATTTCAATGAAGATTTAACTTCACCTTTCTTTGTTCCTATAATTCATAAGGGTTCTAGTACATATCATCAAATAATTGCACTTTGATTATACGTTTAGAATGGAGTGAAATCTAACAATTTATGACATATATGGGAGGGGGGGGGGGCTGGGAATGACTGAAAAGCAAAAAATATCTAGTAGATAGACATGTGCTCTCAGTTTGTGGGATTTTTATATAGTTGTATGTGATATGTAGCTAATATGGATCATTATGATGGAAGCATTGTTAAAAGAGAGGGAGAGAGAGAGATAGACAGCGTGCATCTGTACCATACAAAATCTAGTTTTGATGAGTGGAAATTCTTTTTATCTTTTTTTATTTAATTTTTTTTTCTCACATGGCAAGCATCATATTTTTTCTTTGTATTGTGTCCCTAACTGTTTTCAATATCTCATGAATAGGCACTCCTATCGTTTACATGATATTACATAGTCTCATTTGTCTCCCGTTATTCATCATTTTGATCAGATGAATGACCAAGACCGCACCAGCATCCACGAGGCCATGGAACAACAAAGTATCTCAATTTCCAAAGCTGGCATAGTTACCTCCCTGCAGGCCCGTTGTACTGTGATAGCTGCTGGTAACCCTATTGGCGGTCGTTATGATCCATCTCTCACTTTTTCAGAAAATGTAAGTGGTTTCTACTTTAGTAAATGACCAATAAACTTGAATTGAATTAAAATGGCAACCTTTATGGGATGGACATAAAGATAATACCATTTGGTAATCTGATGGTTTTCCTTGGAGAGCGGATGCCTTACTGATTCTAGTTTTGATCTCTGCATTGCAGTCACCATCTGTTGTCAGTTTACTACCCAAGTACGTGAATTCTTATTTATCCTGGAATCAAAATTTGTATTTTTAGTTTACTATGCAGCCTGCTCTACCAAATTGCAGGATATTTTCCTGTAATTATCATTATCTTGTTGAGACGAGTTTGGAATGAAGGTTCCTAAGTCCCTGATTTCAATTTGAAAAGGTTGGCAGCTGTGGAGATATATCATTTTAAGGCAATGAATATCAGTATGAGTACCAGTGTTATTAAGGTTTAAGGCATGTTTAGAAAAATAATGTTGCATCATTTTTCAAATTCTTTATTTTAGGTTGATCTGACGGAACCTATTCTCTCTCGTTTTGATGTATTATGTGTGGTAAGAGATACTGCAGATTCTGTTCAGGTATGTTGACTTTGAACTCAGTGTATTTATGTATCTTTGTTAGCTATATGTCTATTAATGAATCTGAAATCCTTTGACTTTACTATCCCATCTTTACCATGTAATGAAATGATCTTCATGTATTGCATACACTGTAAGGCAAATAATAAAACAGCAGCTCATGTACATCTAATTTCCCATTGTAATAGTTAAAGTTATGATGATAATATTGTCATTTAATTTTATTATTTTTAAAAATCAGGATGAACGATTAGCCAAGTTTGTTGTTGGAAGTCACATGAAACATCATCCTCATGCCACGACAGATGATGAATCAGTTGTAAGTCAGCTTCTTGTATTGTATTTAATTTTAGTAAGTTCTAATCTTAGTCAAAATGCTTGTCTCTCCGAGTTCTTATTTTCTAATTAGCTCTGCAGTAGCTATTCAGGTTCATTCTGGGCTAATTTTGACCACTCTTTGAAACTAAATTTTTTTGTACTCATGTGAATTTAAAGGCTGTTGCCAATCTTGTCCTGAATCATGGTACAGTATTATATTGGGGGAACCTGATGGAGTAGTGGCTTGTCATGGTAGATATCAACTCCAATCACAATAGAGAAACTGGGATTATTTATATAGTGATCTCTAACTTATATAATCCCATCACAGATGGATTGATTCTTAACAGAGGTGCCTCCTTTTAAATAATCTAAGGTATGTTGAAGTAAGATTTAAACTTTTTAACCTTCAGGATTTACCACAGGAAAGTAAAGTGGAACCTATCCCCCAAGAACTCCTCAAGAAATACATTATGTATGCCAAGGAGAAGGTCAAACCAAAACTTAACCAGATGGATCAAGATAAAGTTGCCAAATTGTTCTCTGAGCTCAGAAGGGAATCAATGGTAGGTTTTCATCATCATCATCAGTGGTTGCTTGTGTTCATAATCACATCATTATCTCTTACTACGATCCAATCTTCTGCACTAAGTAATTGGATATTTGGCAGGTTCAAATGTTCTCACAGATTTGTCAATCCTCTGTCACTGTCTTGCTCTCTTTCCATCAATCATCAATGAAACCAGAAACCACCAGATTTTCAATGCCCCCACATAAGTGCAAATTACTTCATTTGCCTTTTCCTAACAGTTGACATGAGTATCTTCTCTCTTCTAAATATTCAGATCGTCTTCATGGTACATTTTGGCTGTCCGTGGAGCTTTCAATATTCTTCTATAAAGTTATAGCTCAAAAGCTTCAATTCTCATTTTAAAAATTGTTTTTATTTTTTATTCTACATATTTGAAGTCCATGTTTAGCAATCTTACAGGATGTAAGTGTCTGCCAGTTTCACGCTGGTGTTCATACTTAGACTTGTATTGGTTACCACCGATTTTTGGTTATGGATTACTATTTTGATCGAGCTATTCTTTGTTGGCTTTTTTCTATATCATGTCCATCATTGATGCTATATATCAATGTTTCATCCAATTTTTTCCCTTCCCTTCTCTTGTTAGGTAGAATGGAGGATCTGTGTCACAATCATGTATTGCTTTGTTTTTTATTAATAGGTTAATAGAAGGCAGTGCTTCTCTTTATTTTCCTTCTTTTTTTTTTCTTTGCGAATGACATCTTTTCCATCATTTGTCCTCATATCTGATGTTCATGTATGTCGGGGGGGGGGGGGGGGGGGTCTTTTTTTTTTAGCATAGTCTCCAAGTTTGTTTTATAATTTCATGAATGGGGATTACATCGGTGGAAAAACTCATCGCCACCATGTCTTATGTCAAAATTGACACCTGTGTTCAATTGCATGAATTCCATAGAATCTCCCAGTAATATGACGTCAGTCTAGACAGGCTGGCGCAAAGTGTCAAAAGTGACACGAGGCTAGCAGTTGTCTCGGATATGATGGTCGACAGGATAGGGGGAAGGGATGGGAGCAGATGATGTTTTAGGAACTTTTATATATTCGTTTGTTTATATATAGAATTGTTAAAACATTTCTAATTAAAATGAAAGAGATGTGATTTTCTATTATGATCTATGTAATCTAATTAATAGTGCCAAAGTCCCAATGAACGAGAGATCAAAGGTGTTATTGAATCTGTCTTCTATTGTACTTTGATTTTACATTACCAGAAGCACTTGCAGAACATTACTTACGACTTTTCTTCTGTGCATATAAGAATCTTATGTTGAAAATGAATTTTAATAAGTCATGGTATTGTCTGTAAAAATCTCCCATTTTAAATTTTTTCAGGCCACAGGAAGCATTCCAATTACAGTGCGTCACATTGAGTCAATGATTCGAATGAGTGAGGCAAATGCACGCATGCACTTAAGAGACTACGTTAATGAGGATGATGTCAACATGGCCATCCGCATCATGCTGGAGAGTTTCATCAACACACAGAAATTCAGTGTCATGAGGACAATGAGAAAGGTGAGCAATATGTATACAAAGAAAGTGTACTGCTCAAGGAATGAGCATTAATTTCACTATCTAATATCATTAAGGATTTAATGAGATTACTGGATTTATAAAAACCAAACTTTTCTATGGCACTCTAAAAATATTCACATTTACGTGTAAATAAAACTCTTAAAACTTTTATCTTTTTTTTCCAGACGTTTGGACGATATTTATCTTTCCGAAAGGATAACAATGAGTTGTTGCTGTTCATATTGAAACAATTAGCACAAGATCAAATGGCTTATCAAAGGAATCGTTTCGGAGCTGATTTGGAGCAGATTGAAATCTCAGAAAAGGACTTGGCTGATAAGGTTGGTTGAATTACCATGACCATTTTATTTTTATAAACGTTAAGCTTTATCGAATATTTAGTCTATGCAGAAGTTTGCTCCAACAAGGATTTAGTGCTGAAAAAAAAATTCTCAAAAATTATTGGGACCCACTAGTGAACACTAAATAAGGAATGTAAATTGTCTTGAATGTATTCTACATAGATTGGAATTTCCCATAATTTTTTTCTCTGTAGTAGGATAAGTATCAATGATTGAGGTAGTAGTGGTTATAATGGTGTCATTCAGTTGACAAATAACCAGCTTTTTTGTAGTTTGGCGTGAAATCGAGTTTTCAAAGTTATCTTGTTACTGATACCTAAGTGAGTTCCCTAAATAGAGCATCATGGAACATAAGAGTGCATTTTAGGAATACATCTTGTTACTGTCACCATAACATCCACCACCATCATCATCACTTCTACCACCACTACCACAGTATCATTATGCACCCACCAACCACATCACTATCATCACTGGGTGGGGTTCCTGACCTCCCATAGTGGGCAGAGAGGTACATACTGTGTCTTCTATCCCCTTATATCTGTTTTCCAACATGCTTTCTGTCTTTGTCTTGGAATGAGAATACTTGGTTTTGTTCTGGTCCTGGCTGGGAGGGAAAAAGTCAAATGCATAGTTATGTTTTTGGAGATGATTTTATTTTTCCTTGTAAACCATCTCTCTGTTATATAGTATTATATTTGTTATTTGGAATGTATAATGTGAGCATTTGAGTGTATTCCTCTTGTTGGATTTTGTGCTTGTGTCCGGATGAGACTTATAGGTGATCTTAAACTAAATTCATTGGAGGTATGCTCTTGGAATCTACATCTGATCCCTATTTGTTCCCAGTTCCCCTTTGTCTTACTTTCTCTTGGGTGCTTTAATTGTAATTCTAGAACTTTTTACTATCCCATTTTCTTCCTTTTTACTGGCGCTGATATAACCTAAATGTGTTGCAAGCGCCGTAAAACCCTGTAAAACAAAAACACACATAACTCACTATAATTACCATCACCAGCAATACAGCATAACTTCACCAATACTACTACTGCTATCATGGTTGGGTTCTGTTATCTCTTGTGGAACATTTCAGATTGCATTAATTCAACCTTCAATTACGTACTTTCTGGGACACTGTATGAATGAAAAAAATGCTCATTTAGAAGTTGCCTCCACAAACCAGATAATTCTAGAATTGTAATCACCTGGGTGGGTTCCTGACCTCCCATAGTGGGCAGGGAGGTACAGACTGTGTCTTCTATTCCCCCCCCCCCCCCCCCCCCCCCTATAACCTAAATGTGTTGCAAGCGCCGTAAAACCCTTAAAAACAAAAACAAACATAACTCACTATTATTACCATCACCACCAATACAGCATAACTTCACCAATACTACTACTGCTATCATGGTTGGGTTCTGTTATCTCTTGTGGAACATTTCAGATTGCTTAATTCAACCTTGAATTACGGTACTTTCTGAACTGTATGAATGAAAAAAATGCTCATTAGAAGTTGCCTCCACAACACCAATAATTCTAGAATTGTAATCACCTGGTGGTTCCTGACCTCCCATAGTGGGCTGGGAGGTAACAGACTGTGTCTTCTTCCCATTCCCCCCCCCTCCTTTTCCCCCTGCCTTATAACCTAAATGTGTTGCAAGCGCCGTAAAACCCTTAAAAACAAAAACAACATAACTCACTATAATTACCATCACCACCAATACAGCATAACTTCACCAATACTACTACTGCTATCATGGTTGGTTCTGTTATCTCTTGTGGAACATTTCAGATTGCTTAATTCAACCTTCAATTACGTACTTTCTGGACACTGTATGAATGAAAAAAATGCTCATTTAGAAGTTGCCTCCACAAACCAGATAATTCTAGAATTGTAATCACCTGGGTGGGTTCCTGACCTCCCATAGTGGCAGGGAGGTACAGACTGTCTTCTTTCCCCCCCCCCCCCCCCCCCCCCCCCCCCCTATAAACCTAAATGTGTTGCAAGCGCCGTAAAACCCTTAAAAACAAAAACAAACATAACTCACTATTATTACCATCACCACCAATACAGCATAACTTCACCAATACTACTACTACTGCTATCATGGTTGGGTTCTGTTATCTCTTGTGGAACATTTCAGATTGCATTAATTCAACCTTCAATTACGGTACTTTCTGGGACACTGTATGAATGAAAAAAATGCTCATTTAGAAGTTGCCTATACAAACCAGATAATTCTAGAATTGTAATCACCTGGGTGGGGTTCCTGACCTCCCATAGTGGGCAGGGAGGTACAGACTGTGTCTTCTATTTCCCCCCCCCCCCCCCCCCCCCCCCCCCATATCTGTTTTCCAACTTGCTTTCTGTCTTGGAATGATATTACTTGGTTTTGTCTTGGCTCTAGCTGGGAGGGAAACAGTCAATTGTATAGTTAGTTTTGGGAGATGATATTTTTTTTTTCCTTGTAAATCATCTCTCTGTTATGCACTGTATTATATTTTCTTTATATTATTTATGATTTGTAAAACATTTAAGTATTCCTCTTAGTGGGGACCTGTGCTTGTGTCTCGATGAGACTTTTAGGAGATCTCAAACTAAGTACACTGATAGTGTGCTGTTGGAATCTACATCTGTTTCCTATTTAAATCAATTCCCCTTTGTCTTACTTTTTCTTGGGTGCTTGAATTGTTATTCTTGAACTTTTTACTATCACATTGTCTTCCTTTTTACTGGCGCTGATATGACCTCAATGTGTTGCAAGCGCCCTAAAACCCTCTAAAACAAAAACAAATTGTAATCACAGCAAATTTTAATACACATACACAAACTCACAAACCATCTACTTACATACACAATACTTCATCATTATTTTTATTATTAATATTGTTATTATTATTATTGTTGTTGTTATTAATCAACGTTGTTATTATTATCAGCATTCCTGTTTTTCTTATTATTATTATTAATGATGACGATAGACATTCCATCATCATCATTATGGTTATCATTACCACATTTTTGCCCATTGGCAATGCAATTGAAAACAAATTACTTGGAATGAAACTATTAAATAAAAACTTCTTCCTTTTACTCGTTACACAAAGAAAACAGGAAGAATAAAGAAGAGGGGTTGAGAGTGCTTTGTATAAGTATTGAAATGGAAGGTGCTGCAGCATCGTTTCTGTGCTATATGCACGTAGTGTGTTTGTGGTTAGCCCTGAATTCCATGGCAGCATCACTTTCAATTTGGCATGTCTCAAAAGCCGAGTGCCCTCTCTTGTGTTTCATGACTCTGGTCCTATATTTTCACAATCATAGACAAAAGGATACTTGGTAATTTAATGCCCTTTTCATTCATGGGAGGGTGGCAAGTCTGGTGGTAAAAAAGGGGCATGAACTTTGAAGCCCTTGTTTTTATCAAGTAAAAATTGTATGCAAATTAACAGAAACCTGTTTCAATCATTTTGCAAATTTTTATTGAAAAACTGATAATCAAAATTAGGAATTATTTTTTACAAGATACATGATTATGTCATTGTATCGCATTCTTTCAGCTCGCCATTTGTTAATGAGCATGAGTAAATGAGATGGTGGAAATGCAGATAACTTTAATATGTGGCTTTACCGGATAGATGCATTTTTATATTGGTTCACTCTTAACTAGATTGCCTCATTGCATCAGTAATTGCTGCACTGTTAGTGCAATAAGTCTTATTGCAAATTCTGCTAGTGATGGTGGTTCTAGTTGTGGGTTAAATCAATTTTTTAAAAACAATTTCAAATTTGATGTACCTCCAGTATCACGCAACACACATGAACAAACAATAATATTAGTTATAAAAATTTGATACAGCGGTAAAAAGTTTTTAATATCAATTTTCGAACAATTGTACTAATTACCTCAGAATTACAATGTGTCAACGTTAGGTCATTTGGCCCTTTTTGTCTAGCCTCTATTATATGCCCTTTTTCACAGTTTTAGTCCTGCTTAATGTGTTGTTGGTCATTTATTTCAGCAGGTTAATTTAAATTTAATTCAATTTTCATCTCTTGCTGTACAAGTCCATGTTAGGCATTTTTTCATCTAGAAGCAGTTTTACAATGTTTTGTCAAGTGTTAACACCAGAGTCAGAAGGGATATTTTGCCTCAAGATCAAAACACTGAGGTCAGAGTTGTGCAAGAATTATCACCCATCCATTCTCAATATCTTTACTTACCACACAAAGAGTCATCTTAGGGGAATCTTCTGCTTGAATTGTTGATTACATATATATAATAATTTTTTTTTTTTCATTTTCTATCTTTTTCCAGGCACGACAGATCAATATCCATAGCCTGACAACATTTTATGGAAGTGATGTTTTCCAGGCAAATAGATTCACTCACGACAGCAAAAGAAAGGTCATCGTTCAGGCTGTTTGATGAGTGATTTGGCTATCGATGTAAAAGATACAGTGGAAAGAAATCAATTGACACATTGTTGAATGGGGCATGCCTTTCCAGCCTTGTGTATCCTGGATTTGATCTGGATTAAAAAAATCTGTAAAATATCAATATATTAGACAGTTGCCTTCTCTGCCTATTCTATGCTCATGGTGTCATGTGTTAGTTAGAAATTGGCTATGATTTTGTAAAGTCTTCGTGGGACTTCAGGTGACCTCATGGCTGAATATTGTAGGCAGATTTCTACAGAATTTGGGGACAGTCAGATATTAGTGGAGAGTGTCATTTCTTGTACATTACATGAAATGCATTAACTCTCCCCTTACCAATGAATTTCAAGATTTTTACTGACATGTGTTGTACAGGTGCAACACACAAAATAAATTTTTAAACTCAAATTCAAAAGCAGTAAGAACGTTCTATACATAATTTTTTGAGCAAAACAAGCTTTACGAAACAGCATTAAGTTCTTGCAAATATAACAAACCTTTTTCTTTTTAAATATTGTGATTTGTAAATTTAATCTAAGAAAACTTGTTTGTTTCGTAATGAATGTGATGATTTTCCTACAGTTGGTCAGGAGAGGGTTAAGTTTACTATTAGATATTGATGCAATTTAAACATTGGACTGCAAGCACTTAAATGATTCTAATAATGTTGAAAGTGCTGTTAAACATCTAAAAACATTGGACTTGTTTTAGCAAGAATTTCAATTCTTGACAAGGGATATTTTTCTTGTTTTTGGGTGGGGCATTATATGTTCTCAGGTCAGATTAATTGTTTCGGGATAAATACGTTTTTAAAAAAAATTCTGTGAAGCCTTTTATTAGACTTTATTTTTATGATGAAACTACTAAATCTATAAACATCCAACATGTTGTCTTCTTCTCAAAGGGATGAATGATCGTAAATGGTTACCAATATTTTTATGAAAAAAAAACTTTCTGAAAACATTCCTTTGACATTGCAAAAGTTATTAAGGAATTTTGAGTCTTGCCTGCAATACTATTTTAAACTAAATTTACGTTTTTCAGTGTTAGAAAGATGCAGAGAATTTCTGTAATGTCTTGTCTTATTCATTCTTGAAAGTGCAGATCTATCACATCAGCTTCCATTTTTCCTTGTACTTGTACTGATACAACTTCGATTAAAAAGAAAGAGCAACCATTGGCAACATGCAGATTTACCATTGTATAAATATAAAACATGCAGTCTGTCCCTACCATTACTTTATTATCAATAAAGTGTGTAAAAAAAATTATAGTTATTCAGTGTCAAGGTTTCTGAAACGTTTAATGGATAGTAACAATTGCTTGCTACCGGTCAGATAGGACACAGTTGTATTACAAAGTACTTTCCACCATATCAAGAAACTACCTAATTCGTGCAATGTTGACAAAGGGTTCAAAAAGAGAAAACAACCCTTGCTTGTTTATAGAGCACTCACCCGATTGACCTATTAGGTTTCATGTGGGTGAGGTTGAAAAGATTTTTCACTCTTTAAAATATGAAAATAAAATATTTGAATACATTTTTATGTGATTTTGTGTACATTTTTTAATTCATCTAAGCCTTGTCTCATTTCTTTTGCTGCTGCGGTCAGATTATACATCTTATTTCTGTTTCTGTTGTAAATTTTGTTAACATATTATATAACATTTGTAAACATTTGAGTGTATTCCTCTTAGTGGAGACCTGTGCTTGTGTCAGGATGAGACTTTTAGGTGATCTCAAACTAAATACTTTGATAGTGTGCTTTTGGAATCTACATCCGTTTCCTATTTGAACCAATTCCCCTTTGTCTTATCTTTTCTTGGGTGCTTTAATTGTTATTCTAGAACTTTTTACTATCCCATTTTCAACCTTTTTACTGGCGCTATTATGACCTTTAAAATGTTTTGCAAGCGCCGTAAAACCCTTAAAAACAAATCCTCTTACTCTTCGTAGTAGGGACCTGTGCTTGTGTCTGGATGAGACTTTTAGGTGATTTCAAACTAAGTACTTTGATAATGTGCTCTTGTAATATACATTTGTTTCCTATTTGAACAAATCCCCCCTTTCTTAAGTGCTTTAATTGTAATTCAATAACTTTTTACTATCCCATATTCTTCCTTTTTACTGGCGCGATATGATTGATGTGTTGCAAGCGCCGTAAAACCCTTAAAAACATAAAAACAAATAATTTTCTCTAAATGGCAACAATGCTTTCAAAACTGGGCGGGGTTCCTTACCTCCCATTGTGGGCAGGGAGGTCACTTACTGTCTCTTCTATACCCCTTTATGTTTTCTGTCATTGTCTTGGGATGGGATAACTTGGTTTTGTGCTTTCCCTCGGCTGAGAGGGAAACGGTCAATAATGTGCAAAGTTTTGTGTGGATTTATGCGTGGAAAAAAAAGAAATTAAGATATTTCCTAACAATAAGCCATGGGTTACAAAGCGACTTAAATATTTACTCAATGAAAAGAAAATTGCCTATATGAGTGGTGACATTAAACTAGAATTTGAAAAGGGAAAGGAGATCAGAAATACAATAAAAGAAGAGAAGGTTGAATACAAAAATAAAATGGAGCGACAACTGAGATCGGGCTGCGCAAGGAAAGCATGGGAGATGATAAAACAAATGGGAGGAGTAGACCAAAAGAAACGAACATTCCCACAAGGAAAAACGAAAACTGATGTCAACAAATTAAATGATTTTTACTGTCGTTTTGACAGGCTCCCACCTGTTCACAACGGTTTGTCAAATGACAATGAGCCACCTCCAGATATTGAAGAAGAAACCGTAAGCTCCCTCTTCCGGAGATGTAAAGAACATAAAGCACCAGGACCAGACAACATTACCGGAACTATTTTGAAAAACTGTCACCAACAACTGGCTATACCTTATACAAAACTTTTTCAAAGGTCAATCGATGAACAATCAGTGCCAGTACTTTGGAAAACATCGATTGTCGTTCCAGTTCCAAAAAAGCGTTGTCCGACCGTATTGAATGACTTCCGTCCAGTGGCGCTTACATCGCTTGTAATGAAATGTTTAGAAAAAATTTTAAAATCTGAGCTCCTACAAAAATGTTATGACCTGAAATTGCTAGATCCGTACCAATTTGCATACCAGCAACATCTCAGTGTTGAAGACGCACTATTAACCGCCACAAATTTGATCTCGAAACACCTTGACCAAACGCCCTCGAATTACGCCAGAATCCTGTTTGTCGACTTTTCGTCAGCTTTTAATGCCATGAACACAGATATTTTGCTTCAAAAGTTGTGCAGCATGGATATTCCAAACTACCTTATTAAATGGTATAAAGAGTTTCTGACCCATAGACCGCAATGTGTAAAATTGGGTGAACATATCTCCAACAAAAGAACGTTGTCGAACGGATGTCCCCAAGGCTGTGTGAGTTCCCCAATCCTGTACATCTTATACACCAACGACTGCAGACCATCCTTTGAAAATTGTTTTATAGTGAAATATGCAGATGATACTGCTATTCTTGGCTTATTAAAAGATAAAGTTACCGAAAAGAATTATTTCAAACAAATAAATATATTCACCGATTGGTGTAAACAAAATCAGCTTGAATTAAATGTTGAAAAAACGAAAGAACAGGTGTTTGGTGTAAAAAATAAAAACGACTTAAAGTGTGTGGCGATCGGTAAAGATGATGTTGAGATAGTTGACTATTTTAAATATTTAGGAATAACCATTGATAGTTCCCTCAATTTCTCTCAACATATTAATATAATATCTAAGAAAGTTGCCCAAAGATTATACATCCTAAGGAAATTGAGAACATTTCAAGTAAGGAAGAAAACTATGTTAAGAGTTTATGACTCATTGATTAAAAGTGTAATTGCGTTTGGCTGCACCATATGGTTTGGAGGATGCCGACTTAAAGATAAATCAAAAATTTCAAAATCTATCAAAGAGGCATCAAAAATAATAAACCATCCTCTTGATGGAGTAGAAAGAATTCATGGAAAAGCAATAGAAAGGAAAGCATTCTCAATTACCAACAATAAAAAACATATTTTATACCATGAATTTAGTCTTTTACCATCTAGGAGAAGGTTTTGTCAGATTAAATGTAGAACTAACAAGTATAAATCAACGTTCGTTCCATCAGCAATAAAAATTTTGAATATTTCATATGGTACAGAAAAACCAAGGATTGATTCGTTGACTGATTAACTGATTAATTTATTTAATGTAAGATTAACTGACCAATTGATAATGATGATAATTTTTGGTGTCGAATTGCCACAATCGTAACAAATTGAAAACGAAATGAATATGTTTATGTTGTGTATATCGCACGTGTGAAAGAAAGAAAGAGAGAGAGAGAGAGAGAGATAGAGAGAGAGAGAGAGAGAGAGAGAGAGAGAGAGAGAGAGAGAGAAAATAAGTAGGAGTGAAATATCTGTTCAATCTTAGTTATCGTTTAACATTATAACAAGTGTAACTAAATGACAAATTGTCATATTTATGGACAATAAAGATCTATTATTATTATTATTATTATATTTTTTTCCTTGTAAATCATCTCGTAAGCATTTGTGTGGGATCTTGTGCTTGTGACGATGAGACATTTAGGTGATCTCAAATTAGAAGATGAAAACGGAACCCTATTACTATTAACAATAAGAAAGAAGTAATAAACAGATGGACATAGTACTGCAACACCTTATAATTATAAATATAATGTGAAGCTTAATAATGTACAAATAGGAAATATCCCCTCAATGGTAAGGAAGGAAGTGGAGAGTGCAATAATAAATCGCCTGGAATAGATAATATACCATCAGAACTGATAAAATGTGGCGGGGAACAAACAATACTTAAATACTCTCAGAATATCGGAACACACAACGGACACGATCCCTAGTGGTACCTCTACCAAAAAAAAAGGGTAATCTCAAGAAATGTAGCAATTTCAGGACAGGGAGAAGCAGTCCAGCAGGTATTCAATTCTCGAGAAATTCCACAGCACCAAAAAGTTATTCCACAACTGTATAAGACTTCAACTTCAAGAAAGGGTTTGATTGGCATGTACTCTGGGATACACTAAGAGACTATGACTTTGACGAAGGAATCATCCAAACAAAAGAACAACTATATAAGAATACCACCAGTGCTGTCCAAAACAACGGTTGGAATTAGACGGGTTGAATACTCTCCCCAACTTTAACATAATAAATCTCGAAAGAATACTACAAGAAACCCTCCAAAACCATCAGTCTTATACCACTATTGGGGGCAGGGAAATATGTAACACGTTTTGATAATGACATTGACCTCATCGCACACAGCGAACTAGAATTATAGACTAACCAACATTCTGAACCAGGCAGCATCTAAATACGGTATGGAAATCAACACAGATATAATATAGAAGATTCTAGTCAACAGCCAAGTTGATTCCAAAGCTAATATTACCCTAAATGATGAGGTTCTGCAACAGGTTACAACCTTCAAATATCTTTGATCGTGGAGTGTTGTTGACTGAGGGTGGAATGTGTAATAGTGTAACAAAAGTCAAATCAAGAATGGACATGGTGAGACTCAAAAAGATTTGGAAAAGCCAGACGAGTTTTCAATTAAAGTTAAAAATAGACTACAAGTCACTTGTACTATCTGCTAATATGTATATGGTTATGATGTCTTGACAATGAATGCGGAACTAGAGAGGCGAATCAATGTGTTCGAGAGCAAGAGTTACAGGAAAATCCTATATCAGGAACATACTAATGAGGATGTTCTAAAAGATGGAGAAAAGCTTGCGGGTTGACGGGAACCATTGCTTGCAATTGCTAAAACTAAAAGATGGAAACTTGCATGGTTTGGACGTCTGGTCAGACATGACAGCTTGTACAGTCAGTCATGCAAGGTGTGACGAGCTGTTTCCACCTGCTTCAAAAAAAAAAACCCTTTAATGTAGTAGTAGTATCGTTCGGCTACACTTCTATGTTCAAGGTATCAATCCAGGTTCGGAAGTCATCATCACATTTGTTGCTGGTTTCAAATCCCCCTTCCAGTTCTGTCTCTGGGCAGTCTAGTACGAGGTGGTTTGCATCTTGTGGTGCTTGGTTGCACTTTGGGCATGTTGGTGATTCTTGGAGCCCCCATTTGTGCATGTTGGCAGCTGTTCTTGTATGTTTTGACCGTAGTCTATTTGCAGCTACCCAGTATTTTATTGGTTGATCCTGTAGACCTGGGAGACTTTTACAGGGATCTTCAATTAGTTCCCCTCCCGTTGGCTTATTCCTTTTCCATTCCTCGCACCAGGCTTCAGCGTGTTGTTTTCTTTCTTTGATAGGTAGAAAGGTGAACGAGATTTTAGTCTTGATGTTGGGGGCGCAGTTTTGTATATGGTTTGCAGAGGAATTCCACTATCTTCTTCAGCTCTGAATATCCATTTCTGTGTTGCATCCTCTCTCCTCAAGTGGGGTGGTATAGCGCTCATGACTGTCAGCCATTGTGTTGGGGTTGATTTCAGGCATCCAGTTACTATTCGCATCGAGTCTCTTAGTTTTACATCAACAAGGTTTGTATGGGCACTTCTCTTCCAAACAGGAGCACAATATTCTGCCACACTGTAGCAAAGGGCCAGGGTTGATGTTCTGAGAAGAGTTTGCGATGCTCCCCATGTTGTTCCTGCCAATTTTCTGAGTAGACAATTTCATTTCACTATCTTTCATGTTGTACCCTCAAGATGGGTTCTATAGGTCAGCCGTCTATCCAGTGTCACTCCGAGGTATTTTGGATTTTGATCAGTTGGTAGTGTTGTGTCATCAATCTTGATCATCAGTTTTCGTTGTGATTCCCTGTTGTTAAGATGAAATGCAGTTGCAACTATTTTTGTCGTATTCATTTTTAAATACCATCTGTCAAAATACCTTTTCATGGCCGTGGTGTCTTTGCCAAGCGTTGTTTCTATATCTTACCAGTTTCTTGATTGGTATGCTAAGGCCCAGTCATCTGCATATCCTAGTTTTGTGGAAGTTGTTTGAGGCATGTCGCTTATGTAGACGGTAAACAATGCTGGTGCTAAGACTGAGCCTTGTGGTACTCCATTTTTTATTCTTCTGACTTTGCTGATGTTGCCACCAAGTACCACATGGAAATTCCTAGGTCCTGTCATGTATGAGAGCAGTATCAAGATTTTTCTGCATGGGATTATTTTTGCAAGTTTCAGCATCAAGCCACCAGTCCACACTGTGTCATACGCAGCAGAGAGATCAATAAACACTGTGCCTGTTTTGAATTTCTTTTCAAATCCATTTTCAATTAAGGAGGTGAGGGCAAGGACCTGCTCGGTTGTGCATCTATTTCGTTGAAACCCTGCCTGTTCAATTAGGATTATAGGATTCAAGTAAGGGGTTATTCTTGTTAACCCTTCAATTATTTATTAGTGGACAACAATATTTGCAAAAGGTAATTAATACCTTGAATTAAAACATGGACAGTTTCTGCTCCAATCAAGCCCAATGTCAATATAAAACTTCCAAATTTCACTAAAGGGACAAAGGCATGGAATAGTCAAGATATCGGAACCTTACGGATTGTTATATCTTACACCCTGTTATATGCCTAGAGCTTATCTAGTCTTTATTCGCCTGTCCATTGTCTGCATCTCCTTCAAGTCAAATATAATACATCATCCATAATCCTCATTCTACCTTATACTTATTCTCTCTATACTTTCCTGTAACATCTAATTAACTTCTGTATAGAATTGTTATTTTTGCATTTGGT
>NC_088365.1:32571340-32643840 GCF_034508935.2 Berghia stephanieae
GGAAATTGTATGCTACTTTGTGAGGAAGCGCGAATTAAAACAGAGCAATAGAAATTTATAAAAGGTGCGTACTTAATTATGTCAAAAGAGGGGAGGCGGGGAGGAACTGTGTAATGCAGTATAGAAAGTGAACCAAAATAAAGTATGGACTATTGTTGGAAAATAAATACAATGGAATTGGAAATAAATACAAAATATAAGGGATGTAGGTATTAATATATTAGTGGCATTAGCCACAGCAGAAGCAACAATAGAAATAGTAGTAGTAGTAGTAGTAGTAGTAGTAGTAGTAGTAGTAGTAGTAGTAGTAGTAGTAGTAGTAGTAGTAGTAGTAGTAGTAGTAGGAGGAGGAGGAGGAGGAGGAGTAGTAGTAGTAGTAGTAGTAATAGTAGTAGGGAATCAGAAAATAAAGACAGGCATTTCAATTTTGACACGGCGCCGCCAAGTCTGGGACTTTTTTGTCCTAGTGCGGAAGTCTGCTATATTTTTCTACTATCACAAACGATATGAACACGGGACTGGGACAGTCCTGTCCCGTTGATTTTGTAGCATTTCACAACGGCTTGGGACACAACGGGACTGTTTTGTCCCGTCCCAATAGGTGCGGAAGATCTCTCTAAATTCTATATGTTACAGATTTGGGACAGGACAGTCCTGTCCTAGTGCGGAAGAGGGTTAAGTTACCCAAATTTGCCTTACTCATCACAGATAGTCTCCCTTCCTGTTGTCAAATTACAGCTTCCGCTTTCGATTTCTAATGATCACTTCAAGTGTTGTAAGAAGTAAGCATGTAACCAAATGATAAAGTAAAGATCTATAAGTATAAAATTATTGGTATACAGTTTTTATTTTTTTTAGCCAAGCCCCAATTTTTCATTATTTAAGTCCAGCTTGTATAAAGGTAAGGAAGACAATTTGCTAAAATGTTCTTACTTATAATGATACGTTAATTAATTTAAAACGGCGTGACATTGTTGACATATTTCTCCGTCTTTCAATCCACCTCTGTTCCCTCTTGACTCTTGAGTCTTGAGACTTTGGCTTTGTTATTTAGGTTTACTTCTGTTCTCTCTTTGATAGTGCAGCGCAAAGTGCAAACGTGAACGCACCATGAGTATTCGCGATAGCACAACTTTTTGATAAACTCTGTCTTTGTCAACAATTACAACAATGTGCCTAAAATAAAACTAAAACTAAAACCTCTAGCTAGGCTAGATAGCTTGATGAGATTCGTGAGAATCCCTGCCCACTCTGAGCATTTACTTTTGCATCGACATCGCGTAAGTAACCCATCAGCTACTGGAGGCTAGCTGACCATTTGGAGTAATAGAGTTCAAGTTTATTTTCTTGAGCGTTTGGAAAAATAGAGCCGTCCTAATTTAAATTAAAAAGTTGTTGTTCTTTGGTGGATGAGGCTGAGGCTTGGGTGGACCTAAAGTTAAAGCCAAAGCAAGTGCATGTGTGCATGCAGGTGGCACTGAAACAAAGTGCTTGTGTGTAGTGTATGCAAGTGAAACTGAAACAATGAAATATAAATTTTGGGAGACCTTCCGAAAGCTCCTCCTTCTAGCATTTCTTTTAATTTGTATTTTGAAGTGCTTATTATTCGCAGTAGTAGTGTAGTACTGCCAATATTGATTTCACAACACACAGTATAATCATTATTCGCAGTAGTAGAAGCGCTATTCCGTCTCTGAAAATTAGTCTTTGTCCCCTCACTGAACACAACACTGTGTATTTTCTGTTCAAAATGAAATTGAATGAGAGTGTGTTAGTTTGAGAAAGGGATTATTGAAATGTTTTGTGTGGCTGAGAATTGAAATTTTGAAAGTTTGAATTTCTCCTTCAAGTCTGAACCTTGACACGATCGTGTTTTGTTTTATTTTTGTTACCCCAATCCAGTCCATGAAAATTCTAAACTAAAAATTGAAAAATTGAGCTTTTATATGGCGCAATATCCACTACACATGCTCAAAGCACTTTTCAGGGTGACCCTGTCCAACAACAGCACTTAACATGTAGGACGAGACATGACACCTGTTAGGCGATATTACAATTTTTTCGGACAGAGACAACGCTGTTAACAGCCAGGTACTCATTTTACACCTGAGTAAAGTGAGAGAATGTGAGTAAAGAGCCTTTTCCAAGGACTCACTTATGCACCGAGCAAGGCTCGAACCGAGGACCTTCCGATCTGCTGAAAGCGAGTGTCATACCACATGACCACATAGCTGCACAAAACTACAGCGACTGCCACAACCATTACATCATCATCATCATAATCCTTTTTATCGTCATCATTACTACCACTACTACATCATCACCACCACCACTACAATCACAACCACCACGTCATCATTACAACTTATGTTGTCTAATTACTAATAATAATAAAAAAGAGTCAATCAGAGTGCTCTCTCTCTCTCTCTCTCTCTCTCTCTCTCTCTCTCTCTCTCTCTCTCTCTCTCTCTCTCTCTCATCCTCCCCCTCACCCCCCCCCCCTCCCATATTTTTTCTCAGCCAACCTTCTAACTTCACATTATGTTTATAGATATCACTTGGTAATAGAGAGATAATGTAACAGTAACTTAGGCAGATCGATTCAAGTGATAATTTTTTGACGGCTTAATTTAATGCGCTCTTTTGATGGAATATGTTTTGAAATTGATTAAAGATTCTTATTTATAAGCTGCATAACCCTAAGATTGCAGTAATGCACACACTAGACCAGTTTGTAGTATAGAAACAAATACCTCCTTTTGTCCAAAAGTTTATCATAATCTCTTGATATAATGGGCTCTAAAATGTTTGATTGGAAATTACAATTCATTAAATTATATTTACAAAAAGTCAGGTTTGTATGTAATGATCAGAAAATATGTGTTTTAGAAGTCAGTAATATATTTTGTAATATTAAGTAACAATGAATAGCTATGTTGATTTTGCATTAGATTTGGGCTTGGCATACGGACCGATAGATTTTCCTCCTTTTTGACAAATTATCAATCATCTCTGATATATATACAATTGATCACTTTCAATAAAAGTTTTTTTATAGTTGCTAAAAACTTGAGCATTTATATAGAGCAATATCCGCTTAACATGCTCCCTAGCCAATAGCAGCAGTTAAAATGTAGAACGAGACATTTTGCCTGTTATTATTAACATTATCTGATGTAAGCCATCCCAGCCAGGAATACTTTTTGCCAATGGTGATGAAAATAATATTCACCCCGTTTATTTATGCTGGCCACTGCATTGTCATCACCATAATTTTTTTTTTTAGTAAATTTTTAATGTCATAATAATGAATGACCTTACCTTACCTGCCTCCCCTTTATTTGTTTTTCTTGTTTGTTTGTTTTTTTTGCTCAACAGATGTCAACTTCAGAGGTTAAAAAAAGGATTTTTGTTGGTGGCTTGCCAGAAAATGTAACTGAGGATGAATTGAAAAAAAGATTTGAGCTATTTCTGACTGTTTCCAGCGTCAATCTGAAATCTCAAACTGACAGTGAAGGTATTAAAGCAACATGTGTCATTGATTATTGGAGTTTTATTCTTCTTCTATTTTAATCATTTTTGTTGATTTATTCAGAAAAAAATAATTCTGTAAATCAAAGTAAATATATTCTACAATAATTAGCATTTTTGTTTTATTTGCCAGTTAGGCACAGGGAAATCATTTAGATATTTGTATAAGTGGTTGTTGCCCCTCTAGGGTTTTCTCATCAAACATACTTGAATAGATTTGGGTCATTCATATTCATTACGGTTGAGTGAGGAGCTCTTGTAATCCAATGATGACAATACTAGATTTTATACACCTACAAATTCCTTACTAAGGTATGTGCCCTAACTCTGTTTGCTGAAAAATTGGACAGGGTTTACACACCAAGTGTAATGGAATGAGCTAGAGCAGTCGATTAACACAGAAAAATGTTTTAATTTACAGCTGCTGTTGAGATGTAAGAATATTATTCATAATTATAGCAGTTGCAAAATAAAATTAGAAGAAAATGGTCATACAGTATCCCTTTACTGCTACCAAACACACCCGTGATAATTTCTGATTTTCCTCCAAGTAAGATGCAGCAAGAAATCAGTAATTGGAGTACTTAAGTGTTTGTGACTATTGCACATTGTAAACAACACAAATAGCTCTGGGGTTATCTCATTGACAAGGCTGTCAACCATAAATATTCTTATGCCTTTCCACCACAACATCATAAGATATCATCGCCTAGACATTCTAAGGAAGAATATAGATAATTCATCAAACAAGATGTCTGATGTCAACAGGAATCACCCATGTTGCCCAAGTGAGCAAATTAGGGGTTAATAATCTTTCTCAAGGAAAAAAACCAAAGTGCCTGAAGTGGGGCTCGAACCTGGGACCTCTGGATCACAGTGCAATGTCTGAACGACTCGGTCACGTCGCCCATAAATAAGTTTTTAAAAAATTATTTTTTACTTCTTCCCACCTTCATACAGTTGCACACTTTTCTCTTTTCAAATGACTTAACCTGGAGGTTCAACTTTCAATTGTGTTTTTACATATATCTGTCTTCGACAAATTTTGAGACCTGACACTGTGGTAAGAAGACCAAATAGACCTAATTAAAAACTGACCGACGGATTTAAAGGGTGGACTAGTAACATACCATTTTTTTAAAGCAACAATATAAGTTGTAATAAAAAACAAATTGGATGAATCTTAAATGATTATGAGTGATAAATTTTTAATTTTGTTTTCAGGCAACCATATGAAGACATTTGCTCACTTAAATGTGGAAGGTTCAGAAGCAGGCCTTAAAAAATGTGAGGAACAATTGTCCTGAATATTAGATTATCTTGAGAGATAACGAGAGATATAGAGAGTTCCTCCTCCTCCTCCTCCTCCTTCTTCTTCTTCTTCTTCTTCTTCTTCTTCTTCTTCTTCTTCTTCTTCTTCTTCTTCTTCTTCTTCTTCTTCTTCTTCTTCTTCTTCTTCTTCTTCTTCTTCTTCTTTTTCTTCTTCTTCTTCTTATTCATTTCTTTTGTTATATTACAAGAAATATCCTGATTACAATCTGGGTAAGAGATCACTCAAATGCACCAAAGTCAACAAATGACAAATAGTACAAAGCCCACACTCACTTTAACTTTAATTCGCATTTTTAAAAAATCTGGTAAGAGTAAGAGTTTGTGCTTTTTTTTTTTTTTTTTTCAAAACTGGAATACACTTTTTTTTTCTGTGCCTTTTTCTGTTACAAAAACCTTTGTCAATGAAATATTATTGAATCTGAAATGATGCAAAATATGTCTACACACCCTTTTTATAATATCTGTGACTATTTCAGAATTTATTAGAACTTTTCAATAAAATATCCTCTATGCGTTATTTATTTTGCGGTTACATGATCTTAGTTTTATTTTAATAAAGAGTATTATTATCACTGTCATTATTATTATTATTATTATTATTATTATTATTATTATTATTATTATTATTATTATTATTATTATCACTATTATTATTATTATTATTATCACTATTATTATTATTATTAGCATAAGCATAAGTATGCATATTAAATTTGACATTTTGTTTTAAAGGTTACAATGCATACCAAAATGCCAAGTGGAAAGGTTGTGTGATGAAACTTGAGGATGCTAAGGAAAGTTTCCTTGATAGGTAATTGCACTTATTTTTTTTTTAGTTTACACTAACTTAAAATCTACCAACTGGTAGGTTGTTTGTGTGTGTTGTTTTTTGTTTTTGTGGGTGTGTTTTTACTATTCAGAGCTGTAAACTCTCAGACAATTTCCTGAAATCAGACAATCCATTATTCTCTACCTCAGGGACATACTATAAGACAGAAATAGATTTTAAGAAATTTGGTCCCGTATGGAAGAAAAAATAATATCCTAAATTAAAATAATAATCACAGGAAACTTAAGTATTTTATAAATATAGTTCTCTCTCTCTCTCTCTCTCTCTCTCTCTCTCTCTCTCTCTCTCTCTCTCTCTCTCTCTCTCTCTCTCTGTGTGTGTGTGTGGCCATCAAGGGGATTCCCCATTTCTCTGGGCTGTCCCTCGCTTCCTTCACCTCTGTCTTGGCTGTGTGCACAGTGCATGGCCATCAAGAGGATTCCCTGTTTCTCTGTGTTTTAATGAAACAGCAAATATTTAATTCTCAAGCGAAACGGATGTCTTTTGTTTAGGTTTGTTTTGCCGGCTGTGTCTGCATGAACAAAAAAAGCTCACTGAGCTGGTTTCTCATAAAGACGAAGAAGACATAAGAACTAACATTAAACAATTCTACAACATACCCTTACATTTGTAGATTGTGGAAGAGACCTTCAATTGATAGAAGGCAAAATTAAAAATAAGGTCACCGGTGGTTAAAATAAATTTTCAGACAATTTTGGAAAAGATGATTTACAGGCCTGACTATTATTGTTGTTATTATTATTATTATTATTATTATTATTATTATTATTATACATCCCAATAACAATTGGTAGAGCCCTCACTTTACACGCATGGGACTGAAGTTGAGATTTTTTTCTGTTGGAGAGTACTTTGCCATAGATTTATGTCCTGTTCAAAGTGTAGCTTAGCACTTGCTGCTATCCGTCTAACACTAAAGAGACAGGGATTTTGGTTGGGGTCACTTGCTGTCTTTTATTCTCATATGTCTGTTTTCCATCTTGCCTTCCTTCTTTGTCTTGGATTACTTGTTTTTTTCCTTGGATGGGAGGGAAACAGTGAAATGCATATTTTTGAGAGATATGTTTTTCCTGTAAATCATCTCTCTGTTATCTGTTGTCATTTTTTTGTTTTGTTTTGTATAAAATGATTTGTAAGCATTTGAGTGTATTCCTATTCTTACTGGGATCCTGTCCTTGTGTGTGGATGAGACCTCTGTGATCTTAAACTAAATGCATTGATAGTGGAATTGTCATCTATTTCCCTATTAAACCAAGTCCTCTCATCTTGCTTTTTCTTGTGTACTTTTAAAGTAAATATATAATTTTTTGACAATTCCATTTTCTTCCTTTTTTACTCGTGCAAACATGACCTAAATATGTTGCAGTTGTTTTAAAACCTTTAAAAACAAACAAACTTAAGGCTTTGATGGTGATGGAAGATAACATTTTTCTTTTTGTTGGACCAAATTCTGAAGATGATTAGTCGAATGTATACTGAATTAAAACTATTCTTTGGTGATTAGGATTGACAATAAATAATTTCAGTGGGAGTTTGTTGAAAACAGAGTTATAAACTAGACTTTGTTTCTTTATCATAAAAAAATATATTTTTGTTTCTTTTTCTATCTTTTTTCATTAAAAATGTTTTATTATCTAATTTTACCCTTTAGATTGGCTGTAGAAAGGCTAGAAGGGAAGAACAAATCTGATGAACTTGTTCAAGTGAAATCTAAAAAGAATACGATTGAACAGTGGAAGCCACCAGAAATTGATAAGTTGGGCGTTGCTCCAGTCCCGGGAACACCTATCCCTGGTAAAAAGGTGAGATGGACTGCTATAATGTTTTGATTGTTGTTTTTTTTTTTGGGGGGGGGGGGGGGGGGAGCGGGTATGTAGGATATTAACGGTATATCAGTTGATTCAAATGTAAAATAGAAATATCTAAGTGATTGAGGTAAACCCGCTTTATCAATTTTAATGATTGTGTTATAAATTTTATGATTACTGTCCTTAAATGTATTTTGCTTTTTGCTTTTTTTTTTTAAAGATAAAAAAATGATAGTCTTTATCCCTATCTATTCCTGCTTTGTTTGAGAAATAGATGTTGATTTTTAAAAGTTTTATATAGTGACAAACTTTCTTACAAAAATTAGATAGGACACAAAATTTATATCAGAATTCTTCAGCTTTATAAGACATATATAAAGTAAAAGAAGATATGTCACTTTTTAAAAAGATAACTTTCTGATTCCAGGATTGGGTTGTTGGTAAATACGGACGTGTGTTGCCTGTTCTGAATGTCAAGAAATCTCATGTCACAAAGGTAAGTGAATGCTTCATTCATTTAGTCATTCATCAATCATGATTGATGTCAATTTGCGTTGCTTTGTAAAGAAAGATTATTTTATTCTACTTACTTACTTACTTATCCGAACCAGCGACCACCTGAGCTCTAGCCCTTCGGTCTTGTGCCATGACGTAGAAGTAAAACGTCTTTTGTAGTTGTTCCAGGTGACTATAAAGTGTGTTACTGATGCTTGGATTTGGTGGGAGGAATGTGCATCTCAGGTCTTCAAGAGGTTGACATTCAATCAAGTGGTGTGTTACTGTTTCATTGGGGTGTTGACATAGCAGGCAGGAAGGGGATGTGTCTTTTGTAATTTTGCTTAAATGGTTGTTGAGCGGTATGTGTTGTGTTCTTAGTTGAAAGATGATGCTTTGCTGGTGTCTTCTGAGCATATTTAGGCAATCAGTCTTTACAGGGGTGGTCATATGGGAAAACATACATCTACCCGTGGTGCTCATTGCCCAACTGTTCACTCATTCTTCTCTCTTATTTGTTTTGATTATTTGTTTCGCTGTGTCTAAGGATACTGGAATTGATGATTGTAAAAGTGTTGATCCGAGTCTGGTTAGTCTGTCTGCATTGTCATTTCCTGGTATATTTGAATGTCCCGGTATTCACTGGAGAGATAAGTTTACTCTGTGTGTTGTAAGGAATTCATCTAGTTGAGATCTTAAACTATTGAACATTGAGGAGAGTTTATCTAAATCGAGAGGTTGGAGAACCGATTTGGAGTCTGTGAAGATGACAGTGTTTTGAAGTTTTGAAGGGTTTAGCTGGAAAACAGAAGAGAGATGTCGCAGTGAGGCTTCTATTGCAACTGCCTCTGCCTCGTAGTTTGAGGAGGAGCTTCCGCAAGAATTGTGGATTTCATCACAGGTTTTATCTGGGTGTTCTACTACAAACCCATACCCAGCATTTTTAGTTCCCTTGTGGGCAGATCCATCTGTGTAAACATGTATCCAGTTGTCTGGGTATTCTTGTATTGTCTTCATTGCTAATGGTTGTATATCTGATTTGTTTTTATTTCTTGTTGTTTCTTCTATGAGGTTAGTCTTTATTTTTGGAAGTTTTAGTTCGGCATGCGGGTGGTTGGATGGGAGCATCACCCTTGAATCATATACCTATGATGTTCGCATGGGTGTACGATCCGATAGTGATGTCGTTTCTTCTTCTCTTTACTAGCCTATCCTGCTTCTTTGGTTTGTGATTGTTTTTTTGACAAGGGATATTTTTTTTTCTGTAAATCTTCTGCCTGTTTGTTCTTGGTTATTTATAATTTAGCTTATGATATCTTTAGGTTATGATTTTAATTTACATTTGTACTATTTTTGTTAGATTGCTTGTTTTTTTGTTTCAGCGGTCGCTCATATAACCTCAATTGTGTTGGAAGAGACCTAAAGCAACAAAAAAAAAAAAAAAAAAAAAATTAGTTCGGCGTATGGAGGTTTTTGACTGATTAAAATAGGTTTTTCTCTGTTTTCTGGGAGTCTGTGTCTTTCATTCAAGTTGTTAGCAATTTTATTCAAAAGCTGTCTGTATTTTAAGATCCAAATTTGTATTTTCCCTCCAGGTTCAGAATCCCATAATTTTTTAGAGGAAAATGGATAAAAATATTGTCATTTTTTTCAGGGGTGGATATTTCACAAAATCGAACACCAATACATATGTTTGTTTCTTTTTTCCTTTTTTCTTCTTGTTTTGAATATGTGCAACATGAGTAATACTAGTCAATCATTTTATAGTGAACAAGAGAAATATATATGGGAAAATAATATTAATGTAGTTTCAGATTTTTTTTTTACATACTGAACATATATATCTTTGTTTTTGTTTTTTGTTGTTTGTTTTTGTTTTCTGGTTCCAGATTCGGAATTTTAAGTTTTGATTTTAGCTGAAAGATAAGTGAAAATGTGCTTCTATTACTCAAAAAAGGATTTTATGTTCAAATTTAAATAATGCATTATCATTAAATGCATATCATTTCTTAAGTGTGCAGTGTTTTAAAATTGATTCATGAAATTTCAATGCTGTTTAACCTGTTTGAATTTTGTAAAACCAGCAGCAAATTTTGTCATTTTGATGGCAAATTTTGAGGTTTGTAATGTCAAAAAACTGCAGATACAGATATATGCTTGTCTAACGTAGCAGTTAATTGAATAGGCACTTTTAAAAATATTTTCAAACTAAAATCTATCACTGAATACATTTTGATTTTCTTTTATTTTCAAAGGCAATCAAGCATGACCCATCCAAATTTTGTCATGCTTCCAAAGTGTTCAAGGATGATGCATTAAATGATACTAAGATGTCTAAAGTGAATTGTGATACACTCACATGGGAGATTGATGAACCTGATAGCGAGATGACTAAAAAGAGAAAAGGGGAATTCCCACCTGACCTAAATCCTAAAAAGGTCAAGTCATTCCCAGCCAAACTTCTTAATTCACCAGCAAAGGAAACTTTCCCCAACACTCTGTCTCCAAAAAAGGAAAATTTGTTAAACACTCATCTGCTTAATGAAAGTGTTGATAATGATCAAGATGTTTTTGTTGAAAGGAAAAGTGACAGTATGAACATTAACGAGGCTGCTAATGATGATGGATTAGAAATTGTCAAAGTTGGAGGAAGTACACAAAATAAGAGTAAGCCAACAGTTCGAACTAGATTTGATAGTGATTATGAAAGTGATGGAGGCAACAGTGGTACTGAGACTTGTCAAATTAACAATATAATTCATTCTTCTGTTAATAAGTCTTCCAAGAATAAGAACAGTATAAGTAATTCTTGTGGTATTTCAATTAAAAACTCCAGCAGTACTAAGAAAAACCAGCAGATCTCTGATGATTCTGAAGATGAAAAGGGGGGAAAAGAAATTACAGGATTCAAAGGAATTTCATCACTCATTACAAAAAGTGCTGATACATCTTCCAATAAAAAAAGTTTGAAAAGGGGTAGAACATCGTCTCCTCTAAATGAAAGGACTGTTAATAAAGACAGTGGTGTGAGTGATGATGAGGAGGAGAAGAGTTCTGATAAGGTTTATTCTAATTCTAAAAAGAAGGAGAAGAGAAAGTCACAAATTATTTCACCTTCAGAGAAACCTTCCACTAAAAGAGCTAAGAAGTCTGGAGTTGAAAAAGTGGAAGCCCCCGTACCTAATCCTGTTTCCACGGCACAAAAAGATTCCTCTCAATATAGTGATCTTTATTTGTCTGAGTTTGTTGCCAAAGCTCCTAAAAATTCAAATCCATCTCGTAATAGACATGATCCATATGACAGTGATTTGGACAGCAATAATTTTGAATTGGTAGCCAGAAAATTAGCCAAGAAAGCAGGTTTTGAAACGGTGAAGGAAAATAATAGAAAGAGGAAAATGAATGATTTAAACACATCAACAAATATCAATGATGAAGCTTTTGATAAGATGCTCATTGGGCGTGAAGGAGGTGTGAAAATTTCTACAGATATTACACGTCTGATGCGTTCTATGGCTGGAGGGTATTCTGCTGGCAACAATTTGAAAATAATTGCAGTGGCATCAGATCTGGTGAGTGAAGTTTTCTGGCTTTATGCATAAAATACATATGTACAATCTCATTTTTATAGGACATTGTCTTCTTTACAACATGCTTGCTGTACTTTCTGGTGACTGGATTTATTCTTTGAATTCTTTAGAAATGGAGTGATTAGAAGTATTATTTTTTTGGGCTGTCAAGCATAGCACCAGACTAAAGTGACATGAATAATTTCAGTTAAAAGAGTCCTGAAGGGTGTCTTAACAATTCAGTGACAACTGAGTTCATCAAGGTTGAAGCTTTCAAGGAAAGAATATTAGATTATTCCTTTAACTGTCATAAAATGCCTCTAAAGTCAGTAAATGTGAGCTAATGGGGCAATTACGGTTATTTACCACCAGAGCAGTTGGAGAGTTTGCAAAAGCTGTTGGTATATTTTCAGGTAAAATATCTTTTGTATGAACCCTTCATAATATGACAACATGAAGTTGAAGTTCGGCTTTTGGTGATTTGCTTGTAAAATCTTTCCAGGATGTTAATGTTTGCTGTCCTCTGTGATTACATTCACTTTTTATCTTATTTGTATAACCTGTATTCCTGATAATACAACACTTTTTCCACTTTCATTCCAAGTTTCATCTTTGCTGTTTTGATTGTATCGCAGCTGTGGACATCCAGGATGTCATATGTTTGGTCACTAATCTGGTGCATGAGGAGTTAATGTAGCTGTCAGTCCTCAACGCCACATATATATTAATAATTTTTCTTAATTCATGCATGGGGAATAATGACTCACTGGATGAGTTTTTTGATTTTGTACTTGTACAGTAATTTGCAAATTATTCATAATGAAATGATGGTTCAAATTGATTTTTGAACATCTTTAAGATATCTTGATGTATTCTGCATCTGACCTCCATTTCAATTTCCCCTTATATAATTTTGTAGGATAGAATTTGTGCAGTCCAAAATACAAAATATTTAACAGAACCTGTGATTCAATTACAGTGGGTAAGATATAAAAGCTGTAAGGCCCATGTAGCTGGAACTGAACAGATAACAACCATTACTTACTACTCTCAACAACAGTCAAATGTATATTTAATGTTTTGAGAGCTGATGTTTTGTTCATTGCAAATCATCTCTCTGTTAAGTATTGTTATATAAATATATTGTTTTGATTGTAGAATGTAACCATTTGAATGTGTTCCTCTCAGTGGGAACCTGTGCTTGTAGTTGGATGAGACTTTTAGGTGATCTCAAAATTTGCACAATGATAGTATGCTCTTGGAATCTAAATCTATTCCTTATTTGTAGCATACCCCTTTGTCTTATTTTCTTGTGTGCTTTTAATTGTAAATCAATATTTTTATTACCCCAATTTCTTTCTTTTTACTGAAATGACCTAAATGTGTTGCAGGTGCTGTGAAACCCTTAAACCCTCCCCCCCCCAAAAAAAAACCCCAAAAAAAACCTACCATTTGAGCTATCCAAACTGGCTGATATTTCTTTTACTGAGTATTAGTTTATGCCTGAGTGAAATGGGATAATGTTTGGCCAGTTTGTCACACAGTCTTTTTAATGTGCTGTCTCTATCATTTGGAATTCTATCTCTCTTTAGAAATAAAGAAATGTGAAACTCTTTCATTATTTAAGTTTAAAAAGAATTTTGAATCAGTCTACCATTAGGGTTAGACTTTTGTCTTTTTGTTTTACTAAAGATGCTGTGTCTAGCGGGAGTACATATATCTTTTATTTGTATTTTGGTGATTGCAGTTGCATATGTCTGTGTGTATGCTTGTGTTTGTGATTGCGATTTTTTAGTAAGGATTCGAAATCAATGTTTGCAGTGCTTTAGAAATGTACAATATATAGTTTTGAGCACTGTACAGATAAACTGATTTTATTACTTTTATTATTATTATTATTATTATTATTATTATTATTATTATTATTATTATTATTAGCAAATTCTCTTACTCAAGCATGGTTTGTAAATAACAGAAAGAAAAAAAACAAAACAAACATAAAATGGTATGCTTCGACTCCTGACAATGGATATGAATATAAAAAATGTAATTGATTAACAGAATGAGAATAAGATCGGTTGTTATATTTTATTTTTCACATGAAATAATACTATTCCAATACAAATTCACGATTTTTGATTATATGCTTTTTTTTCCTCTTCATATTTAACCATAGTCGAATGACAAGCAATGGACAGAGAACACCAATCAGAAACAATCTAGGGATCAGCAAGTGCCTCAGAGTAAGGATTCGATGAAGTCAGCATCAACAATTGTGGTAATCCATTCATTTTATTTTAGAATTTCCATCTCTATGTTTGGATCAGAAAATGAGATTTGAGTTCTATTTATTTTTAGTCATTTGCACTCTGTTATAATAATGCACAACACATTACCCTTTGTAAAGTGATTCTGGATGCATGGTATTGGTCATCATATGAGACTCAAATATTTCTTTTGTATTCTGTTGAATAGTAAGGTGGTCCTCCAAAGTCTTGAGGCCCGTGGAACCAGAGTATATTCTATAGCATTGAATGGACAGTAATAGATGCTTAGCACCTTTTTTTTATAGGACTATTACAACTTTCCACAGGGTCTGACAAAAACAGTTGCCCAATCACTCGGTGGATAGAGGAAATTGAGAGCAATGTCTTTCTTGTCCATCATTATATACGATCTATGTGCTTAATTGTTGACATGAATTCTCTGGTCTTATTTAGTCAGTTTTGTGAGTTCATTGACAGATATCTCCACACCATTGCTACACAAAATTTTGATATGTCAATAAACTGCCTCAATCAGAAATAGCATTTCAATTGACTTCAAAGCATTATCCTCACTGTAAGTAAAATTTTCGAACAATTCTCACTTTATTTCTTTATATATTAGAACATATATATATATATATATATATATATATATATATATATATATATATATATATATATATATATATATATATATATATATATATATATATATATATATATATATATATATATATATATATATTATATATATATATATATATATAATGTGTAAAGCTAATGTGAATTTTGTACAATGTAAAGTAACCTTTCCTTTTTTCTCTCACAGGATAAACGTTCATCCAAAAGAAAAATGTTTGAAAGTGATGATGAGTTTGAAGAGGAGAACTCCAATAGAGTCAAAGGAAAATCTATGGATATAAGTACAAAGTCTCCTTCAAGGGATAAAAAGGTACACCCTGGATTTTTAAGTTTTGCATGGAGGCAGTACTGAAGGAAAATAAGGGGGAGGGGGTCGTTATTATGAAAATATACACTCTTAGTCTAGGGTTGCTTTTTTGTATTTTTTTTTTTTTTTTTTGTCTTTTATCCTTTTTGTTTTTTTTTGGTATGCAATTATAAAGACTGTTATATCTTCGTGGTGTTCTGAATAAAAATCTTACACTTCAAAGTAAGAAGACTGATTGGATTGTGGTGGATTAGATTTTTCTATTTTTCCTATGTTATACATAAACGTTATATTTCTGTGTAGTCATGAATATTTCAAATATTTGTTTAAATATTTTCTAACCTCCTTTGGTCAAATAATGATAAATATTAATTTGCACTGTATTTTAAATGGCAGGATAAAACTGTTCCCAAAAGCAAAAAGTTGAGAATTGATGCTACTGTTGATGATGATGTTGATGATGATGATGATGACTGTAGCGATATCAAAAGGATATCCAAGAGAACAAGCAAACCGGTTTCCTCAAAGGATAAAAAGGTTTGTTTCTGTCCATAGTTATATAGGCCCGTCACTTTTTCAAATTGAATTGATATTTCAGATCATTTCATTATTTATTTTTTCAAGGGAGGGGGGATTTTATCTGGCTTCAACATTCAGCCTTTTAAATTAAAAAAAAAAAATTATTAAAATCTCTCTTAAAGAGTGTTTACTTCATATGCACATTCCTCTGTAATTGAGGATGAACATCACTCTCTGATTAATAAAGATTCATTTTCTTTAAATTCCTATTTTTTAAAAAATACAAATATTTTGCTTGTTGCCCGTGGCAGATCTGCAATATATATTTTATAATGAAAATGTTTTAAATTTAGTTGTTTTTAACTTTGTTGGGGGGAAATAACAACTTAAAGTGTTATTAGTGTTGCTTATCTTGGGTGTTTTTGTTTTGAGTGTGTTTGCATTTGTCTTGATGGGGGGGGGGGGGGGGTTCTTTTTAATTTTTAAAATATTTTTTTTGGGTAAGTTTAGAAGTTTGGGGAGTGAGGCTATCAATTTATCACGTTATCCAGTAATGGTGGGTCTAATTTCCTTTACAGGAAACATCCGCAGGCTATGATAATAGTAAAAAGATAATAATAATAATAATAATAATAATAGTAATAATAATCTAAGAGGCAATTACTTTTAGGTCACAGCTCTGGTTTAAAAAAAAAGAACACACACACAGTACACATATAAGGTCTATCTCATCTTTTCTCTCTCTCTCTCTCTCTCTCTCTCTCTCTCTCTCTCTCTCTCTCTCTCTCTCTCTCTCTCTCTCTCTCTCTCTCTCTCTCTCTCTCTCTCTCTCTCTCTCTCTCTCTCTCTCTCTCTCTCTCTCTCTCTCTCTCTCTCTCTCTCTCTCTCTCACATGACAGTTAGTATGACATTTTGCTTCCCAGTACCGAGTCCCTGATCTCAGCAGTTTGAATCTGGGACGGAGAAGGTGTTGTTGTTGTAAAATGATGTCTGTCAAAGCATTGTTTTCAATTGAATCAAAGCTGTACAGTTTACATGGCATTGATAGTTTTTTACGTCGCCCTGATAATTCATTGAAGTTTGTATCTTTGTTATGTGGCAGGCTCCTTACCATATATTGTAATCTCGTATGTTGTTTAAATTTATTAATTTTACTTAGTGTGACTGTGTTATGTTATGAAAGTTGGAGGGATCTTGTAAAATGTAATTTAAGACTAATAATTAACATACAATTATATAACGCAACCCATTGAAAGAGGCTGGGGTTGTTTTTACACAGTCGAAACAAATATTTTTACAATCCTTGAAGTTATGGGGAAATCCTGAATTTATTATGTCCTTATATTCATTAACTAATGGGGAACCCTTATAATTATTTATAAAGAATAAGTAGGTGTTCAAACAATATTTATATCCATTGACATCTGGTTTCTCATCAGCATGCATCCATTTATATTTGATTAATAGCAATTTGTCAGAGAAAAAGTAAGCAATGTAAGCTCATTGATGTTCTATAACAACACTTTGATGCGCAATAATATTATGATGAATTATCAAATGGACCAGCCTGTAGAGAAAGAAACACAAAACCTTGTAAAATAATTTCTTTTAACCAGATATAGTAATGTTTAATTTATTTGAGGGGTAAAATAAAAGGATTTTTGTTCTCTTGTGTTGGAATTTCATATTCCTTATTTTTAATTGTAACCTATCATTTTACTCTCACAGGAAAAGCATGCATTGAACGAAAAAACGTTTGATAGTGATATTGATGATGAAGATAGTTCTATTAGAAATGTCAAAATGAAACAGGAGGTTACAAGCCCTACTCCTTCCAAGAGTAAAAAGGTTTGTTTCTTTGTAATGGATATTTTTAATTTTTCAATTAGTCCAACATGGCTGCCACTTTTAAAAACAGAGATTTCTTTTCCATCTAATTTAAAAAAAAAAAAATATAATCGATGATTTGAGGGTGGGGGGATATTGAATTGTCCTATTTTTTTAAAGGAATGGACATGTAACCAAATAAAATTACGCTTTATCTCTGAAAATTACCCTTTTGGGATGTCAACTCACTGAATGGAGGGAAACAAAATCTTGCATTTTTTAGTTATGCAGCTTTTTAAATTGAAATTTTGATATTAAAATGATGTGCATATGGATTTTGGTTTGCTGCCCGTGGCATGTCTGGTTAAATATAGTTTGAAATCTGGAAAATTCATTTAAAAATCAATAGTAGTAAGTTTTAATTACATTGAATCATGCACTTAAAATAATAATTCACTGAAACCATTAGGAAGTCATTGAGTAACCCTGTGGAAGATCATTGAAAACTTATGAATTTGAATCATTTGTAATTCTATTCTCATCAATTCTCTGGAACATGTACAGAACTCCTTTTCTCATTTTTGTCAGAAACGTTTTGTTTCAAATATGGGCAAATTAACATTACCCTCAACTTGTCAAAAGCTTTAAAGCCCAAAGTTGATTTAGACAGTCTACTGTGCTGGGTGAATGAGTTTTTATTCATCATTAAAAAGTCAGTAAAACTGCTAAATTATGTGTATTTTACTTTTATAAATCGAATCTGATGTGATTTTGCAGTCTTGTGGTATGTTACTTACCTTTAGACCTGTTGCTCTGGACAGCGTAAAGTTGGGTCCTTGGAAAAGCTCTTTATTCATATTCTCTCACCTTACTAAGGGGTAAAATGAGTTCCTGGCAGTAAACAGCATTGCCTCCATCAGAAAAAAAAATTGTAATTCCTCCTTGCAGGCATCATGTCTCATCCTACATATTAAGTTTTGCTGTTGGCTTGTTAAGCACTCTGAGCATGTTTAGTGGATATTGGACTAAGTAAATGCTCAATGCTTAATAATTAAATATGGTGGTGATTCTCATTTTCTCTATATATTTGTTATGGAAATACATTTTTATAAAAATAAATAATAATAATGATAATAGAAGGAATACTAATATAATACACTTTTGGTTTTATCATAGATATTTCCATCGTTCCATTTTCTTGTTCACAGACTACAACATCCAAGCATAAAATATCTGATAAAAGTGGACATGAAGACATTGGAGAAATCGATGCAGAAAATGAGTTTGTGGAAGAAGGTAGTATTATTCTCCTTTCGTAAATTCTATTCCAAATATATTTTTTTCGCTTACACATTTCCTCACTTATTATTCTTCTTCTTCAACATCGTCATCATCATCATCATCATCATCATCATCATCTTCTTCTTCTTCTTCTTCTTCTTCTTCTTCTTCTTCTTCTTCTTCTTCTTCTTCTTCTTCTTCTTCTTCTTCTTCTTCTTCTTCTTCTTCTTCGTCTTCTTCTTTTCTTCTTCTTCTTCTTCTTCTTCTTCTTCTTCTTCTTCTTCTTCTTCTTCTTCTTCTCCTCCTCCTCCTCTTCATCATCATCATTGTCATTATTACTATTATCATTGTTATTATTATTATTATTATTATTATTATTATTATTATTATTATTATTATATTATTATTATTATTATTATTATTATTATTATTATTATTATTATATTATTATTATTGTTGTTGTTATTATTTTTTTTATTATTATTATTATTACCATTATTATTATTATTATTATTATTATTTGATGAGAAGTTGGTTAATGGAATGACATGATTGGATCAATCTGTCTGTGGCAAAATTATCACCACTTGATTTCTACTTGTTAAGAGGAATGTATACATGGTCGCTTGAACCATTTCAGAGCCTCATCAAACTTTGTTTACAAATTTTTAATTTTTTTTTTTCTATTTTATTTTTTAATTCCCAAAAACAAACATTTTCCCAATTAAGAAGACAAAGAATGGGAAAATCTCATGCTTTTGAATAAATAGAACAATAATCAAGTGCTATCTCAAGATCCTTCACCTTCCACCTAATTTGCTGGCTATCTCACATTTGATCTTCACATGGAGCAATAAATATTAAAAGGGCATATAATGATGCGATAATTGTTTGCATTTTATGAGGCATTCTGCCTTGATTGAAATTGTTATGGTTTATAATTATGGTAGAACAGGTTTCATATCTGTGATTTATTTTGATTGCCTAAGGAGCATGTATAGTCAAACAACTGGAAGAAATCTCTGTGTCACTTATTGTAGCTACCTCATAAGCTATGTGGTGAGTAATCTTGACAGGATGTTTGCGTTATGAATCTAATCCCATAGCTGCGGGGAGCTGCAGGGTCTGGGCCGGACGTCCCGATTGCTGAAAGGAAATTGATGTGCATTTCGAACCCAACACCTCTCATTTCCAGGTGCATTGATTGCCGCGTAATCCTGTCTGACAGAGATTATTGCATATGGCCTCTCATGCATTATTGTGTCCATAACAGCACCTTCCCGTGGTGTTCCCCGTTTCTACTGAGTTTGTTATGGGCGCGACCGAGTCCCGGCGGTATAACCGGGCTAGGGAGTAGGTGGGACCCCTTCCTCTTAAGGTGCAGGAGACAGAACCCACCAATGAGTGGTACACGCTCTGCTCCTCACCCACCCACCTCACACTCATTCTGTAGTGTGGTGTCCTCTGTATGTCCTTACTTTTCTTAATCTACCCCTATAGCTCATACTTGTTTCCTAGTGCTGTAACTTTAACACTTCTATACTCCCTCTTTGGTCGACCTGTGGCCCATGTCTTCTGTATGACTATCTGTGATTGATTGTAATCATGTATCCTTCTTAAAAAATTGAGATTTTTAGGGGAAAGGGCTGGTATCCCTTTGTTTTAGGCCCACAGAATCTCTCATCGACACAAATGACCCAGGACGTGACGATCCTCTGTTTATGAAATATGGCCCTTTAAGCAGAAAGAATAACTGAAATAGATAACTGCAAGCCAGGAAACAGTAGGTGGCGGGGAATGGGCGACCGTCAATCATGAAAGAGACTGTGGGAAAGACAAAATGAAGGCTACTTGACTAAACCCTATAAAAATTAATTATATGAGGAACATGCATCTGCAGTTCAACTCCTGATGTTATGCAGCTGACAAGGAATACAGGTTAGGGTGGGAAGACAGACCAGAGACTCCCCAGCATGCCATGACAAACAAAAGGAAAGCATACGAGCTCGGACGTCGCCTCGAAAAAGGTCCGCGCCAGACAGTGAGTACCCAGGCTGATCTGCGCGAAAAGTCAGCTACTGGGACAAAGAAATTCCACAAACATTTGAATATTTTACAAATTAACATTTGTGGAATCAGGAATAAAAAGACAGAGCTGAAGAAATTATTAAATGAAAAGGAAGTTCACATTGCTTTACTTCAGGAAACCCTGTATAAAAATAGCGATCCATATATTGCTGGTTATACATACTATACCTGCAAATGTGACGACTGCCGTGGTGTTATTACTTATATAAGAAATGACATCACGGGAGATGTTACTTCTAAACCATCACAGAACTCAACTGATGTACAGAAAGTCACCTTATGGCACCTAAATAAGAAATTTACCATTTACAACATTTACAACCCTCCACGGTGTACTATAAACCTAACAGATCTAAACAGTTCCCAATACAACAACACAATAATTGCTGGTGACTTCAATGGCCACTCTCCACTATGGGGATACAAAAATCTAAACAACACAGGAAAAGAACTAGAAAAGCTTTGCAATACAACCAACCTCACCATTTTACAAAATGCAGATTCAGTCCCGACCCTTCTTCACAGAGCTCATATGTCCCTGAGTCATCCCGATCTAACCATCATCTCCTCTGACCTTCTGAATTCTTGTCACATTAAAGTCCTGGATGAAATAGGCAGTGACCATAAACCAATTTTAACACAAATAACAGTTCAAACACAGAAGAAAACATTTGAGCAGAAATCAAATGGAATTTCAAGAAAGCAAACTGGGATGTTTTCACAGCAACATTAGATGACCAGCTTCCAAAAATTACAGATACATCAAGTGTAGAACATTTAAACGAAGCCCTCACCAAAGCCATTCTTGCAGCTGCAAAAGCAGGAATTCCAAGAGGTAGTCGACAGAACTACAAACCCTTCTGGAGCAAAGAAATTGAAAAAGCAGTAAATGCAAGAAAGGAAACAAGGAAAAACTTAGAGGAAAACAAAACCATTAAAAACAAGATTGAGTACAATAAAGCATCGGCAATTGTCAAAAGAACTATTAACAACGCTAAAAGAAAGAAATGGGCAGACACATGCGCTAATATTGACCTCAATCAAAATGGGAAAAAAGCATGGGCCTTACTTAATAATCTTAACAATGAAACCCCGAAAACCAACCCAAGCCCATGAAAACTACAGAAGGAACAATCGTAGATGACCAAAAAAAAAGCCATGATCTTCAACAAACATTTTGCTTCAGTAAACAAGGCATCAAAAAGAAGTGAAAAGGACAAAAAATTGATTAAAGACCTTAAACATCAAGAAAAGGCCCCAAAAGCTATCTCATATCTGTTCAAAGAGGGCTTTACCATGTCAGAACTTCACAGAGCTATGAAAAAACTCAAGTTAAGGAAATCCCCTGGACCAGATAAGATACACAATGAAATGCTCCTGCATCTTAGCGTGAGAGGTAAACAGATGCTTCTCAAACTTATAAATCTAACATGGGAGACAGGAATAGTACCAAGGGGATGGAAAAATGCTATTATAATTCCAATCTTAAAGAAAGATAAACCACCCGACGAAACGAAAAGTTACCGACCAATATCTCTCACTCATGTGTTGGAAAGATCGCTGAGAGAATGGTAAATAACCGATTATACTGGTGGCTGGAGACATGTGGCCTACTAAATAAATATCAGGCAGGCTTTAGGATAGGGCAAAGAACAGAAGATCAATTGTTTAGATTAAGTCAAAAAATAATTGATGGCTTTCAAGATGGAAAACATACAGTCGCGGTTTTTGTTGATCTCCAACAGGCCTATGACAAAGTATGGAGGAAAGGGTTGTTATCAAAAATGATGGACTACGGAATTGATGGAAATCTCTACTTCTGGATTAAACAATTTCTCAGTAACAGAACAATCCAAACAAAAATTAATAACGGACTGTCAAACAGAGAAGTATTAGAGGAAGGTCTCCCACAAGGATCCTGCCTCAGCTGTACTCTCTTTCTTATTTTTATAAATGATCTACCAGAAGTATTACAGACAGAAAAGGCCCTATATGCTGACGATTTAGTTATGTGGTATACTACAAAGCACCTACCAATAGCCTCCAATAGAATAAATGAAGATTTAGAAAGCTTAAACACCTTCTGTGATAAATGGAAATTAAAAGTAAATTGCAATAAAACAGTCTACTCTATATTTACTAAGAGCCATCCTGTTTCCAAGAAAGAAATAACACTCTCCATCCAAGGCCATCGACTCGCGAAAGAAGAAAACCCCACATATTTGGGCATACAGTTAGACAGACAACTATCTCTGAACAAACACACTCAGAATGTAAAAATCAAAGCCACAAGGAGACTCCAGTTACTAAAACGACTAGCCAGTACTAATTGGGGAGCAGACAAAAACTCGCTTCGACAACTCTATTTAGGCTATGTGCGTTCCGTCATGGACTACAATTTAGCCCTCCAAAATGTAGGTAGTAAAAACACACACAAAACCTTGGACAGAGTACAAAACCAAGCCCTTCGCTTCATCTCCGGTGCCCTGAGATCGACACCCACAGCAGCATGTGAAATACATACTAATGTGGAACCACTTGGACTTCGCAGAGAATCAGCAGTGCTTGAAATGGTTGAAAGATACAAACGAAAAGAGGAAAACCATCCAAACAGAATTCTGGCAGAGAAATGGAAACCAAGAACAAGATTAAAACAAAAATCCCTGCTACACATTGCTAACAACTTGAATGAAAGACACAGACTCCCAGAAAACAGAGAAAAATCTATTTTAATCAGTCAAAAACCTCCACACGCCGAACTAAAACTTCCAAAAATAAAGACTAACCTCGTAGAAGAAACAACAAGAAATAGAAACAAATCAGATATACAAACATTAGCAATGAAGACAATACAAGAGTACCCAGACAACTGGATACATGTTTACACAGATGGATCTGCCCACAAAGGAACTAAAAATGCTGGGTATGGGTTTGTAGTAGAATACCCAGATAAAACCTGTGATAAAATCCACAATTCTTGCGGAAGCTCCTGCTCAAACTACGAGGCAGAGGCAGTTGCAATAGAAGCCTCACTGCGACACCTCTCTTCTGTTTTCCAGCTAAACCCTTCAAAACTTCAAAACACTGTCATCTTCACAGACTCCAAATCGGTTCTCCAAGCTCTCGATTTAGATAAACTCTCCTCAACGTTCAATAGTTTAAGATCTCAACTAGATGAATTCCTTACAACACACAGAGTAGACTTATCTCTCCAGTGGATACCGGGACATTCAAATATACCAGGAAATGACAATGCAGACAGACTAGCCAGACTCGGATCAACACTTTTACAACCATCATTTCCAGTATCCTTAGACACAGCGAAACAAATAATCAAAACAAATAAGAGAGAAGAATGGATGAACAGTTGGGCAATGAGCACCACGGGTAGATGTATGTTTTCCCATATGACCACTCCTGTAAAGACTGATTGCCTAAATAAGCTCCGAAGACACCAGCAAAGCATCATCTTTCAACTAAGAACACAACACATACCGCTCAACAACCATTTAAGCAAAATTACAAAAGACACACACCCCTCCTGCCCCTTATGTCAACACCCCAATGAAACAGTAACACACCACTTGCTTGAATGTCAACCTCTTGAAGATCTGAGATGCACATTCCTCCCACCAAATCCAAGCATCAGTAACACACTTTATAGTCACCTGGAACAACTACAAAAGACGTCTAACTTCTACGTCATGGCACAAGACCGAAGGGCTAGAGCTCAGGTGGTCGCTGGTTCGGATAAGTAAGTGAATCTAATCCCATAGCTGCCAACTGTTCTGATAAAATCAGGACTGTCGTGATTTGGCAATCTGAGAACAATTGAATGAAAACAAAATTGGACTGTATATATGTATGGAAATGACCCTTGCTTGTCCCGGGATTATTCTTATTGGACTAGCAAATTTAAACAAGGAACAGAATAACCTCTCTAAATCAAAATTGTATTATAATAGTCCAAACATACTGCTGTTTTTGGGTCGTGTCAGTATTGTGCATTAGGGTGGCCAGATTTAACTCTTTGAAAAGTTGGCAGCTATTGCAATCCAATGAGTTGATTTATGGGAATGATACTTGAATAGAATTATTTACGCATAATAGTGCTGTTTTAGGTTCCAGTCAAACAACTTCAAGTGTTTTATTATTATGATCATTATTATTGTTATCCAACAAGAACAAGAGATTTCCTTGGCAGAGGAGAAAAAGAGGAATATCCAAGTGCTTGAGAAAGTTGTTGGCAAGAACAAGGTGGATAAACTGACAGCCAGACTGAAACGAGACAATGTCCAAATCATGTAAGGATTAATCATACTAACAAATCCAAATCTATGTGTTTGTTTTCACACACATTTGGTTTATCTTTTAGGATTGATTTTTTGAACACTGGTGTAGGTGTAAGAGGAAATCATGTGAAAACATTTTTTTGTTTTAATGACCATTGAATTCAAATTACTCTCTTGAACATCTTTTTTTTTTTTGTATACATGTGGAGAATTTTATGATAATTTATCTGAATTCTATTTTGGAAGCTAAATATTATAATTTTGTGGACTGAGTGATAACAACAGTAATTAAGACATCACAAAAATGATTTAAACTTTTTAAAGTCTGTCTGAAGTTAAGCTCACCACTTGAAATTCATTTCCTTTTTTTTTTTTTTTCTATTTCAAATTGAATGATTTTGACCTTAATGTTGTTTAGTTTACATAACCAAATTAAGCCTCATATTTTTAGGGGGGAAGTAGATAATGAATTTTTCATATATGTCTGTGTCCTGTTGATTTTACTCCATCCTTTGCTGTTTAGAGCGGCATTTACATTCTTTTAAGTCATGCATGATTAAACAGTGATCAGTAACAATTTCATAGCTCCGTTCTTCATAAAATCTTCAACTTTTGTTGTTGTACTTGATGTTCTTGACTCATCAGCAATCGGTTATCAAGATTCTTGATCCATAAATGATATGTCGTTTTGACAGCTCAACAGTTATGAGATCAGTCTTTGAGTCATTGGTTAACTTCATTACAAGGGTCATCTTATAGTTTCATCACCATCTCTGACTGTACGAAAGATATGAAAGCTCAAAGTAAAAAAAATAGATTATTTTTAAAAACAAGTTGTTATCTGGGTATTTTTTTAATACTCAAAAGTTCAAGCGTGCTCATTCTGATTTTGCTCAGAAAAGTGATATATATTTCAAGAAAATTGACTGATATATACAATTATTGGAACATGCTAAAAAATTTTTAAAAGCAATTCTCAAAATCAGATTTGCTCATACCATTGCTATTTGTCAACTGATTTTCATAAAATGGTTGTTAATGGCCTTCTTTTTTCATTTCAATAAAACCAATGTCATTTTCTAATGATTTTTTGTTGTTGTAAATTTAACCTTATTTGCTGCATCAGATAAATTTGAATTTTTAAAAATAATAATAACACAATGATTTGACAACTGACAGTTTCTCGTTTTGATTTTCTTGTGATTGTGATTTTTACATCTGTGCAATTACATTTGTCTCTTATATGAGATGCATGCTGAGAGCTTTTTTCCAAAGGCAGACTACCAAGGTAACTAGACCATGGTTTGAAATCTTGACCTTGTTTTTAGATTAAGTCAGTATTCGCAATTTCACACTCAAATAAGCTTTATTTTCTGACAGCAATAAAATTTCCAATTTCAGGGATATGAATCAGCTTAGATTCGATCCTACCAAGTTTAAATCACCTCAAAATCTGAAAAAAGAATCCCAGACTAAGAAGAAAGCTGTGGCAACTCCAGACAAAGCTGTGAAAAAGGAAGAAGTCAGCATAACAGAAACTCCAAAAGAGACACCATCAAAGGACAAAACCCATACACAGGATAAAAAGCAACTGAGAGAAAGGTAATATTGCCGTCTTTAATGATAATTGATGATACTTTGTTTTATTCATTTTCCATTATAACGTAAGAATTAGACATTTTTGTTTTCTCCATACATCCTGCCACCACTATCAATTAAATCGGTAAATGCAGAGTTTTTGGAGGTCAAAGCTGATCAAATACAGATTTTCCTTATCTTTCAATTCAGATTTTTTAAAAGCCAGAATTTTAGAGCCAAGTTGTTGAAAATAGCGTGGGTTTTTTTGTTGTTGTTGTTGTTGTTGTTTTGGTATTTTTTTCTTTCATTTTTTTTTGTTGTAAAAATTTCCAATGGATCCTTTTCTTGAACTATACGAAATCCATTCTAAAACATTGTAAGCTGTGATTTGTGTATTAATAGCTTTAAATCAAGATTAAAGCATATTTTTCCTTTTTTTTTTTTTTTCGAAGAAAATACAAACAAGAATACTGAAATTATACAAAATGTTTCTGACTCATATATTTACATGTATGAGAGGCTGCTTTAAAATTATTCTTTTTAAAATCCAGAGGTTTTTTTTTTGTTTTTTTTTTACTGAAATTCAACTTATCTGCTAGATGCAAAATCCTTTTTTCCAGATTATTCACATTTTATTAATTTTTTCTTTTATGTTTACATTTATTTATTTCATTTTCGAGAAAATTAAAAGTGAAATATTTTAGAACAATATGAATAATGAAAGGAAAGATGTTATTCCCATCAGCGCATGAAAAAGGCATTAAAATACCAAACATAATTTTTTCTTTTGAATCACATCTCAAAACCAATCACCTCAAATGTGGAGTTTATTGATTGGATTATTGTTAGCTATTCTTTTCTAATCTACCTTTTTTATTCTCTAGAAATATATAAAAAATATTTTTTTCGCTTTGCACTGTACTCTACTTTACAATCTTTTTCATTCTTTTTTTTTTCTCTTTTGGTTAATATATTCCAGTGCATTTTGGAATCGACACTATCATTTGTTAATTTTTTTTTTTTTTGCTGATGTAATTTGATTTGAAAGATAGCATATTAGTTATGATTGATTTATATGCCAATGTCTTCCTTGTATTTCTCTCAGTACGGAAAATTCTACAGTCATGTCAGAAGTGACAATGAGTGACTCTCTAATGAGCATGTTGAAGACAGAGACCCAACCAGGGTTTTGTGCAAAGGAAGGTGATGCAGAGTCATTTTCATTCCTAGACATGTTTGATGGACAAATGACTAAGAATGACAATGACAAAGAAGCAACGGAGAAAGGTAATTATTGTTAGTAAAACGGTAACTAGGGTTGGCACGTTGGTCTGATAAGAAATTTTTGCCCAAGTCTTTTGCTATCTTAATTCATTGCAGTAAATATGTTCGCACACGTTTGTTCTTTATGAAAAAGAAAGAAATGAAAAACTTTGGGCAACGGTGCAAGATAAAAATCTCAATATGTTCATGTATAACAAAAGGTCTGGAGTTCAATTTCTTGTAGAGGAAGGATGTTAGATTTTTTTTCTTTTTATCTTCTTTTCCCAGCATTTAATTATGTATCCAAAATGCCTCCAATGATGTCAGATTTTGAATATTTATATCTTTAATCTGTTGTAGGTAAACAAATGCCATTTAGAAACTATTCCCTGATGATTTAATTGTGGAAAAGAGATGAAAAAATCGCAGCTATATTTTTATCGTAGAGAAAAATTTGTTCTAAGATGTGCTGTCAAAGTTTGCAGGTATTAACTTTGTTAAATCCATATTCCTTATTGAAAAGGTGTCTGTTAAATGTCATTTCCATTTATCTGTTTAAAAAGCAAAAGAATAATCTTATTTTTTTGGACAGATTCACAACCTGCGGTGAAACCTTTGTCAGGCTTGATGTTTACATCAACACCAAAGGATAACAGAGTGACATCAACACCAAAGGATAACAGAGTGATGTCCAAAGTCAAAGGCAGTAAAGAAGGGGACTCTGAATTTGTTTATAACAATGAAATTAAAGCAATGAATTCCAAGCATACAGATGGTGAAGTGAGGAATTCTAAGCACAAAGAAAGCAAGGATAAAGTTTTGGTGAAGAATGCTGTTGCTCTTAAGGATGAATCAAAGGAACGGTAAGTCTAATAGATGTAATAGGCCACATCAGAATAGTGATGTCAATTGAATATATATATAAAAATTAATACAGTTAAATAGCACTTTTCCACTGTTTTATTTTGCTCATTATGCTTAACAACGCTTCATTTATTCCCCCAGTGAGCCATATGAAACCAAATTTCCATTTCTTATAATACATGTTTATGGTTAGTTAAACTTTTGCCCTTCTTAAGTGGTAGATTTTTCATCGGTCCAGCCTTGCTATTCTTCAATATCATTTGGTCTTTCCATGTGGCTCTGTGTCCTTGGTTTGTAATGAGACTATTTGGTTTTACCAGGTTATCTGGAGTCTGGAGTCTTTGGTTTGAGGAAGACAGATAGAATCTCTTTTTTTTTTTTATAAGAGACTACATATTCTTTTTACCCTTTAACATAAATCATTTCTTTGTGGGTTATTTATTTAATTAATTACAGAGATGCCAAAACTCTGGTTTCAACAGTGTCAACATTACCAACACAGCAATATCTACTACCATCAGCACCACATTATCATCAACACTACCACCACTGCTACAACCACCACATCATTATCACCTTTTCCTTCACTTAACCACCACCACATCATCATCACCACCACCACTACTACAATCACTACCACATCATCGTCATCACTGCCATAACAACCAACACATATCACTATCACACTAACTATCAGCATTTATTACGATCACTTTTTTTGTCAGTATATGTTTTAAGAAGTTGCTAAGTAACAATGAAATATTTAAAATCTGTATGTAATAAATATTTTTAAAGACTGTCGTGCAAAATTGAAATGATTTATTCTCCCCTCCCCTTCCCCCTTCCATTTCAGCAACATTAAGGAATTTGAACGCTCATTAGAAAAGTCTCTGAAGGGTAAGTATGAATAAATAAACAAGTACTCTGGTTTTGCACATTTTTATGATTTTATACTCAATGGCTCATTTATTCCATATTTTATTTCTGAAACTCTCTTGGGTCACAGATGCCCAGAAATAAAAGTAAGGCTGTAGAGCATCCAAAGAAGATGTGGTTTCAAAAATAGGTTTCTGTAGGAATCTGCCTTGTACCACTCCCTATAGCACCTGAAGACTCACATGTGCTTGGAGACCCACATATAATTCCTAATCACACCCATTCAAGAGATTTTGTTTATCATCATCATCTAGTCAGCTGATCCTGCATAGGACGTTGCTTCCCGAACTTTCTTGCGAAACAGATTACGGTTTTCCGCCAGTCTACTTGCTTGAGTTACTGTCATTCCCAGCCATATATCTTGTTCCCAGCTTCTTGTTGGTCTACCTCTTCCTCTCTTGCCGTCGATTTTATTTATACGAAGAAAAAATACCACTCATTCATAGATTCAATTTACAAGAAGAAATATCACCCTTCAGAGCAGAATACACAAACTCAAATTCTCTCAAGGTGGAAAACAGTTTCTCATACAGATATACTTATATGCAATCCCTCAAAGAGATGTTTGAAAGTTTGAAATACATGTATAACCTTTCAAATAACACAATCATATCCAACTGCCTCCCTCATGGGAAAATACTCCAACTTGGGTCAGGGCAAACCCAATCGCCTTAATCCAGAACAAGCCACTCGATAAGGACATCTGATAGGAGAATAGAGGATCTAATCTCAGAAACCTCTCAAAAATTATGGCTAGATGGCCGTCATTGTCATGACTTGAAGAAACTTTGTAGGTGCAACATTTGTAAATATGGCGAGAGAATGGCATACAATTTGGCTAGATAAGATTATAGGGTGGCTTTTGTGGTACTGGTGAAGAGTCCAGCCATTTTGAATTTCTGACAAGGTCTTCAAGATTGTGTAATATTTTAGGCAGCATAAAGGTAAGCTACTGGGGGGAAAATGCTTTCTTAAATGTTCCCGATTTTATCTGACATGGCTCGATTCAGAGGTCTCCTTGAATTAAACAGTTTTCTTTGTCCAAAATTATTATAGAAACAATTAAAATCCTTTTTATGTTAAATTACACTGTCTGCCAGGGAAATAAGTCTTGCAAACTGCATGGTAATATAACGTGGAAAAGCGTTTAATTAGTGCGATATCTCATGACTACAGTATATTGTATGCTAATATCTCTTGGCTTTTGGGAACAAAAACAAATAAATAATCCTTGAAAACTTTCTGTCATTCATTGGGTCAAAAAGTCATTGATTGGCGAATAGGTTATGGAATAGCCAGTGGTGGTAAATCATTGTCATTTGTCGGTGAGATATTGTAAAAAATTAGCTGGAGGTTTGTTTTTTTTTTCACTTGTTTTTCAGATGCTGGCAGGGTGGATATCCGCTTCACACAGGAAGAATGGAAGAAAAGAAATTCTGAGATTCGACAGAACATATTGAAGGTGAAATTTTTCTCTCGTATTTTAAAGATTTAAGTGATTCTCCAGAGCCATGAGGTTCTTTGAGTCAGAGTTTCTGTAGCATGAAATGGACAATTTCTTATTATCCTTTTGATAGGTACCTAGTATATTGTGAAGTACTTTCCGTGAGGAGGGGGATAAGAAAAATTTTCATTGTCCCTTTTTGCTGATGAGGCAAGTGCTCTATCAAAATGAGATGAAGAGACTCCTTTTTTTAAAAAACAAAAAGCTGAGAATTATGGTAGTGGAGATAAACAATAATTAAAATTTCATAAAATAAATGACAAAAACATTTTTTGTATATCCATTTTCTGGTAAATGGTTTTCATTATAAATAAATGCTATAATCGGTTTGATACAGTACTAAGTTGAGGAATGACGCTTTATTGAAAACAGTTGTCTATATCTAGGTATTTTTGTTAATTTGGGATGTAATGCAAAACCACAAGAACATTACCATTACCATAAAATTTTTGGTTCACCCATTTTTTCACTGATTATAATAAATTATTGTGTTATGATTATGATACAATAACAGAATTATGTTTTTGTGAGGTTTGATATATTTCCTAGAGCCATATTATGTTTTTCTGTTCATCAATTCTCTGTAGTCTAGTGGTATGACACTCGCCTTCAGATCAGAAGGCCCTGGGTTCAAGTCTCACTCTGAGCAGCTCATAGCTGAGTCCTTGGAAAAGGCTCTTGACTCATATTTGTCTTACCGGACTTGGGTGTAAAATGAGTACCTGGCTGTTAACAGCGTTGTCTTTGTTGGAAAAAATTGTAATACTGCCTAACATGTGTAATGTTTTGTTCTACATGTTAAGTGTTGCTGTTGGCTAAGGATCCTTTGTAAAGTGATTTGAGCACATTTAGTGAATACTCGCATATAAAGGCTTAAGTTTTAAACTTGTTTTTTGTGTGCTGTCGATTATTTTCACATAAGATAACTTAGATTTATTTAATATTTTTTCTTTTACTACAATTGCTACCAGTCAGGATCATTTGAATGATATTATATACTTTGTATTTTACTTCAGATATGTAGAAGCAGGAGTGATTATGCTGTCAGGAAGAAGTGGATTGAGGAAGAACGAGAAAAGGGAAAAGCTGTGAGAAAATTTGGGTCATGGAAGAAGAAATAAAAACATTTGATTCACTTGCATTACTAATTGTATTGTTTCGTTCTTTTGTTGTTGTTGTGGCTCAGTGAAATGGTACACGTCCAGTAAACCCCTTTGTCGTGATTAGTAAAAAGTAAATCAGTAAATCCTCGGTCATATATATAAATCCTAAACAATGAAGTCATAACCGACTTTTCATTTTGGACATAAAATCTAAATAGTTACCACCTCCCCCCTTTTGAGGATTAACTATAATTTAGGAGAAAGTTGTTTTTCAAAATCTCTTATTTTTACCAACTTTTAAGTGCTTACAAGGTTTTATCCATTGTATATACACTCCAGCATGGTTTCCTAGAACTCCTCAGGACGTGCAAAAGAGTGCCTTTCCTTTATGACTTATGGGGGAGCGAGGGAGCAGTGTGGTATGGTCATATGCTTTGTACTCGAAAGATTACCTAGTTCGAATATATGAACTTCAGCAAGCCACCTCTCCCTAGCTCAATTTGCGGCTGACACCTTGATTATTTCAACCTTCTCTTGTAATAGATCTTAAGACAAATTTCCACTTGATGATGAATAAATGGAACTCTTCATTCTTTATTTACTTTATTGATATGTAATGACATGTTGCAAGGGTTGGTGTGTATGGGGAGGGGGGGGGGGGTTGCTGTCTCACATTTATGGTGCATGGCATTGAAATTAGAGAGGATGGCGATATAATAAGAATAAGCAGAGAGGTGTCGGTTATGCGAACTGACAATGGAGTGTGGGAGTGCCTGTGTTTGTACAATATTGTATACACTCAAACTAATCAATCTGGACTTGATTGACTGGGATTAACAAGGTGTCTCTCAATAAAACCAAGGATTGATGCATTGACTGATTAATTTATTTAATGATAGATTAATTGACCAATTGATAATGATGATAATATTTGGTATCGAATTGCCACAATTGAAAACGAAATGAATATGTTTATGTTGTGGCACGCTTGAAAGAAAGAGAGAGAGAGAAAATAAGTAGGAGTGAAATATCTGTTAATGTTATAGTTATCATATAACGTTATAACAAGTGTAACTAAATGACAAATTGACATACAGTGGAACCTCCCGATTACGACACCTCCGAATAGCGACATTGACCCCTTGTCCCGATTTTTTTCCTATTTAAGATCAGTAAAAAAAACCCTCCAAATAACGACGCACTTTTTGATAAAACCTCCGAATAACGACATCATTTTGGTGATTTTCGTAGATATCTGATACTAAAAATACCGAGTATGAGTACTCAAAGTTTATAAAAACGATTCCTGCTTGAACCAATGAGAACGCAGCTTTTACCACCATTAGGTCCAATGAGAATGGCATCCACTTTTGAAGTGTCGGTTGATTCCATTGTCACAGATATTCTTGAGACAAAGACACCAACAACAGAAAATCAAGACGGTGATGATCTTGACGGCGATGCTCCACTCCCTGTTTTGACGGCCAGTGAAGCAGTTCTATATATATATATATATAAAGAATACAGTGCATAACAGAGATGTACAAGACAAAAGAAAAATATCTCCCAAAGCTCTTTTTTTTTTTTTTTTAAACCTTATACTTATACATTTAACTGTTTCCTTCTAAACAAAGGACTCTGGCAAGGGTAAGTACAAAACCTAAGTAATCTCATTTCAAGACAAAGACCAGAAGCAATTGGAAAACAGATATAGAGGTATAGAAGACACAGTAATCGACCACTATGGGAGGTCGGGAACCCCACCCAGCTGTAAATACAGAGTTATCCAGCTAAAATTGTTGACATCATTAAAATCGTAGTACTGTAACAATTTTCTGTCATGGCAGTTTTTTGCATTGCTTGCGGCCGCAAAAAATCGCTGATTTGCATTGCACCCGCAAAATTTGCAATCTTTTGCAAAAAAAAATACAAATATTTAAAAAAAATTAAAGGGGACCAGTGATGATAATCTTCGGCGGAATTCTGGGATTTTTTCATAAATGTTCCGTTGTTTTTGTCATGTCAAACATTGTCCGCTAAGTCTGACATGGCAGTTTTTTAAAGAAAAAAAATCCCAAATTTTGCAAGCCAAAAACAGCAAAATTTGCCAGAAAATTGCGATTAATTTTCCTAAAAACCCATGATTGGTTCATAAAAGTGAAAGGTACACATGTATTTGTTTTTAAGGGTTTCACGGCGCTTGTTTTGTTTGTTTGTTTTTTTTTGTTTTTAAGGGTTTTACGGCGCTTGCAACACATTTAGGTTATATCAGCGCCAGTAAAAAGGAAGAAAATGGGATAGTAAAAAGTTCTAGAATTACAATTAAAGCACCCAAGAAAAAGTAAGACAAAGGGGAATTGAGAACAAATAGGGATCAGATGTAGATTCCAAGAGCATACCACCAATGTACTTAGTTTGAAATCACCTACAAGTCTCATCCAGACACAAGCACAAAATCCAACAAAGAGGAACACACTCAAATGCTTACATTATACATTCAAAATAAAAATAATAATACACAACAGAGAGATGATTTACAAGGAAAAAAATATCATCTCCCAAAACAATAACTGCATTTGACTGTTTCCCTCCCAGCTAGGATTCCGGCCAGTGCCAGGACAAAACCAAGTAATCTCATTCCGAGACAAAGACAGAACGCATGTTGGATAACAGATATAAGGGGATAGAAGACACAGTATGTTCCTCCCTGCCCGCTATGGGAGGTCGGGATCCCCACCCAGTCACGGCGCTTGACTTGCAACAAAGGTAAGGTCATATCAGCACCAGTTAAAAGGAAGAAAATAGGATCTAGGAAAAAGTTCTAGAATTACAATTAAAGTACCCAAGAAAAAGGAAGAACACGCTATCACTATCAGTGTACATATTTTGAGATTATCTAAACGTTTCATCCTGACACAAGCACAGGTCCCCCAGTGTTGATAATGACAATTTGTCAAAAATTAGCAAATTTTGCGGCCGCAATGCAAAAAAAAACAAAACTGCCATGACAGCTAAGTGGTAGTTCAGGGGGAAAAAACCCCAATAAGCCTTCTACTTCTATCATTTTTTGACACCTCTGCTCAGTTGCATGAATTTTGGTGACACTCCTTTATTTATGACGTTAGTCTAGACACACTGGCGCCAAATGTCAAAAGTAGCACAAGACACATGGTGGCCATGAATGAGAAGATGATCGAAAGGGAAGTGGATGGAGCAAATGGGTGTAAATATTTGTGTTCTTTTTAGCTGTAACATGAATAGAATAGAATAGAAGGTATCGACGTCGCTTGATTAGGCCACTGGCCTGCCGCCGAGTCTTTCCAGTCACTGAATGATACAGTAGAACATGAAAGTAACGTACTCGGAAATAGCGAGTAAAATCTAAATCCCCGTTTTTTCCCCTTATTTGAGTCATAAAATTAGCGTGAAAGTAGCGAGTATGAAAACGAGGTCAACTCGGAAATAACGAGCATTTCCTGCCCCAGCCTAGGACTGCGAACGAAGTAAAGCAAAACAAGAGACAATGGCAATTTAAATATTTTTAGCCTAGCCTCTTTTCTTTTCTTATTTTTCGTTACGAGTAATATTACATAGTAGCCTAGTCTGTAGTAGTAGTAGTACATAATAGGCGAAACAAATTTGGGTGGGGGTTGGGTTTGTGTGCGTGTGTGTGTATTGGGGGTGGGGGTCAATTATTCACCCAATGTGGTGCCACTCGACGCGCGAGGTAAGCACATGTCAACATGCCTCACTTCGCACCATCGGTCAGCGAGTAGCATCGTTAACGAACGACACGATCAGCGAGAGAGGGGAGTGTGGAACCATTATTTCAATGGGTCAGTGATTGAGTGATGCGCTTGCTTACCTCATCAAACATGCCGAGTGCATACAAACACTCGCGCGCACACGCACACACACACACACACACACACACACACACACTTCTATGTTCTTGGTTTTTTTTCTAGTCATGATTTTACTTGAAAAAAACCCAACAAAAACACACAAGAACAACAAAATACCAAGCATTCTGCCACTTCTGTGAAGAAATTGAAATAGGGGCGACGGCTTTTACTCGAATTACACACTGAGGGGAATAACCAGCAACCTTTCCTGGCAACTCGGGAATAGCGAGAACTCGGAAATACCGAGTAATCAGGAGTGGACCCGTCGAACTCGCTATTTCCGAGTTCTACTGTAGTACATTTGGCGATTTTATAAGTTTTATAAGCGTGCCTTTTTTTTTCTTCTTCCTTTTTAATTTTTGTTTTTGTTTGATTGTTCTGAGTTTGTTAATAGAATTCATTACAACTTGTGTCTAATTATAAAACAATTTTTTTTAAATTAAAGGGTAGCCCTAATCGTCCTTAAGGTCGAATAGCATCAACCGTCGTTACCGTACGTAAGGACAAATAGTGTTGCTTGCACTATTCGTCCTTCACACTAAAGCTGGGCAATATTCCGTTTTTGTTTTTACTGAGCTGGATTCGAATCCACGTAATTACATGATATATCCGTATCGTCTTAAATGTTTGACAAACCCCACCTCCTCTGTGTGTGAGTCAAATAATCAGTTGAGTGTGTATGTGTGTGTTTGTGTATGTGTTAATTTCGTGGGGTTTTTTTTTCTTCTGGGATATGATTTTTACTCCAGAATGGTGATTGATTTCTTATAAGGAACAATTGTCGTGTTCTCCTATTGGTAAGTATCCATGGCGTACTAAAAGAGTCATACAATGAAAAAGATATTATGTTTGAGAGATAATAAAAGATTGGGGAAGGGAAAAATGATGATGGTGATGACAATGATGATAATGATATGTGGTGTCAATGATGATGATGAAGATTGCATCTTACCTTAAATGCGGTGTTAAACAAGCAACAGTGGCGATGTTTTAGTTGGTTACAATGATGTTGATGATAATTTGGCTACTTTTCTTGTTGCTTTACTCTTATTCTCTGATGGAAATGCTAGGCAGTGTCTCTTTAAAATTATACGCTTCAAGAGTTTGAATAACACTTGAGATGCACCGATAGGCGAACTCTGCATTAAGAGAATGGCATGGAACTAGCGAGACTAAAAACTTTTTCCTCGTAAATAAACATTTCACCATAATACAAAATAATGTTCTTGCAAGCTTTCCATGCTGATCTTGAGCTTTGCCGAATACCTCCCCTCCTAAAATGTAAATATATTATAATAATAAGTTGTATCAAAAAATGAAAGGTCATACTTTTAAATATTACCTGTCTGATCACACCAGATTCAATTTGTATATGCCTGTAACCACAATATTCTATTCTTAAATCGATTCTATACATGAGCATTGGGCATCCCAGTAATACGCACTGTAACATAATTACTGTATTATGAAAAGATATTAGATAAATATGGTTTAATGAGATTTACAAGAAATTTAAAGTATGACCTTTATTTGAAGACTTACTGTAAACCTGATTGCAATGATTCTGAAATATTTGTCACTTTAATATTCAAAGCTCCTTCTAGTTTTATCTGATACTTCCTTACTGTCTTAAACAGAATTTTTAAATTATGCCATATTAATATTAAATTATGTCATCACATTTCAATACTCTACGATTTTATTTTACACTTTTAGATAGGTAAATGTAACCCTGTGACGGACACAATGGCCAGGGTGAATCTATGAAAATGTATTACATATAAATGGTCAAATGGTTATTTATTGTGTTATATTTACTTGATTATTTATTTGTTTATCGTTTCAATTCGGAAAAGTAAGTCCTTGTACTATTCACTAAATATTTAATAATTTAATTAATACATTTTTTTACAACACTAAAAATGTGCATCACTCATGGAGCTGGTATTCCTCATAAATAAAATTACCTCTGTACGTTAATGAAGCTTTGACATAAACTTCATCTGCAATTATAATGCAAGCCCTGCTCCTTTCTTCTTTAGAATTAAAAAAAGACGAAAAAAGTTTGACATCATCAATGTTCTTTGCTGATCTCGTTACTCTTTGAAGTGTTGTTATTGATGGAAGTTGAAGTATCTCTCTCAATTGAGAATACAGATGTCTTGAAACGGCATACCATGAAAATGCTTTGCATAAATCATCCATTGCATATATCCTTTTGTTTTTTTGGAAGGTACATCAGATATATTTGTCTCTCAATAAATTTGAATTTGTCATCCTGGGTGTCAATAGATGAGCAAATGAAATTAACTAGCTCCTGGAATTGTGACCGGCATTTGATTTCTTTGCAAATAGCAGGGTGCTTTACTTTTTTGACACCTGCGTATGCTTCATAAATAATTCCCTTTATGTTTCCGTGTTTGTCTACACCCAAGGAAGTAAAATGAATTGAAAAAGCATAAATAGGCCCATCTCTCGATTCACTAAGGAAAGAAAAGTTATCGTCTTTTCCCCAAATTAAAGTACCTGAGTAATTTTCTAATTTTTTCTGCAAATCGTCAGGAAATGTAGAGGATTTTAATATGTCTTTCATACGAAATTCTTTCAATTGTTGATCCTCATCAGGAACCCTAGATGCAGCGGTTGATTTTGTTGTTGTTTTACCTTTTGATTGAGGGACACCAGCACACGATGATGGTGCGTCAGGGAAATATGTGGGAGGGTCAGCTGGTACCATAAATTTTCCTGCTTTCTTCATTTTTGAATCTGGAAAATGTTTAGCCATATATTTGGTCACTTGATCAACAGATAATTGGTCAGGCATGGCTTGAACCCATTTCAACTTTTCATTAAGATCAAGAGGAAAACTGTACACTGGAAATTTTTCTGTCGCACTAGCATAGCCCGACTCGCAGCCATACGTGCTGCATTTCTTTCCCATGATGATGGAATTCTAAGTCAAGTAGTGATTTAGAAAAATGAATAAATAATCCGATAAAGAAATAGTAAACTAAATTCCTGAATGTCAACAATGATAATCACATTTCCACTTAATTAAAAACATAAAATTTAAAAAATCCAGCGAATTGAATGAAGCGAGAGAAAACAAAGCAGTTGTGACCAGTGAAGTCGAAACAAAGAATGAAAATGTGATTGCTGACTTCACACGGTATAGTAAACTAAATTCCTGAATGTCAACAATGATAATCACATTTCCACTTAATTAAAAACATAAAATTTAAAAAATCCAGCGAATTGAATGAAGCGAGAGAAAACAAAGCAGTTGTGACCAGTGAAGTCGAAACAAAGAATGAAAATGTGATTGCTCACTTCACACGATATAGTAAACTAAATTCCTGAATGTCAACAATGATAATCACATTTCCATTTAATTAAAACATAAATTTAAAAAATCCAGCGAATTGAATGAAGCGAGAGAAAACAAAGCAGTTGTGACAGTGAAGTCGAAACAAAGAATGAAAATGTGATTGCTCACTTCACACGGTACCTAATTACGTATTCAATTTCCCCGCTCTGTGTAACGAACACAACGAAACAAAGAATGGCGAAAATTTTTTAGTGACTACGCACGGTACCTAATTACGTATTCAATAACCCCTCTCTGTGTTACAACACAACGAAACAACGAATGGCGAAAATTTCATTGCTGACGACACACGTACCTAATTACGTATTCAATTTCCCCGCCTTGTGTAACGAATACGATAGCCTTAACCCCTAAGGTCAATCATCCTCGTGCTTCGGCCAGTATTATAGTAGGGCTATGTAAGTATCCCATTCAAATACCTGCTCGAGAGTTTGGGTTGGCTAGGCACAGACAAAGATTCGGCAGGTTTTCTTTGTTTTGTTTTTGTTTGTTTTTTGGTGTTTTTTTTGGGGGGGGGGGGGTGTTTTTTTTTTTTTGGTGTTCCTTTGGGTTGTTTTTTCTTGGGGGGGGGGGGGGGGGGTGTTTTTTGTGGTTGTTCTTTTTTATTTGTTTTCTTTTGTTGGTATTTTCCCTGCTTTTGTTTGTTTATTTGTTTGATTTGTGTGTGTGTGTGTGTGTCTACGTGTGTTTTGCCTTTTTTACATTTTTTTCAATCTATAGTGGGTCAGCACTCAGTAACTATTTGTTTTAAATGACTAGTATTCAATTTGTCAAAAATATTATATTAGTCATAATAGTATAAGCAGCGCAAAAAACACTAAATTTCTGTATTTCTTAAGAAGCAGTTTTATAAAAAATGTTATAATCTTGATAATTCAGTGAGTGCCATCAATAATAGCTTGAATTTAGCCAACACTTTTGAACGATGTCGATACATGTCCCTTAACTTCAGAAAATTTTGTTATAAGTTGTAGCTACTGTCTTGAGTAGACTAGCTGTATAACATAATGATAGATTTAATTCATTGCGTCATCAAATTGGCAGTAAACGAGGCAATTGTATAGACGGGATGGAATTTGGCGGCTTTACAACACACAAATTAATTACAAAGCCGAAAGCACAACTTTGCATTTAAACTTATCTCCATAGACGATGTCAATATATTAAAGATTAGTAAAGGACACTAATACCAAATCCTCAATATTTTCAGTACTTCGTTCGTTAGCTAATACTATTAAGTATTTGGTATCCACTTTTGCCCTGACGAGAAGTTAGAATATCAACGGGCTGGGATTTAAAATGTCAACGGGTTGAAACTGTGTGAAATAGAATGATACAGAACATAAAAGCCCAGTTCGGCCTAAAAACAATAACTTGCCTATGTTAATGTTCTTAAACTCAGAACAAGGGGTAATGTTGTCAGGGGTGTTGGGGTTGTTATTTTAATCTGGGTAGGGGTCTAATAAGTCTGATAAAGTTACGATTACTGGCCAGAAACAAATTCCTAACTTTAGTTTAAAATTTAAAAAAATAAAAGACGGAAATATATACATAATAAGATTGATATATTTTAAACAATGGTTACAAGAAAAATAAATCCACGATTTTTCTCAATAATTCTGTACTCAAACAACTTTGTATGCAAATGTTGTATTCCAGATGTGTTATTTGGCTCATCACCACTCAATGTGGTATTTAAATAGATATTACTACAACTAACACGTCTCTGTACGCAGTGGTACAGACCTGCCAAGCATTCGACTTATTGTGTTACAGTGGAATAAAGAATATCATTTCGAAAGGGATTTGTGCTGCATTGTAGGTTAACAAAGCATCCACAAACACGCAGGTCTGGCATCCGAATCCACTTATGGGCCTGGTTTAACATTGTTGTATAATGTATTTTGCGTCATTTTTTAAAGATTTCTATTACAAGAATGAGCCCATAAGGAAATGGTTATCAGACTTAAAGATAATTGCACGTCGATCCACATCAATTTTAAAACCATCACCATCACTACCACAAGCACTTTTACAACATAATCATTACCATCAGAATCGCTACCACCATCATTTGCACAATATCATAAGTATCATCAGCACCACAATCAATATCACCATCACAGCAGTATACCTACCATTACCATGGTCATATCAATTATTGCCATCACTAGCAAAATCATAACTATCATCTCAGCCACCACCACTCGAGAAAACAATCATTTTAAATATCAATACCATACGCGCACACTATAGCGTCACCATTGCCATCAACTTTATCACTCCAGCTTCTTGATCAGTGACATCACCACTACCATCATTTCATCATCGAAACAAGAATAACATCACTGCTATCATTGTCACAAATACTAACGAGAGTTTTTATATTAGCGCAATATCCGCTCAAAGCGCTTTACAGGGTGTCACAGGACAACAGCAACACTTAACATCCTACATGATGTCTGTTAGGCAATATTACATTTTTTCAGACAGAACAACGCAGTTAACGGCCTGGTACTTATTTTAAACCCGAGTACGGTTAGAGTGGACTCAACTATGCGCCGAGTGAGGCTCGAACCCAGGATTTTCCAATCCGATCCGAAAGCGAGTGTCATACCACAAGACCACATAGCGGCACATTCTTCTTCCTTATTTCTAGCTCCTTCTCTGTCTATTCCTCTCTTTCGTGGTCTTCTTCTTCTCTCTCTCTCTACCTCCATGATTCCCACCAGCGCCACGCCTTAAGATCTCTAATCATTACCATAGAAAACTCACTACGAAAACTTTAGGTCTTCCGAATGTATTTTAATTCTTCGGTGGTTGGCAAGTTATACAGCCGGCCAGGAAGTGTATATTTTTTAAGGGGGGGGGGGGGGGGGGGGGGTGTGGAGTGAGAGGGATTGGTTATAATTTATGATGTTGCAGTCGCGGGGTGAGGTGTTTCTGTGTCGTCCCCTATTGTTATTTTTTTTCTTTTCCTTTTTTAAAAACAATAATGGATCAGAGAATGTGAAAGGAGAGGAACATTTGATACCATATCCAGATGAAACGCGTTTGAGACCACTCAGACATAGAGAAAGATAGACAGATGAGAGAGAGAGAGAGAGAGAGAGAGAGAGAGAGAGAGAGAGAGAGAGAGAGAGAGAGAGAGAGAGAGAGAGAGACACACACACACAAAGGGAGAAAGAGAGAGGGTGCCAGAATAAAAGAGGAGGATAGCTATATAAAGAGAAGGAAAAGACAGAAATTGGAGAACAAAGGGAGAGGGGGGAAGAAAGAGAGAGAACGTGAAGAAAAATAAAGAAAAGAGAGATAGAGTGGGGGGATAGGCGAAGATGGAACGATGAAGAGAGAGAGAGAGAGAGAGAGAGAGAGAGAGAGAGAGAGAGAGAGAGAGAGAGAGAGAGAGAGAGAGGCGGGGGTGAGTGGCAAAGAGAGGGTAATGAAAGAAAAGAGGAAGACAGAGAGATAAAGAGATGAAAATACAATGGAAAAGACAGGAGTGAGAGAGAAAATTAGAGAATAGTCCTAAAGGAAAAATGAAAGAATATATATTTATATCCTTTCTTTAAAAAACATAGCATTGTGGAGAACATTGTGCTTATTTGAGTCAATAAAAAAATTGATACGGCGCACAACTCTACTGAAAGATTTGAAAATTAGAAATGTATTTTTTACAGATAGATAAACAGATAACTTGATTTCCTTTTATAATTTAAAGTCAGTTTGAAAGTTCGTTGAGTCAAACACTTCAAACAGATATCATAAAATATGTACCAACGATGACACTTGACTCCCAAAATCAACTAATTTTGACACTGTAAAAAGTTGTAAATTTGCGTCATCTATTTATGACATCAAGTATTATTATTACTTCCGTTGTGTTGTTGATTTAGCGGTGATCAGTGTTGTTATGTATGTTCTAATTGCGTGTATGTTTGTGTGCGTGTGGGTGTGGGTGTTGGCATTTTTCCAGCAAATCGTGGCATTCATAGTGATATAATTCACTTGATCAAATGAAGGTATTTCAGTCGCCATTTTGATTCTTTTTTTACTATTAGGGTTAGCTCGAGATCGAGGATATTTCTTTTTCTATTAAGGTTAGTTATAAGTCTTAGTAAAGGTGCTAGGATGTTTGTTTTTCCATAAGTTAAGTAAAGGGGAGACATTCCGAAAGCTCCTACATCCTCAGTATTCTTTAAATTTGTATTTTCACCGTTGATATTTTGTCAGGCATTTATTTATTCAATTTGTCATTATATCTAGAAGTATTTTAAAAACTCTAGAACAAACCTTGATAGATTTGTGAAAGTTTAAAATTTCTTAATTTGACCATTGTTTCGATTTTCAGTCGCCATTTTGATTTGTTCAATATTGAAAGGTAGTGCAAAGCAGTCCGAGAGTTTTTATTTTTTTTTTCTATTAGGGTTAGCTCGAGAGGTTAGTCATAAGTCTTATTAAAGGTGCTAGGAAGTTTGTTTTTCCATAAGTTAAGTAAAGGGGAGACATTCCGAAAGCTCCTACATCCCCAGTATTCTTTAAATTTGTATTTTCACCTTTGATCTTTTGTCAGGCGTTTATTGATTCAATTTGTCATGATTTTTTCTATTAGGGTTAACTCGAGATCGGATGATTTTTTTTTTTTCCTATTAGGGTTAGTCATAAGTATTATTAAAGTGCTAGGGTGTTTGTTTTTCCTATTGGGGTTAATTAAAGGTACTAGGTTTAATTTTTTCTTGGGGTTAGTTGAGGGAATATATTATTAAATATATTATTGGGCCACACAGAAAAATCAACTGAAGATATACCAAATTACACAGACAACGTTGTTTACCAATCTGCCCTCATTAAATGATGGTGAGTACAGTATCGAATGAAAATAGTTCTTTCCCCGCGAAATTGCGGGCTTTTTACTAGTATGTATATATATATATATATATATATATATATATATATATATATATATATATATATATATATATATGATAATATAGAGAGTAGAGAGGAGAGGAGAGGAGAGAGAGAGAGAGAGAGGAGAAGAGGAGGAGAGAGAGAGAGAGAGAGAGAGAGAGAGAGAGGGGGAGAAGAGAGAGAGAGAGAGAGAGGAGAGAGAGAGGGAGAGAGAGAGAGAGAGGAGAGAGAGAGAGAGAGAGAGAAGAGAGAGAGAGAGAGAGAGAGAGAGAGGAGAGAGAGAGAGGAGAGAGAGAGAGAGAGGAGAGAGGAGAGAGAGAGGAGAGAGAGAGGAGAGAGGAGAGAGAGAGAGGAGAGGAGAGAGAGAGAGAGAGAGAGCCTTAAAGTAAAGATTTAAGAAATGATTCATTAAAGGCTAATTTAAATTTGCTATGTTGATGGAATAGGTTTTGCAATTGGTTAAAGATTCTTATTTATAAGCTGCATCATCACAAGGTTGCAATAATACAGACACTAGCCGGGTAAAAACAAATACCTCCTGGTCTTTTGGTCAAAAGTTTATCATAATCTTTTGATATAGTGGGCAACATTATAGGCCTCTCTAAAATGTTTAATTGGAAATGACAATTCATTAAATTATATTTGCAAAAGGTCAGGATGTTTCTAATGATCAGAAGTGCTTTAGGACTAATAATATATTAAATAACAATGAATAGCTATGTTATATTTGCATTAGATTTGGGGTTGACTGATGGGCCGGTAGATTTCCCTCCTTTTTGACAAATTGTCATTATCATCACTGTCAGGATGAAACATTTAGATAATCTCAAAATAAGTACCCTGATACTGATAGTGTGTTCTTCCTTTTTCTTGGGTACTTTAATTTGTAATTCTAGAACTTTTTACTAGATCCCATTTCCTTCCTATTTCCTGGCGCTGATATGACCTTACATTTGTTGCAAGTGCAGTGAAACCCTTAAAAACAAACAAATACCTTTCTCTTTTATGAACGAATTATGGGCTTTAGGAAAATTAATCGCAAATTTTTTAGCTTGCAAAATTTGGGATTTTTTGTGACAAAAAGACCGCCATGTCAGAATTTTAAGCAAAAATCCAGGATCACCGTCAAGAGTGGGTCAGAGTCGACTTTTTGCTGACTGCATGGACAAAGATGACAAAAGATAAGTGTTTGAAGAGAAAGCAATAGCTGACCTTAACAGCCTATACCAAACACCTGTGGGGAAAACGATAATTATAAACAAAATAAAAACCAAGACAACAGGGAGAGTTCAAAGATTTATTATTATTATTATATATCAATTGCACCCTCATTTTTGTAAAATCTTTACAGACTTGTGAAAAGATTTGAAATAAATCATTCATTCAGCATTATCACTCATGATCTTTACAATAATGAAATACTCTCAAAGCCCCTATTCCATGTCAATACAAAAAGCTCATTGTCTACATTTTTTTTTTAAATTGACATCTTATCTTATACTTGCCATAATTAGGATGAAAATTTTAAAGAAAAAAACTTCATAAAATTTCCAAGCTAAAGGGATGTATTTGATCCAATAAATAATCACAAAACCTGAGCTAACATCAAACACAACAGTGTGTCTTTCATTCTCTCCATGTACTTATAACGCAGCGGCACCAGAGATGATTTCAATCAATTCTCTGGTAATGACAGCTTGACGGGTGCGGTTGAATGTCATTGTCAGTTTGTCAATCATCTCACCTGAAAAATAACAGTGAAATAGGATGAATATGATAATTTTGAAGATGGTCATTAAAAAAAAATTAAGATTGCCTATACTATACATATTAATTCAAAAATTTACTGCAAAATATACATAGAAAAATAAGAATAAAGATTTACTAAAAAACAACTACAAGTAGGTATCCCAAACTACTACTGTTCAGCAGGTGAATGTTCCCTAACAAAGCATAAAAAAGCATTAAAATCAGCAGCCTGTGAAGATAATAATATCCCAAATTGGGTCTGCTAGACTGTTTCAGCGCAAAGTGCCATCTATGTAAACAAAGCCTATTTGTTTCTTTTCCTGAACAAGATTTATTGTTCTTCACAAGTCATAAAAAAAATGAAACTTTAAAAACCCATAACATTTTTGTTTATTTTCCGATTTTGACAAATAAAATGTTATTATCCATGATTTGGGAAGACACATGTGCAGACCTGCCTACCTGAAAATGTAAATATTCGTAGTTTCTAGGTTATAAAAGTAGTAGTCGCTATAGTTAATTTTCTAGATCACAAGAATTAAATAACACTTCGAAATCCTTTAAATTATCAACTTTCATTTCCAATGAGTTTTCATGACTAAGAGCTGTTCAGGAAGTTCTGCAATTGAAGCCAAAATTTCGCAATTCTACGAATTTTTCATGGTAGTTGACATGCCTGCATGTGGCTTTGTAATTTCATTTTTGCTATTTGTATAACGAAATTTAAGTTTATGACACCTACTACAAGATAAATTTGCAAGTAGTACATCAATATATACAACAATTAGCAATATGATATTAGACAAACGAGATCTTTTATCATAACTATCAAGGGAATGGAATGAATTGACAGATGATAAAACAACTGCCATCAATAAAATGAAACTGCTGCTAGAAAAAAGAAAAAAAAAAATCATAAGAAACCAACCAATTTAGACTTAGCATTACTGAGGTACCTTTCTTATGGTCTGCAATGCATCTTTAACTCATTGAACACAAAGCTCCATCAGTGGAACCAAGGGCTGCTAACTTTCATTACAATTATTTAAATTTTATATTTTAAGCATCTTAAGCCGCAAGGGCATAGCTCTAACCCTTAATTTACCAGGAGTTTATGAAAAACACATGCATAATTTACCAAGGTAAGCGGCATAACCCCGGATGATTTCATGACTGACTTCAATAAAAAATTCATTTTAAAAAAATTGGTGTCTGATTTATTCCAAATTTGTTGTAAATGAAAGGGAAAAGGTGAAAGTTTAATATAAAATACAATTTGAGGCATCCAAGATGTTACATGAGTAGAAAAAAAAATAAATCCAGAAATTCAGTCTTAAACAGAAAAGTCGAAAAATTTAAAAGCCATTTTTGAAAAATTGCTGCTTCAAAGTGAAACAAGGTATCCATGTCCGGTTAAAAGGAAAGTAAAGATATTTGCTTTAACTTTGCAAGATAAAGAGTTCCACAGTGAAGTGAGTCCAAATACAAATACAAGGTGAAAATGGGAGTTATTTAGGTGTTACTATCACCAGCTGTGAAGCAGGCGATCTAGTATAATTTATAGGCGGGCTATGTGGTAAATTATCGGCTAAATTAATTTCATTATCCTTTTTTTTGGGTATAATTTAATTCCCTTTTGACAGTAAAATGCGATGTTCAGTTGTTTTTGTTTTTCATTTCACTGATCACAAGCAACCTTGTTCCAAACTGATTAAGAAAGAAAGCAAAGCGAATAAAATTCACTGTCCTATTATTTAATTCAAATAAATGTTTACCCATTTTGGTGTTATTTTTTTCATTATTTGTGTCCATCTCAATACTAATTGCATGAAAATCATAATTTGTTGTTATTATTCACCTTGTGATCAAATTTAAAATATTGATGAATAGTACAGGCACAAAAATTTGAGGGCCTCTGTTGCTAGACTTTGAAAATTTGTTTTAAAAAAAACAAAACAAAAGAAAACCCACACACACAAAAAAAAAAAAAAACCTTCAATGTTCAACTGTATCTAAAACATAAATTCAATTAAAAAATATAACCAATAGCAAATTCCTGTAAAAACAAGTTCTGGAATGTCTTAATTGTGGCATAGAAAACTGCATCCTGGGGAACAGTGAGGTACGGTAACTAAATGATGCGTCTCCAACGAGTTAAGGTATCAACATTGCTCGAAAGCTTGATACTGATTCCAGCTGGAAGGTTCATCCATAGGTGGTACATTTTTAGGAAAGAAGAGTGAAGAAGACTGCCAACATTGGACGGAGGAATATTAAAATTTTGATGCCACAACTGCCTACATAATTTTTTTTTTTTTTTATTATTCCGTTTAGTATAAATCCATTTAATCCTTTGTACAAAGGATTTATAAATAGGGTATTACCCAATTGCTTCCCTCACAGCTTCCTCAGATTAAAAAAAAACAAAAAATTAACCATCTAATCAAAACTCACCTGCATTTTTACTGGCAGCATCCATAGCCGTCATTCTAGAACTTTGCTCGCTACAAGCACCTTCCTTCATTGCAAACAAGATTAAGCTTGCCAAAGAAAACTCATTGTAGCTTTTCATCACGTCCTCGTCAATGCTGTCATAAAGATTGAATTTGGGAGCTGACTCGATGGCAGATGAAGTGGGGATTGGCAGCTCTGTAGTGTTGTAGGATATCACACTCCTGTTATGAAAGGAAATAAGATAGTACAAATTAAATGAAGAAATCTAAATGTTATTCATACATATGCAAACCTGCCACAGGCAACAAATTAGAATCTATATTTGTTTTTTGGTTTGTTTTTTTTGCGGGGGGGGGGGGGGGGGGGGGGGGGGGGGCAAATTTCAAGTAAAAAATCTAGATCAACCCATAAAAATAAACACTTAAGACTGATTTTTAATTGATTTAGTGTTGATCAAGGTTATTATTATTACATTATTTGATTTATGAGTTATATTTTGAGTTTCGAAAATATTGTGCAATCTAGAATGCAACAGCGCATCATGGTTAAAATATTTTCACTGACCTCAAGATAAATAAAAATATTCATTTTTAAGAAGTAAATTATATCTTACTTGAAGGTATTGAAGATTAAAGCAGCCTGATCATAGTCGTATCCACAATTCAAGATTTCATTGGCCACAAGAGATGCATCAGCAAAAGTTGGTGGCCTCTTGCCGTAGTCATTAAAACTGGTCAGAATGTCAGCAGACAGTGTTCTGAAAATATTTAAATAAATTTTTTTTTAAACAACAACCAACAACAACAAAAAGCCCCAGCGGAAAATAAGTCTAAATATTGAGGTAAAAAGGAATCATATGATACACCCTGAAAGATTGGAAAACGATTGTATGAGACAGATTGTAATTTACAACATACAGCAGTTAGGAGGAACAGGCATACTGACGAAATGCTCACTGGGGACATTCTTTGGATATTTGTTGAGTACATGTCCTCTTTATATCTATAAAATTAACCAGAAAAAAATAAATTAGAGAGCAACACGTATTCAATGAACAACATGGGACAGTGTAAAGTTCAGTGAATCTTTGTTTCGACAAATTCTTGAACATGCCTTAAGACAAGAGATACAAACTGTGATGTGCAACATCTACCAGCAGTACCAACACACGAAACTATGTGTAACCTTAAACGTTTATATTTATAGTATGATTGATAAAATTTAGTGAGAACTACTCATAAAAATGGCTGGCTAAAAACAAAAACAAAGAGCTGAATGATGTCAATTTTGTTCCTTCTACATGATCTCAATGTTTGTGCATCCAGCATCTAGGTCTCGTAGGTTCGCCTTTTTGTTGACAAAATAATGAACATCATTCACTCTTGAGTGCTTAGACAAACAGAGCACACCATCCATGCAAATACAACACAACATGGCTGTAAGAATGGAGGGGGTAAGTTACTTGTCTGCATACATGTGCCCTTGTAAAAACTATAGCCGGAGTCCATAGCTATCAGGTTTTTGTCATAGGGGATTTGAAAAATAAGTTGCGTTGTCAGGTATCCCAATGCAATTCTTTCATTAGTGTGTCAACATACAGTATTGTGATAAATATTCATACATTGTGGGTTTGACTACTTTGGGCCAGGCAAGCACTAAAGATGGTTATGCCTGAGACTGACCAAAAAATATTGTAACTTATTGTAACATTACAAGACGGAGATCACAAGCTCTTTTTGGAAAAAAAAAATGGAAAGTGAGTTGTTAGTGGTGCTCCATGAAATCAATGATTCCATTGGTTGAGCTCTTGAATACAACAACTCACAGTAATCAACTTTTTTTCTTGTTTTATGACATGATTTTTATTTTAGGTCAGTTTTGGGCAAAACTTTCATGAAGGACATGGCACAATGCAACTTGCTCTGCTCTCTCTTCCCATCCCCATTCTCTTTCTCTCTCTCTCTCCCCCCCTCTGTCTTAATGGCTCTAAGTCTCAGTTAGTCGAAACTGTGAAATAGTTTGTGGAGGCTGTGAAAAATTTACCAAGACAACAAAGGATATAGTTTGGGAATTCTGTCCCTGTTCCTTGAAACCATGAATTTGTCGGTTGCTCAAATGCGTGTTTTAAAAAAAAAATTTTTTAATCCAACCTTTGCAGAATGGCCTTTGCCTTGTCCCCGACAACAATAATCTTGATATTGGTGTTTGGATTTTCCTCTTTCTTGGCCTTGATGTACTTAACAACAGATGAATGGATACCACCACACAGTCCCCTGTCAGATGACATGGCAACCATCAGCTGATTGGGCTTGGCCTCTTCGGCTTGGATCTCTGCTTTCTCGTAAAAAGCTGGAATGGAAAAGAAAATAAGTTGCGATGGAAACCTGATATTACAGGGATTGTTGGACCAGAACCAAATCCATGCTATGAGGATAATCATTAAAAATCATTTGCACAACAACAGTTAGAAGTAGTGGTAGAAAAAGCAACAGCATCAACAAGAGTACTACTAATACTAACTGAAACTTATTTTGAAATGTGACCTGATGACTCAAAACAGTATTACATCAGGGTGAACTAGACGCAGGAAATAAAACCAATTTCAAAAAGCCGGAAATCCGGAAATCTTGCACCCATGACAAAGTGAGTTAATTTTATTAATTATGCAAAATATGCAAAAAATAGCAAATTATGTTGACCTCATTATGCCAATGCGGCCGCATAAAACTGCCAGCTCAGGTTAACACAGAAAGTAGAAAGAAAAAGGAAAGACGCAACAATGTTTCACACTGTAACAGTGTATCAGTGTCAGCAGTCAAAAATAGTAGTGAAATAAACTAGCAGAGACCCTCAATAGATCGCAATTTCTAAATTGCAAATGACTTTCAGAAAAAAAAAGCGAACAAATCTGGCCGATTTGAGGACAGCTCAAAATGATAAAAAAGGGGGATATGACGCAGTTTGCCGAAAGTTACGAAATTTGCAACACAAATTACCACTATACCAGAACTAGGCAATACCCATTTTACCTCATATAAGTACCATCTTAACAGTCAATATTGTCAATGTTTACTTAATTGTGATGCAATAACAGACAGCTATTGACTTGTACAAGTATTAGTAAATGCTGGGTCCCTACAGCAATTCCATTTTAAAATTCAGGGAGTTTTCAAGGTGATTTTTAAAAAATTCACCAAGGCTTAAAACAACGAATTTTCCTTCGACCCATAAGTTTCTCCACAGCAATGTAAGGGCCTCAAGCTCACTTTTCTTCATCTTAGCTGAAGATAATACATTTGAATGAACAATAAATTTCAAAGTATTCAAATACTCTGCCATTTTGCCTGCTATTATTATTTTTTTCAAAATCTGAAATGGTGGGTTATGTGATGATTGTAATGGTGATGTGGTGGTTGTAGTAGTAGTGGTGGTGGGGATGGTGATGTGGTGGAAGGGAAGGTGTTGTGATGGTTGTAGTAGTAGTGACAGGGATGGTGATGTGGTGGTTATTGTGGCAGAGGTGGTAGGGATGTTGTGTGGTTATTGTATTAGTGGTGGTGGTAGTAGTATTAGTAGAAGCGGTGGTAGGGATGGTGATGTGGTGGAAGGGAAGGTGCTTTGGTGGTTGTAGAAGTAGCGGCAGGGATAGTGATGTGGTGGTTATTGTAGCAGTGGGGGTAGGGATGGTGTGTGGTAGTGGTGATGGTGATTGTATTAGTGATGGTATGGATGATGGTGATGTGGTGGTAGTAGTAGTAGCAGTGGTAGGGATGGTGATGTGGTGATTGTATTAGTGGTGGTATGGATGATGGTGATGTGGTGGTAGTATTAGTAGTAGCGGTGGTAGGGATGGTGATGTGGTGATTGTAGTGGTAGTGGGGATGGTGATGTGGTGATTGTAGTAGTGTAGGTGGGGATGGTCATGTGGTGGTTGTAGTAGTGGTGGTAGGGATCTTTGTAAGGAAGATATTGAAAATGATATTGTAGAGGTTGCAGTAGCGGTGGTTGTAATGCTGATGATGTGGATGTAGTAGTGTGGTAGTGACAATGAATTGGTGGTTGTGGTGGTAGTGATGATGATGTTATGGTGGTGGAAGTTATAACAATGGTACGGATGTGGTGGTGGCGGTGGCAGTTGTAGTAGTGGTGGTAGTGATAATGATATGCTGGTTGTGGTGGTGGTAAGATGATGATAATGTTGTGGCAGTGGTGGGTTTTTTTATGTAAGTGGTTGTAGTGATAATGATGATGATGATGAAGTGGTGGTGGGATTTTTGTGGTTCTAGCAGTGGTGGCAATAATAACAACAATAATAATAATAATAATAATAATAATAATAATAATAATAATAATAATAATAATAATAATAATAATAATAATAATAATCTTTATTGTCCAAATTAAAGGCAATTCATGTGAGGTAAACAATGCTCAGTTTGGTTCATGGTATGAACATCAACACGTTTACATTACAGACACAGCCATACACGAACATACACGCTTGCACATTGTTTCTTTACATGTATACAAAAGAAATGAGCGTACATACATACACATATACATACATACATAGAAACCAGCATACCATCGTATATGCATGCCTACATACATACATACACACAGACAGACAGATATAACGATACGATCTATTTGCTGGGACAGCAGATAACCATATTATAAATATAGTGTCTTATATTAAGAAGAAGATGGCAATGATTGTGATGATGATGATGATGATGGTGATGATGATGACTATGATAATGATGATGATGATGATGATAACGACGGCAGCAATGTCGATGATGATGATTCACGCCACTGCTTCTCGTTATTTTCATTGGTTGTCTCATTTTTCCACAGAAGATTTGTTAATTAATTTTATGGCAGTTGGAATGAAGGTTGCCTTATGTCGATTTGTCCTACATTTTGCTTCTAGATACCGTCTTCCGGAGCGCAGAAGTTGGAATTTTTCGCTCAGCGGATGCCTCTTTCCGTTGATAATGTTAAAAGCTTTCTTCTCAACTGCATCAATATAAGTTGTGTCAAGGTGTCTAAGATCGGTGTTAATTATGTTTGAAGCCTCTCTGAGGGTTCTATGTAGTTTTGGATTTTTCTTTTGTTCCACAGCTTCCATACCACGTTGTGATGCCAAATGAAACGATACTCAATATTAATGACTTGTAGATTTGTATCAATGACAATGATGATGAATTGGTGGCAGTTGTGGTTGCAGAAGTGATGGTAGTGATGATGATGATATGGTGGTGGTGGCGGTGCTGTAGTAATGATGGTATTGATATTGATGTGGTAGTGGTTGTTGTACCACATAGTCATGTTGGTAGTGGTGATGGTGGTGTTGTGGTTGTAGTAGTGGTGGTACTGATGATGATGATGTTTTGGTTGAAGTTGTGGTGATCTCGCACAATTCAAGTTTTCAAAGGAGTTTTCTCCTAAAATGAAATTCAAGGAGTTTTCAAGATTTTCTCAGTAATATCAAAATCAAGGAGTTTTCAAGGAGTCCTTTAATTCAAGGATGCCGCGAGAACCATGTAAAAGGTAAGTGATCACTAGCCAAATAAATCCCTTCTTCCTTTCTTTCATTCACACTGTAAATAAATTCATTCATGATGCTAGTCAGTCGCCGAGAGTTGACTTAAATCAATTTCTGCTATAACTCTTGACTTCCCCAAACAATTGTTAACAAAGATAAAGAGGAGACAAAAAAAATTAGGGCCATTGACAGATGTTGACTTCGTAAGTGATAGGGATCTAATGAATAAAAATAATGGGGGGGGGGGGGGGGGGGGGGAGGATTTAAAAAATCCCCGTTATATATTCTGCCGTTTTAGTGAAGAACATAGTATGTGCTATTGGGTTACCATTGCATAAACTGTGTTATTTTAAATAACGGCAGTATTGGAAACTTAGCTCTCAGTGGCAATTAAGACATCAAAATTATATGGTCATCTCACCTTTAGCTCCAATGCCATAGGATCTAGCAGGCTTTAACTCTCTGTCTGCACGAGCAAATTTGGCAGCTGACACCATTTTCATAGACTTGGTGATCTTTTGAATATTGGTGACAGACTTGAGGCGAAGACGAACTGGAGTAAAAAAAAAAAAAAGAAAAAAAAGAAGAGATTATTATTATTAGTTTGCAAACATATTTTTTATATGTGCCTAGTATGAAAACATATCTTTAAGCATTGGATCCAGAACATTTATGGAATAAATATAAAAATTATTTCTTTATACCTGTTGTGATATAAAATCTTACTTAGACATAAGTGAAAATTACTTATCAACACTGGCATATTTTGAAACAAAAATATTCTACTTCATATTGTGTTTGACAAAATGACAAAAATGTAATATTATATAATATAATAAAATAAAAATATTACTCACTCTCTTTCAGAGTTGCCATACCACGGACCTGAGCTTGGCCACTGAAAGAGAAATATTAATATAATTTTTATATTTACTTTCAACTTAAACGATGGTTTTGCTCACCTATTTTAATTTATACTTGTATTGTAAATTAAAGTAACCATAATATCGTGCAAAGATGACATTTCTGTTACATGTTACATCTTTGCATGAATATCTATTTGGACTAAAGCCATATAATAACTGGCAGCAATAATACTAAGTGAAAGGTTCAAGGACTAAACAAAAAGAAAGACTATTGTATTCTTAGACTATTCCTGAACCTTAAACCTTGACGTTTTGTGATGATATGTGAAAATAAGTAGTCTAAGTTGCTCATGACCACTTGTATAAGCGGCAAGCCTTTATGGCTAACTTTTTTTTTGTATTTCTCACTTTTGTTACTGCATATAAGGTGACAACTCTAAACACAGCTGTGGCCACATATTGTCAGGGCAAAAATCCCGTTTTTAATTTTGAATATATTGTTCTTTGCTGTGACCTGGATGGGACTTTTAGGGATTGTCAAAATAAGCACATTGATATAGATAACATGGAATCCCCTGTTCCTTATATGAATCAAACCCCTTTTTCTTCGGTACTTTGGCGACCCGTTTCTACCCCCCCCTCCCTCTTGTCATAGTGCCATTCCTTTCTCTTCGCATCTCACAGTAAAACGAAAACTTCCAGCTCGGTTTGCAAATAGGTACATGCAGGATTGTCTCTCACTAGGCCAAGGCTAATGGATCAAACACCAAGACATCGGGTAGTGGGAATCTAATACCAAACTATAGATTCTCTGTCTAGAGAGGTGAGCCGGTGTTACCAATACTTAGCTTCTATACCAGGACAAATCATTCGTTTGGACAGAAAAATAAATAAAAAACTTACCGCTTACCGTCAAAAGCAGTTTAGATTTGAAGATACATTTGTTTTCTATCAAAAAACATTCGGTACTGGACAATCCTTGATGAATTTCAAAAGTTGTGTTTGAAATTATATCCTAAATATTTTCATGATTCATTCCTCGCTAAATCGTGTGTGTTTTTCATCTGTCCAATGGTTGGTGCCTGCCGCCTGCCGCGCAAAACAAAGGTTTTCTAAAAAGTTTATTGAGAAAAAGATACGGAAAAAAGTGTCCCTAGATAGGTATGCAATTGGTGCATAAGTGCAGTAAAAATTGGTGCGCAAAATTAGTTCGTAGAGGATGCGAGACTGCGTGTGTGTGTGTGTGTGTGAGTATGTGTGTATGTGTGTCTCTTTTTTTTTTTTTGGGAGTGCCTACGTACACGGTAACGGGGCATCCTCAGGATCTATGTACACGTAAACCGATTTACCGTTGCAACATTCTGTCAGTGATGGTCCTCGCTGTCGTGACCGCGCGTGCTCGCGTGTGTGTGTTTTAATCAAAACAATTTTAACCATTAATGGCGAGATCCCATCTTACACTCCCCAAACTCCAGATCTTAGTCTTAAAGTTATCATTAAAAGACAAGCTTTGGGATTTATAGTTTACTTGAAGCCCGAGTCTAAATATACTCTTACTACTGCTTCTTGGTGAAACGATTTATTCCGCATAAGCAATCTGCAGAAAAAAATCAGTGTCACTGTAAAAGGTTAAAATTTCACGAAGTACGCTCCGTGAACACCGCTGTAACAATCCTTTGATCTACGTCATCAGGCAACCCGTTCTTCTTTCATCTTTTCCCATTCCCCCTTACTATCCCCCATCCCCCCGCCCATCTCTCTCTCTCTCTCTTTCTTTCTTATCATAGTGTTATCCCTTCCCATCTCAATGTAAAATGAAAACGTTCTGCTGTTTGCAGATACATGTATGATTGTTTTGTTTTTTCTCTCTCACTCGGCTAGGATTAAAAACCAAGACATCAGGTAATTGGTGTCTAATGCCAAAGTATAGATTCTCTCTTTGGCCAATTTAGTCACGCACGTGGCAGCCCAGCTATTTATTATGTTCTGCCTATAACACACAATAAGTGGGATTATGGGGGTGGGTACGAAAGAAATCAAGGTCATAAGTAACCGTGCACAAGAGCTGTATAGGGAATTGGTTTCTGGGGGTCTTGCAAATACCAAATATTTTATGGAAAGCTCTTTCGAACTCCAAGACGTCTGGTTTGTTTTGCTATCTTGGAACAAACGAAACAGAGATGTCTTGAGGTGTGACCTAGTTGTCTGATTTTGTGACCTGGATGTAAGGTTTTGTGACCTAGATGTATCCTTTTGTGTGTGCAAGCCATGCGGGTAAGTACAGCGATAGCTTGCCAGTTGAGGAAAAAAAATGAAGAAGCAGCGTATCCGCATTTGAAAAACAAAACAAAAAAAACCTGAAAAAACAAAACAACTTAACATTTTAAAGGCGAATATCAATCTTACTTGGACCAAAAATAAAATCTTACCGTTTTCATCAAAAGACAAAAAACAAATTACAATTTAAAAACTTGAGCTTTTATATAGGGCAATATCCACCCAATGTGCTCAAAGCGTTTTTTATCAATATTTTTACTGCTCTTATGGTGGAAACGTTTTTTTTTTTTCTGCGTTAAAAAATAATATAAATGACGACTATTATTTGAAAACAAAAAAATCAATGTCACTGGCAAAGGGTTAATTGCAGTATTCCTGCATCCTGTGAGACTCCTATGGCACTTGCTAATCATAAAAAAAGGAAATAGCAATCAACAATACTAAGTTGAAAAAAAAAGAAGAAAAAAAGGAGGGGGGGGGGGGGGGGGGGGGGGGGAGAGCAAACCCAGTAGCAATGCAACCTTTAGCGGCCAAATTCGATCTTTGACCTAACACCAAATCCTCTTTCATCAAAAGACAAGTAACGGCAAAACGATTATAGACAATTGAAGTCCGCGTTGCGATAGTCTGACTGCTCTCTTGGTGGAAAAGCTGTATTCTCCGTTAACAATAATAAAGATAAAAGCAAACTATTATCTAAAAGCAAAAAATTTGCTTCGCTGTTAAGGGGTTAAGAACATCTGCCAGCATCGTTGACATGCTCTACGTCACCAAGTGACAAGTCTCCCTTTCGTCTTCATCATGCAACCCCCCCCCCCCTCTCCACTCTCATGGTGGTGGTGGCGGCGGATAAAAAAGGCCTTTTTTTCTTTTATTCAATCAACTTGACTGCTGGTGGACCCTAGGCCTCTCTACAAGTCCAAGAAATAATACTCACTTTTTCTCTGCTCCAACGAAAATATCTACCCCCTACCGGTCTAATTATTTGTAGCAGACGACAAATTTCTCAAAACGGTCACGTGACACTGTAAAAACAACACAGGAAGTCCATGAAAGCTTATTTACGGCATTTCCTTTGAACCGTGTAAACAACAAAATTTCGTTTTCATTCGACTCAACGGGTCAGATTGGCCGGTATTTTTTAATGAACTAAAGTTCTGAAAAATCAAAATGTTTCTTAGAAAGTTGAAAGATGCTAGTTTTTGAAACAGAGGTAGGTTTTTAAGAAAAATCTTTATATTTTACGTGAATGCATGCTCAAGGCGAGTTGGACGTGCAGCGGAGGTTGGTAGGCCAAAGGCCCACCTCTCTAGCCAATTTAATCAGACATTTGGCCGTCTGATAGCCCAGCTACTGCTTACGTTCTGCCTATAACAACACACAAACACAAACAACACAGAGGGGAGGGGGGGGGGGGAGGAGAATTAAAGGTCATAAGTCATAAGTTATCTTGCACCAAATTCAAGTTCAATGCCCCCTTCGCCCTTCCCTCCCAATGTTACCGTGTATGTAGATCTCGAGACTAGGTGCCCGGTTACCTTGTACAGTAGACACTCCCCCTATTATTACTACTATTACTATCTATTATTTATGATATCTTGATGAACCTGACTGAAGTTGAAGCCTGATTTTTTGATGAGCAACATAAAAATATAACTGGCTAACTAAACATCAGTAAAATCCCCTCGGCAGGGACAACATTTTTTTACGAAAGTACCCGGAATTGGCCTCGGATTAAGTTGACCCCTCTTCCCGAACTTCATTCATATATTCTGTGCTTTACGACTTTCAGTCTCAGACTCACGAACTCGAACTTCATTTGCCTCTGCCGGCAACGACAGACGAATAACCTTCCACTTCCCGGCCTTACTCTTTGTCGTAAGTTCAAAGATGAGCTACATGACGTTGTTTGCAGTATATAACTCAGAGTAAACATAATGCACCTTCTCCAGCATTAAGTCTATTTTTAAAAGGTTGGGATTTTGTTACTTCTTACCATTGTGGCACAAGCAAAGGTACTGCCCTTGACAAAACCGACTCCATGTTGTCCTCGAGAGAGTGATCAGATTGTATTGAGTTACCAAGTAAAAGCGTTGAAAAGAGCTAAATAGGGATGTGAAAAAGAACCAAATACTGCTATCTTTACAATTTTGTTTAATTATCGCTGCTGGCACCACAACCAACAGCACCACTGCCACAAACATTATCATCATCACCAGCATCATCATCATAATCATCATCATCATCATCATCATCATCATCAAATATTGAGTTCCAACTGGAAGATCTGAAAAAGCGTGGATGAAGCAGTGTCTGACAAAGCAAGAAAGAAAAATACACGAGAAAAAAACAAAACAAAAACATCCACAAAAACACCTTCCTTGATTGGAAGCTATATAGAAACGATATAGACGCCACTCAGCTCTTTGTCGTTGTTATTAGACAGCTATTTTGGTGATAAGTTCTCACTAAGTTATATCAATCAGACTATATATATAAAAAACGTTCAAAGTTACACATAGTTTTGTGTGTTGGTACGTTTTATCCGGTTGGTGGATGTTGTATTTTTCCTAAACGCACTGCATAAATAGATGTCAGACACATCGTCATCACCATCAGACTCCATGTTGTCCTCGGGAGAGTGATCAGATTGTATTCATGATTAACATAATATTAGATGAAAATAGAGTTAAACAACAACAATTGCATCATTGGTGGTGGTAGCGCTGGTGTTGGAGTTGTTGAAGATGATGATGATGATGATGATGATGATGATGATGATGATGATGACGACATCGACGACGATGATGGTGATGATGATGATGATGATGATGATGATGATGATGATGATGATGATGATGATGATGATGATGATGATGATGAGATAAATATAGATCCTACGGCATTGGAGCTGAAGGCAAGATGTCTTTATAATTTTGATGTCTTTTCACAATTGCCATCTATCCACCGAGAGTTTCCAATACAACAGGGATTAAATGATCAATGAAATCCCCCCTTTTCCTCCTCTATTTTTATTACAGATTTCTGTTAAATGACAAGTACCCATCAGACCTCAATCACTTAAGCAAGAAGTCAACATCCTTTTAAAAAAAAAATCTACTTTTTATCTTTGTTAACCATTTTCTCGGGAAGTCAAGAGTGACAAATCAAAATATAAAATTCCACGTTTCCGTTAATTTTACTTTGGTTTGTAGGCCTATCATGTACGTGCAAATATAAACGATAATAAATGCCTCTATTAAAAAAGATTAGCTAGGACACAAACATCTTTTACGTGATTTTTTGGGCCTTATTCTGACGATGTTTTACATTTCTCGGGATGAAAAGGATTCCTAGAATGGAATTAAATAAATGTTATTTGATCAAACATTGAAAAAGAAACGACCATGCTTCGAACACCTATCGATACCCACCAGAGACTTAGGGCAACGTTAAGGCATTTTCAGACTGTTAGCAGAGATGATTTATAAAGAGATAATCTACTCTACTTTTTTCCCTCTTTATGGAGTGCTGTAAATTTTTGGTTACGTCCCCTGGATTTTGCAAGGTAGTCTTGTTATTTCCTACAGAAATGGTTTACCTCTAGAACACCCAGTACACGTCCGTTTACCTCATATTCATATTAGTGTTTTTGCCTGTCACGATTGATTTTCAGATATAAAATTGTGCCCTTAGTGATGATGATGTGTTTGTTGTAGTGGTGGTGGTGACGATGATGTGGTGTTGGCGGTTGCAGTAATGGTAGAGTTGTAGCAGTGGTGATGACGTGGTGGTAGCGATTGTGGTAGTAGTAGTGATGATGATGATGATGATGATGATGATGATGATGATGATGATGATGATGATGTTGATGATGATGATGATGATGGTGATGTGGTGTGGGTATGTGGTAGTGGTAGTAGTGACGATGATGTTGATTTAATGATGGTGGTGGCGATTGTGGTAGTGGTAGTAGTGACCATGTTGTTTTGGTGATTGTAGTAGCGATGCTGATATGGTAGTAGTAGTAGTAGTAGTAGTAGTAGTAGTAGTAGTAGTAGTAGTAGTAGTAGTAGTAGTTGTTGTTGTTGTTGTTGTAGCATTATTATTATTATTATTATTATTATTATTATTATTATTATTATTATTATTATTATTAGTAGTAGTAGTAGTAGTAGTAGTAGTAGTAGTAGTAGTAGTAGTAGTAGTAGTAATGATGTGGTGGTGGTTGTAGTAGTGGTAGTTGTGATGACGAGGTGATGTTGGCTGTAGTAAAGGTAATTGTGATGATGATGTGGTGATGGTGGTGATGGTGTTTGGTGGTAGTAGTGATGATGATGATGATGATGATGATGATGATGATGATGATGTGGTGGTGGTGGTAGTAGTGATGATGATGTGGTGGTGGTAGTGGTAGTAGTGATGACGATGTGGTGGTGGTGGTGCTATTGGTAGTTGTGATGATGATGATGATGATGATGATGATGATGATGATGATGATGATGATGATGTGGTGGCGGCAGTGGTGGTGGAAGTAATGATGACGATGTGGTGTTGATGCTTGTAGTTGTGATAATATTGTGGTGGTAGTGGTAGTGGTAGTAGTGATGATGATGTGGTGGTAGTGGTGGTGGTGGTGGTGGTAGTTGTAGTAGTGATAATGATGTGGTGATGGTGGTTGTAGTTGTGGTGATGGTGGTGGTTGTAATATAAGCGGTACGGTAGTGATGATGATGTGGTGGTAGAGATTAAGTGTGATACAGACCAATGATTCATTTATGCATGTGTAAACATTCAATGACACACCGTATTGTTCCACCCGAGGCCTCTCCATTATCACTCTGTCGTTTGTATAATGACACACCATACGATATGTGATCACTGAATTCTTTGAGTTTGAGATTTCTATTTGAACGCTGGGCTGGGTCGATAAAATTGTTTACATCATATTAGTGTGATATTTGGGCACGTCTGTCGTACACTGGGGAAAGAAAAGGAACGGTTTATTCCCTATACTAGTGTACTGAATACACAGCTGAAGAGATAATAATAAGGGCTAAACTGTTTGACTGAGCCGAGAATGCGAGGTGGCCGTCTGTTTTAGCACAGCGTAACTGTCACCGGGGTGGGCGAGTTAGAGGTTCGAGCTCCTTTGTATTGTAGGCATATTTTCTTTCTTTCTTTATTTTACTCCCTTGGCAAAAATTCTTAATTTTCAACTTCAACATGTTGACACCATACCTGGTAACGCCAGACTCGAGAAGTTTAATCGACTGTTAACACTTTTGAGTTATTTACTTTTACTCACTTCTTTTAAAGTCTATTATTTTAATTTAGGACATAATGAATACTTTGGATATGAGAGATTCTTTCCTGAGAAAAAAAAACAAACCTGTAGTTTAATTCGTTCACCTGTAATTAGGGTAAATAGACATTAATTTTTGTGTTTCTCTTATTATGCCAGGATCAGGTGATTGGTGTGCGGAATACACAATTAAAAAACAAACAAACAAACAAACAAAAAAAAAAAAAACATCTTTAAATTTTGCTCTGTATTAAAAAAATATAGATAAATCAAAACAACCAACGCCCAAACTTCTTGAACCTTAAACTTGCTTTAGAGATGTTTGGACAGTAGTGCCGCGCTGAGGACCACGGTTCTTTAGCTGAGAACCGGGCACCGGTCCCAAAGTGGAGAACCGTTGGCGGTCCTCTCTTCTTATAACCTTTCAACGGTCCCAGCGATTCTCGCGCCATACTACTGCCGTTTCTTTGTCCCAGCGATTCTTTGGCTAGATTCTTTGCCTGTATTCCACCAATCACCACCCATCCCACTTAATTAATCGCACCCCCCCCCCTTCTTTTTTTTGTTGCTATAAACTAAACGGCACATACGACCATCTCCCTCCACTCCGCAAACCGCCCTCTCGTGTGTGGGACGGGGGAAGCAGGAGTCGCATGACAACCATCAACGCCTTGGACGATTCCATTATATGGGGTAAATTTCAAAATTTACTACACCATAATGATCACAATGACAATGATCTATGATGAAGGCATCACCCCTCTTCTCTAATGGTTTATTGTTTGGAATGAATGTGACTGCTAAAGATGTGTGTGTGTGTGTGTGTGTGTATGTGTGTATGTGTGTGTGTGTGTGTAATTCGAACCTAATAAGTCCGATTTTTTGTTTTCTTTTGTCTATCTCTTGTCATCACTCCTTTCTATCTCATTGTTGTCATTAAAAATAATACAATAATATTAAAATTTCGTTTGGTGTTTTAACTAATCAAATAATATGAGCTTCAGTGGAGAGTGAACCAGAGACTTTGGGAGTTGGGCATCAGTGGGGACTGAACTAGAGACTATGAGTGAGGTGGGTACCAGCCGGGAGTGAACCCAATATGTGAGGTGGGCACCAGTGGGGGATTGAATCAGAGACCATATAATGAGGGCACCAGTACATATTGAACCAAAGACAGTGGGAGGTGGGCACCATTGGGGATTGAACTAGAGACTATGGGAGGAGGGTGAGACGAGTGATTTTGTCTCACTCGCGCATCTATTTGAAAACCACTTGAAAATTTAGTGGACAACGATATTTGCGAAGGGAAATTCATACCTTGAGTTAGAACACTCAAAACATGGACAGTCCTTTCTCCAATAAAGCCCAGTGTTAACATAAAACGGCTCAGAATTTTGCTAAAGGCATTTGGTTAGATATAACGGAACTTCTCCCATTGTGTAACGGAACGCTAGCTCTTACCACTCGCTTTCCGCTTAAGTCTTATCCTACTGCCTATTGTCCGTGTATCTCCTGCTAACTGTCTTTTCCAAACAAGACTTCAGGTGTGTTTATGCCCTCAGGTTCTCGTCTCGTTCAAGAGTAGTTAAGAGCAGCTAAAATCGCAATTAATATTCTAGCTCTCCGCTATCTCCCTATCCAGTTGTTAATCAAAAGCATCTAAACGCAATTGGCTATCTAAATAGGAACATTCTTTCTGATTGGCTATCCCCATAATTTTTTGGCGTGGCTCATTTTACAAAACCAAATTTATCTCAAAACAGACACTACCCCCCCCCCCCCACACACACACTAAGAATCACAAGGAAGAAGGACCACGTCTTAAACTTCAAACTTGTAAAAAGTTCAACTATCTCTCGGTTGGAGGTCATAAATTTTTGGTTAACTTATTCAAAGTGGAACGAGATATTACTGTGAATTAATGCTTAACCTACCATTACTATTATCATTTCTGTATTTTTTATTTGTGCTTTATTCTTTGGATGTTCGTAAGTTGAAATACTTGTACAAAACTATATCTATATGTATGTACGAGGACTCGTAATATTATACTGTAGTTAACATTTATGATCTTTGGTGTTATTTCATTTATATTCAATATGTATATTGCATGATGTCTTACATCATAATCACAATTATAAGTTATAAACCATAAAATACAAGGGACATAACCCCGTTAAATTCTCATTATGTAAGGTAGCTCAACTGTCAGTTGATGTTTGATACAAATGCAATAACTGTAACCATTATCGTGGAGTTATTGCTTCTCCTTGCCTTTGGTCGGCAAATAAAAGCTATTATGATGTGCCGCTCAAGGACGACCCGGAGGCGGAAGATAAACTAAATTTGGCTCTAAGACCTTTTTGTTAATTAAACTCTTAATTGAAGGTCCTTACCCAGTCCCTGCCTAGCATCATTGCCTCGCATCCTTGCCCAGCGCCAAATCATTGCCTAGTTGTCAATCCCTGATGTCAGTCCTAGTCCTCGCCGACACAAGAACCTTCCTGTCAGCCTGTAGCCACACCTAACTGTTGTGAAGTGTGAAGTCAAGAAAACCTGTTACAGCTCATCCCGAGAAGGGTACAAATCAAGCAAGCCGGCTGGACAAAAGATAAGCCAAACGGGCTTATACCATTTTCAAATGAACGACTCGTCGTTGACACAGATGAATAAAAATAAATAAATAAATAAATAAATAAATAATTAAATAAATAAATAAATAAATAAATACATTAGATCTACTCAATTAGAGCTATTCTTCCTGTAATTAAATGAAATAACAATTAAATTGTCAATTATATATATTATCCATAATTTTCATTCTACCTTCCACTTCCACTTATTCTCTCTATCTTTTCCTGTAGCAGTCTAATTAAACTTATGTATAGATAGTATGCGCTTGGCTAAGAAGCTCACAACATTGCCATCCGGTAGTATAACGGACCAACACACAAAACGTGTGTAACCATGAACTTTTATAGTCTGGTTAATACAGTTTAGTGAGAAGTACCCATAAATGCGGATGGCAAAAACCAATAACAAAGCCCTGCGTGACGTCAACTTCGAACTATCTATAGAACTGTTATTATTGTATTGGGCGTTACTATTGTCTTGACTCACTTGTTATTAATACAATTAAGTTATAATCAGCGGCGTGGCATGCTTACAGTATAAAGTGGTGCCAGACGAAAATGGCTTACACATGCTATATTTGTAAATATAAAAGAAAGGGTAAAAAAAATATGAAAATACTACTTACATGCTTGTAAAGTAAATTTGCATGGTGATGTTTCTATCCCTGCAAATCTTTTCAATAGTTTGAGTTTGTTAATAGAAATCACGAACGAATATATTGATTGGAGATTGGACACTGAGGGAAATGACTAAAGGGATACATGCAAACAGTGAATGTCAATCGAACAAAGGGTAATTTCAAAAACTTAAGTACAAAACGTAAGAATGTAAACAGCCCATTGCCTACTAAAAGAGTACTATATGTACGTCATGAAACAGCCCCATACCACTTCGGAAATCAAACATGACACCATACAAGATCTCTCTCTCTCTCTCTCTCTCTCTCTCTCTCTCTCTCTCTCTCTCTCTCTCTGTCTCTCTCTCTCTCTCTCTCTCTGTGTGTGTGTGTGTGTGATAACGTGCGCTAACACACACACACACACACACACACACACACACACACACACAGAGTTAAACAGTGTCGGTCAAACACGCATATTCACGTGAAGATCATGCAAGCATCACTATCAAGAAAGGTTTGGTTAACTCGTTTACATTCCTTCATATCAATTTTTGCAGCAATAATAATAATAATAATATAATAATAATAATAATAATAATAATAATAATAATAATAATAATAATAATAATAATAATAATATAATAATAATAATATATAATAATAATAAATTACTATATACAATAATCACGACAAAGAGAGAGAAACAAATGAACTTGTTAATAATCGCGATTTCGATAATAATAAAGGTAGTCGAAATTACCATACTATGACTATCACGTAAATGACCTAAATTAGCTATTATTCCCCAGTCCAACAGAGTTGGAGCAAAAATTTCTCGGCACCTGAGGCGGGTTTTTTCTCGTATGTGAAGATGGTAAAAATTCGAGCCATTTTCTCAGGTATTCAATGTGGCAACACTAATAGTAATAGCCTTAAATGGTGCCAGCAAAAATCCGCTCATTGCACTCGTTTGAGTGGGGAAATCCAGTCACTCGCTCAGCCACGGTAACACAGTCGCTGACAGTCATCAACAGATTGTGTGAATCGGGATAGAAGCGTGGATAGAAGGCGTTGTGACAGAAAGGGAGTCTGTTTCGCACTGTTGATAAAAGGCGGTATATACCATTTCTCAGTATTATAAATATATTTTTAAAAATGCTGTTATCCATTCTTAAAACACGGATGTGGTGCCAGGCACCATTTGAACCAATAGAGCCACGCCCCTGGTTATAATTATAAGGGACCCTAAGGCTATTCTTAATCACCCCTAGATTAAACCTGAGTCGTTTGTGGTGTAGGTTGAGCGGCGCAGCTGGTAACGAGAGCCATAGCGCGCATAATTATATACTAGTTCGAATCCAGACAATTGAGCTTATCGTTTGGACTCGAACCCACAATAAAACCACAAACCCCGGCACAGAGGGCACCACTGAGGAGTGAACCAGATAATATTAGAGGTGGGCACCAGTGGGGAGTCAAGCTTGGACTATGGGAGGTCGGCACCAGTGGTGAGTGAACCCAGAACTGCCTGAGGTGGACAGCAAGGGGGAGTGAACCAGAGACAATGGGAGCAAGGCTCCAGTGGAAATTGAACTGGAGACTATTGGGAGTTGGTACCAATGGGTATTAAACCAGAGACTATGGGAAATGGGCACATTAGAGAGTGAACTAGAGACTATGTGAGGTGGGCACCAGTGGTGATTGAACCAGAGACTATGGCGGATGGTCACCAGTGGGGATTGAACCAGAGACTATGGGAGGTGGGCACCATTAGAGAGTAAACTAAAGACTATGAGAGGTAGGCACCAGTGGGAACTGAACCAAATACTATAGGAGGTGGGCACCATTGAGAAGTGGATCAGAGACTATGCGATGAGGGCACCAGTTGAGATTGAACCAGAGACTATGGGAGGTGGGCACCAGTATGAGTGAACCAGGGACAGTGGAAGTGGATGTCAGCGGGGAATGAACCAAGGGCTATGAGAGGGTGACTATGGAAGGTGGATGCCAATGGAGAGTGGACCCAAGGTTAAGGAGAGAAGACATCAAGTGGAGAGTGAACATGCGACTATCTGAGGTTGATACCAGCAGGGAGTGAGCTTGGGATTATTGGAAGTGGACAACAGTAGGGAACGAACCCAGACACCGAGATGTGAATACCATGAGGGGGTAGTGAACCTGGGACTATTAGAGGTGGACATCAATCTGGAATGTACACAAGACTATAGGATGAGATACAGGTGACGAGTGAATCAGGGACTGTGAGACGTGGACAATACTGGGGAGTGAACCCAATGCTGAGGAAGAAGACACCCAGTGGAGAGTTACCCCGTTATACCTCGGGTGGACAAAAGTGGGGACTGAATCTGGAACTGTAGGAGGCCGACACTAGAGGTGATTGAATCTGGAATTAGGGGTGGAGACAAGTGGAGAGTAAACCTGGTGTCAAAAAAATGGAAGACGGACACCAATGAGGAGCGAACCCAGGACTCATTATCATCATCATTATCATTATTCAGTCTTTTGTCTGTGTACGGTAGTGCTGGTGAATAGAAATAAGCTGACTTCTATCACAATACTGGCCTAAACGAAATGAGAAACTAAACTCAAAGATAAAATTATCTGACCCCGCCGCCCCTCCCCTCCCTTCTCTCTCTCTCTCTCTCTCTCTCTCTCTCTCTCTCTCTCTCTCTCTCTCTCTCTCTCTCTCTCTCTCTCGTTGACACAGATGCTTAAAAATAAATAAATAAATAAATTAGATCTACTCAATTAGAGCTATTCTTCCTAAGATTAAATGAATACAGGAATAACAATTAAATTGTCAATTTTATATATTATCCATGATTTTCATTCTACCTTCCACTTATTCTCTCTATCTTTTCCTGTAGCAATCTAATTAAACGTATGTATAGAATTGTTATTATTGTATTAGGCGTTATTATTTTCTTGACTCACTTGTTATGACTGAATAAAATCGATATAAAAACAAAAAAGAAAAAAATAATTAATTAAAAAAAAAAAAAAAAAAAAAAAAAAAAAAAAAAAAAAAAAGGGGGGGGGGGGGGGGGGGGGGGGATAAAGCCATTTTGTTTTCATAAAAATTATTCGATGCAGTTCGTAATATTTGTTCCAACAAGACGTTTTACATCGTCATCGTGATTACTAAGCTACTAAAGTTGGAGTGTCAAAAGTGGGGAGTGAACCTTGGACTGTGGGAGGTGGACCCGAGACAATCTCTAGCGTACACCAGTGAAAAGTGAACCTGGAACAATATTATGTCTACATCCTGTAATCTTGGCTATTCAACTTCCACAGGGCTCGTTCCCCGCTGGCGCCCATCTCAGGTAGTCTAGGAATTGCTTTTCAATGGTGTCCATATCTCATTTGTCCCGGGTTTGAATTCTATTGGTGTCCATCTTTTATAGTCCCGGGTTCGCTCTCCATCAGTGTCCACCGATAAGTGAGTGTTCCTGGTTCCCTCCGCACTGGTGTCCACCTCTAACAGTTCTGGGTTCACTCCCCACTGGTACCCACTTCCTAGAGTCTCTGTTTCATTCCTCATTGGTGCCCACTTCCCATAGTCTCTGGTTTACTCCCCAGATGATGATGTTGTTTGTTGATGATGATGATGATAATAATAATGATAATAATTATCATAATATGAATTATGAATATGATGACGATAGCGTAAATAATTTATGAAAGAGTGTAGGCACGTCGATCGGCGTGTTCATATTATTTAACCCGTGCAGCCGAGTATATCGGGATTCTTTTGTTCATAATATTATAATATATATATAGGGTGCGAGAAAATAAAAGGCCCCATTTTGGAGATCTGTCATTTTCAAAGTAACAATAGTAGACAATTGTCCTTTTGACACAATATTTATTATTTAATAATAGTCATGTGAAATTTCTAAAACGTTGAAAAAGTAGTTATTATTTTAAAAGACTTTATAAAAACGTACCCTAAAAACATAATATCAGGATTTCAAAAAGCTCATACGTGATCGGTCGAACCGCCGTTTTGTGACACGAAGCAATTGAACGACGAATATCATCAATAGTTATTCTGTCCCAAGCATCCTAGATTGCTGCTTTTAATTGCTCTTCATCGAATACTTTTTGTCTGCCCTTGTAACAATAATAATAATAATAATAATAATAATAATAATATAATAATAATAATAATAATAATAATAATAATAATAATAATAATAATAATAATAATAATAATAATGTACTTTATTCATCCAAAAGGAAATTCTTGTACAGACGTATACAATGCCGACAATGATACATAATAATATACGTAAATATAATTATAATGTGGTAAAGTAAAATTTGGTAATAGGTATAGTGTAACAATATTGTAGGCTGTAAGAATAATTACATAGTGTAAATTTCAAGGGACATACAGATTATATAATTGCAAAGATATATATAGATATCTAGAAAAGGTATATTGATGTCAACATATAAGAAAAAATATTAGTAAAACGCTAAGAATTAGTTACAGTATAATACTATTGTAAATTGACGAGAAAAATTACATAGTATAAAGTATAAATTACATGGCACATAATGTAGAATAAATAGGTAAATAGAAAAGTTGTAGTAAGCGATTTTATAAATTCATGTTTAAAAATTGTGGGTATGGAGTAATTTTAAAGAAAAGGATTCAAAGTTAAAACAGACGTAGACCAAAATTTATAAATTATTTTCCTTGTTCAAAATTCTGCAACTGGAAGGTAAAAAGGATCGGAGGTGTCTTTCACTTTTTGTTCATATAGACAACAATCGGTAATTTCTGTTCGACTTAGTGATCTAAAGATTTAAAGGATGTGTTGGATTACCGTATCTAAAATGGATTACCGTATCTAAAATATTTCCAATTTTTCTTAAGCAGTATTCTGAATATAAATCATTAAAAGAAATGGATCACGTGGTAAATTAATTAGCTCTTTTAAAAGTCCTGTCAAAGTTAGCTTTTGCTGAGCTAAGAAAATTCCCTCCCCCCCCCCCCGGGGCAGTAATACAAAAAAAAAAAACAAAACAAAAACACTTCCTATTACAGATCTATAAAATAGCGTACAAAGTGTTTTGTCAATGTTGGGTTGGGACAATTTCCGTAAAAGGTACATTCTTTGATTAATTTTACTATTTTTATAACTGGTATGTACGTCTCACCGTATTTTGTTGCCCATGGTGACTCCTAGATATTTGTATTCTTCCACCTGCTCTACTTTTTCATTTTTAATAGTAATATGGTCTTTTGTATTCTTATCTTTTCTAAAGTCTATAATTAATTCTTTGGTCTTACTAACATTCAATTCAAGGTGGTTATTGTCGCACCAGGAAACAAATTTATTTATTTATTCCTTATAATTTATTTCGTCATTATTAGTAATTAGTCCTTGTTGAGTTGTACCGTCAGCAAATTTTAAAAGGGGTATGTTTAAATCTGCGCTTTTACAGTCGTTTGTATAAAGTATAAAGAGCATGGGAGAGATTACACAGCCCTGCGGAGCACCAGTATTTATAGTTAGTTATGTTATTGAAGACATCTCCTCTTACTTGTATATATTGTATTCTATTTGTAATGAAGTCTAGCATCCAGGAGATGATATAAGGATTAATTTTAAAAGTAGAAAGTTTATGAGCAAGGAGGTGGGGCTGAATAGTATAATTGTAATATATATTGTTAATAATATATAATAATAAGGTAATATTGTTTGACATTGACATTATGGCCCAAAATGCTGTAATCCATAGTATTTAAATCAGGGCTCATGGGAGGCCATTTATCTTTTGTTATGAATTTAATGTTGTTTTCCACTAAGAATATTTGTGTCGATCTACTTGTGTGGGATGTAGCCCATCTTGTTGGAAAATAAACAAATTATCAGGATACAGTGTAAAGCAGTCTGGTAAGCAGTACCGTATAATTTTGCGCATTCACTTTTATTGTTTTGGTATCGATGAAATGGAGACGGGTTTTGCCGTTCCAACTAACCCCTCCCGAAACCATTTTTTTTTTTTTGAAAACAGATTACTCTCGTGGTAAAGTCTATCCAGTGAAATGTCAGTTTTTCTACTATCGTACACAACGTCATTATGACTGTTTCTTGCAAGTTCAATATAATAGTGAAGTCTTTTTCGTCTGTAAAATTGATATGCTTAACGTCGTTGTGGGTGAATTTGTCTAGTAAAGTTCTTGCTCGTGTTTTGCGTTATCTCTTGACGTTTTCAGACTTTCTGCTGGTTTTGATTCGCTTGAAAGGGCGGAGATTAAGATCTTTTTTTGATAATCTGCCGTACGGAAAAGTCACTTATGCCTTGGACACCAGCAACTTCACGAGTTGAGATGTGATCCAGGATTGTCTTCTTGAGAGAGTTCTGTTATTTTCCTCTCCCCTCGTTGAACGGGGGCGGCCACCACCTTTTTTTTTTTTTTCTATGAATTGACCCTTTTTTTCGTATTTTTGTCGGAAATTCTCGAACATATCTTTTTACCAGTCCAACCCTTTTCCTCGAATAATGCTTTAATAATACTTTTATCTTCCTCAGAATAAACCATGGCTGTTAGTTGTCAGTTTTAGGAATTCTGCTTTCTTGTTTTGATTGTGTGTTCAACACAGTGCAAATTATGCGTACAGTGAAACAGGAAGTAAACGGGGTGAGCTGCACCCTACCTTGCGGCAAGACAGGACGGTCAAACATGACGCGAATTTCTCGAACTCTTGATATGACAATTTTTTAGTGATAATCTTTGAACAGCT
>NC_088365.1:32646340-32781340 GCF_034508935.2 Berghia stephanieae
ACACACAGACACACACACACGCACATACGCACATACACACAAACATAATAATATTTACACACCTATTCCCTCAACACTATTATGATATCAAATTAAGAAATTAAGGAGCAGGCACAGATAAGGATCTCAACAAGTGTGTATGAAAGGTGCCAGACAAAGCAAGAAATTATTTTTAAAAAAAAACAAACATCCCAAGAAATTCAGTCTACGTCGACTGGGGATCGAACCTCAGACCTCCTGACTACCGGTCAGACGTGCTACAATGACACCACGGAGGCTCTGGCAAGGAATTTACCCAATGGAAACCGTACGGTGCTCTTATTGGCTAACCAACCAGCGGCCTCGATGAGAAAAATATCCGCCATTGAGACATTGGCTGGGAATCGCGTTACTATAGTAAACAAGCGCTGATCGGCCGTTCATGAAATCTCAGAAAATAACTTCCTGATCGCTCGTTTAACTCAAAATTATTCAAAACGATGTCTCTAAAATGATATAAATGTGACTTCTTAAGGTTTTCTTCACGGTCAAAACCACACAACATTCTATTAATGATTACGTCCTAGGCAAAAAGGAATATTGACAGGTCGACCGAGAGTTGAACTCGTCAGACGACAAACATCAATGCGAAGTGTAGAGAGAGTCAAGCTCTTGTTTGTCTTGTCCTGTTCTATATTATAGAGAAAAGGATAAATAGTATAGCCTCGTTGTGAGTGGTTGCGTGTCATAGTCATGTTTTTAAATTGTTTCTGTTGTTTATGTGTGTAGTGATGATGTGGTGGTGGTTGTAGTTGTAGTAGTAATGGTAATGATATGGTGGTGGTGGTGGTGTTGTAGTAGTAGTGGTCGTGATGATGATGTGGTGGTGGTGGTTGTAGTAGTAGTGGTAATGATGCGGCTATGTGGTCTAGTAGTATGACACTCGCTTTCGGATCGGAAGGTCCTGGTTTCGAGCCTCGTGCTCGGCGCAAAATTGAGTCCTTGGAAAAGGCTCTTTACTCACATTCTCTCACCGTACTCAGGTGTAAAATGAGTACCTGGCCGTTAACAGAGTTGTCTTTGTCCGAAAAATTGTAATATCGCCTAACAGGCGTCATGTCCCGTCCTACATGTTAAATGTTGACCAGGGACCCCATGTAAAGCGCTTTGAGCACATTTAGTAGATATTGCACTATATAAAGCTCAATTAAAAAAAAAAAAATATTTCAATGATGATGATATGGTGGTGGTGGTTGCAATGGCGGATATTTTTCTCATCGAGGCCGCTGGTTGGTTAGCCAATAAGAGCACCGTACGGTTTCCATTGGGTAAATTCTTGAGATATATATATATATATATATATATATATATATATATATATATATATATATATATATATATATTATATATATATATATATATATATATATATCATATATTAATATAAAAGTATATAGGTAGGGGATACGTCAAAATAAAAAGAACAAGGAAAGTTTTTAAAAATATTAAAAAAATTATTTATCTAACAAACTCACTCTCATTTATGGAGGCATTCGTTTCCAGTCAAATTTTATAAGTCAATCTTTAAATTCCATTTTTAGCATAAGGTCCAAGTAGATAAAATCGAATGGGTGGAATTGACGTCATTCTGGTCTTTGTTGTTGTTTTTAGACCGTCAGTTGGGTAATTAAATATTGTCAGTAAATTCTCTCAAACAGACTAGTTCTGTGTAATGGTACGATTGATGTAGCCGGCATAACGGTTAATTATTTCACTTATACGCATACCATACCTTTCATTGCAGTAGTTGACTATGGTCTTAAATAAGTCTCGCATTTAAAGGGTGAACCTCATTCGCTTTTGGATTTCGTCGTCGTCGTCCCCGTTTTCATCGATGTCAACGGCGTGTTGTAGAGTCAGAGCCCGAGCAGACGACGGTGATGTGGACTGACTGACTAATGATTCGACTGACTAGTAAGTTAGTAGGTTAGTAAGACGTGAATCGTTGTCTTGAATTATTATTTTGGATCGGGAAAGTAAGTGGTAGCAGGCATCTGTAGTGGGTTTAATGTCAGCGGTTGTTCATTTGATTCGCAGGTGATAAACGAAAGCGACGACTCACTGTCATTCCAAAACTAAAAGCATAAAGATGCGGTACTGCTGAATACCGATATCCACCGAAATCCACGGAAATTATCAGTGGGGAGTGAACCAGAGACTGTGAGAGGTGGGCACCAGTGGGGAGTGAACCCAGAACTGTGAGAGGTGAAACACCAGTAGGGATTGAACCAGAGACTATGGGAGCAGGGCAACAGTGAAGAGTTAACCAGAGATTTTGGGAGGTGGGCACCAGCGGGGATTGAACTGGAGACTAAGGGAGGTGGATACCAGCTGGAGTGAACCCAAAACTATGTGAGGTGGGCACCAGTGGGGAGTGAACCAGATACTGCGGGAGGTGAAACACCAGTAGGGATTGAACCAGAGACTATGGGAGCAGGACAACATGAAGAGTTAACCAGAGACTTTGGGAGGTGGGCACCAGCGGGGATTGAACTGGAGACTATGGGAGGTGGATACCAGCCGGAGTGAACCTAGAACTCTGTGAGGTGGGCACCAGTGGGGAGTGAACCAGATACTGTGGGAGATGGGCACCAATGGAGAGTGAACCAGAGACTGTGGGAGGTGGACGCCAGTGGAGAGTGAACCAGGGGGTTTAAGATGTGGGCATCAGTGGGGATTGAACCAGAGACTATGGGAGGTGGCAACAGTGGGGGTTGAACTGGAGACTATGGGAGGTAGGTACCAGCCGGGAGTGAACTCATAACTATGTGAGGTGAGCACCAATGGGGTGTGAACTAGAGACTATGTGAAGTGGGCACCAATGGGGACTGAACCAGAGACTATAGGAGGTGGGCACCAGCGGGGATTGAATCGGATCCTACTATGGGAGGTGGGCACCAGTGGGAATTGGTGTTTGTTTTCAGTGGAGAATGAACCTAAGACTATGAGAGATGGAACACGGTTGTGGTGCGAACCCGGGAGTATGGGAGGTGGACACAATTGGGGAGTACTATGGGAGGTTGATATCAGTGTGGAATGAACCTGGGACTATTGGGGGTGGACACAATTGGGAAGTGAACAGGGATAATGTGAAGTTGATGTCAGTTGGGAATGAGCCAGGAGCTATGAGAGGATGACACAATTCGGGGGGTTAACTCGAGACTATGGAAGGTGGACACCAATGGAGAGTGAACCAAAGGTTAAGGAAGAAGTGGAGAGTGAACATGAGACTATCTGAGGTTGACATCAGGGGTGAACATAGGACTATTGGAAGTGGACACTTGTAGGGAACGAACCCAGTACACCTACATATGGCTACCATGAGCGGGTAATGAACCTGGGACTGTGGGAGGTGGACGCTAATCTGGAATGTACACACGACTGTAGGATGAGGTACAAGTGGCGATAGAAACAAGGAATGTGACAGGTGGACAATACCGGGGAGTGAACTCAAGGCTGAGGAAAAGACACTCAGTGAAAAGTGCCCCCATAATACCTCGGGTGGACAAAGTGGGGATTGAATCTCGACCTGTGGGAGCCGCCATCAGAGGTTATTAAACATGGGACAAGGGGAGTAGACACAAATGGACCATACACCTGGGATAAAAAAATTGAAGACGGACACCATTAAGGTGCAAACTGGGACTCAGGGATATGGATACAAGTGAATACAATATTGAGTGAACCCTGGGCTATGGGAGGTAGGCATCAATGGAGAGTGAACCCAGAACTGTGCGAGGTTGACATCAGTGGGGGGGGGGGGGGGGGGGGGGGGGGAACCCGGAACTATGGGAAATAGTTAAAGGACTGTAGGATGAGATATACGTGGCGTGGGACAGTGATATGGGGCACTAATAAGGAGTGAACCCAAGGCTGAGGAAAAAGACACATGTGGGAGAGTGGGGATTGAACCCGGAGGTGGATATAAGTGGGGAGTAAACTTTGGACTATGGATGATGGGCACAAGTGGGGAGCGAACCCGAGACTCAGAGAGGTGGATACTAGTCGAGAGTGAGTGAATCCAGGGGAGTGAGAGGTGGATACCAGTGGAGAGTGAACCCGGTACCAGGGGAGGTGGACACAAGTTGTGGGTATAAACCTGGAATTGTAAGATATGGGCACTACTGGGGACTGAGGCCAGTGATACGGAAGTTAAACATCAAGTGGAGAGTGAACCCGGGACTGTCTGGAGCGGACATCAGTGAGGAATGAACCTGGAACACTGTCTACATCCTGCAATCTTGGCAATCTCACTTCTATAGTCCTGGGCTCATTCCCCACTGGTGCCCATCTCATGTAGTCTAGGGATTACTTTTCACAGGTAGTTTGTGAGAAACTGAGTCTGTGAAAAAGCAGAAACGTCGTTTTTTGTGTGTTGTTCCCTTATTTATGAGTTACATTTACTCCCTTTATCTTTCTCTCCATTTTATTGACTCATTTAGGCACCTCTAGTTTTATTTGTAACCTTGAACGTTTCGAGTCTGATTGATATAGCTTAGTGAGAACTAATCACCAAGATGGCTGTCTCAAAACATTAACAAAAAGTTGGGTGACGTCAATTTCCTTCATTTCTTATTCTTATTCTTAGTCTGATTGATATAATTCAATGAGAAGTAATCGCGATTGTGAGCAAGACGCAAAGATAGAATAGAGCAGTATAATTAGGTGCCCCAAACGTAAACAAAGGTCTAGAAGCACATGGCAAACCACATGTTCCTGTCTTGACAGCTCAAGTTCCAATGTAAATCATAGAAAAAAATAACGTTTAAAATTTGGCTGTTAGGTGGCAATAGAAACACATATTCATAAATACTCGATCATACACCAAATAATGTCTAGATATGGATATTTTATAGAACAAAGGGTAAAATTTATCAAAAGTTACAGTCTATCTATTTTTAGACCAGAGCAAATTATTGCGCTGGTGTGAACAAAACGAGAATTATTCGGAGCCTGATTTTCAGAATAATTTAGTCTTATATTATTATTTCTGCAACTGTTAGATTTTATGTAAACATATTTTCAATACTGAAAGTGTATTGCCTACAACTCAAACTACAAAATTGGGAGACCTATATTGTGCGTAAATGTTTCCGGTCCCTAACGAAAATCACTAGCAACTTGTTATTGTTTACGTTTGGGGCACCTAATTATACTGCTCTATAGAGAGGCAGTAACTTGGATCGGTGACGGTCTGTTTGTAATACATGTACCTCTCGGTTGTGAGCAAAAATCACTTGCGACTGAGTGCACGGATGAGTGGCGCCAACACGTCGCCAGTCCCGTCCCGCATACAAATCTCAACGTGAAACAGCCCCTTAAGGGTGTGGGATCGGCTGTCACACGCGTTCTAACCGTAAGTGTGCAACCTCCGCAGTCCGCAGTGGTAGTTTGTGACCGGGTTGCCAGATTATTTTTCAACAAAATGCCAGGGGAAGACTCAAAAAATGCCAAAACACTCAAAAAATGCCAAAGTCTGTTGACTCCCACCCCACTAAGAAAACTACTCACTTTTGATAGACAATTTACTATCATATCCTGGTGGCTTGCGTGTTTTCTTTTCTTTTTTTTTTTTGAATTATACTAAATTTCCTGTTGGGGTAATGAAATAATTAAGAAAAGGTGTCATTTGAAGTATAATATACAAGAAAGAAAATGCCAAATGAAAATGCCAAATGCCAAATGATTTTTCTAATGCCAAACGGTTTTCAAAATGCCAGATTTTTGGAATCTGGCATTTAAAATGCCAAACTGGCAACCTGGTTTGTGACCTCAACTTTGACCCTTCATGACCTTTAATCGCTTAAATGTTTAACAACATTTCCATCAAACTATTTCTAACTATTCATGCCAATAATAAGAACATATCCTATAAGCTCATTATATTTGTATTGCAAATTAATAAAAGGATCTTGAAATTACAAAACACATCAAGATTATTTCTAGGAAAAAAATTGTTTCGTGTTTATATTTTTAGTGATGGAAGGAGCATTTTGTTATTGTCTACTGGATCCCCATCACTGCGTAAATTTAATAGCAGAAGGTTGTTGTTGACTTTTCCCGCAATGTAAACAATTTACATTCAATTTGTTTTCAACAAAATTGATCGAATAACAGTATGAAGGGGTGGCACTTTGAATCATATTAACTCACTATTCGGACTGGGACTTGGCATAAAGTATAAGATTTGAGCTTGAGCGGAGTCTTCTAGGTCTAGATAGGTCAAAATCCCGATCTAGCCTCAAGAGTCTAGATATCTTAGTCTTAGATATTTAGATAATTTAGATGTCTAACTAGAGAGATTCTATTATGATTTAATGAATATAGATCTAGTTAGATATAGAATAGAATATAGATGTGTTGAATTTGAAGGTTATTTTTCACTGCTTGATTTCCTACCATTGACAATTGACCCTTCAACTTCGATGACTTTTGTTTTCATTTGATGGCTGATGGGGGTCTGGAATTTGGATAAACATAGCCCGCACCTGTATCTTTGTATTAAACTCAATGACAAGAATACTTCAAATTAAATTCAGCTAATCCCATCCTTTAAAAATACGGAGACCACTTTATGGAAACTTTTAAGTTAAAGGAGAGACGTTCAAATTACTCTTCGAATCATCGTTGTGATCAGGGTGCATCAGTGAAACTCTACAACTACAAGAAGAGACGTGTAAATCAGTAGATGTGCATCACAGGCTTTAATTGCAAACTAAAGCAACGACAAAATGGATTTTCAAGATCTATTTACTTCCTGTAAATCTGGTGACCTGCAACGTGTCAAGTGAGTGTTTTTGTTGTTGTTGTTTATTCCATGGTGTATGATGTTGACTTGACAACATTGAAAATAAATAAATATATAAGCAAATGATAGTAGCCATAACAACAGAAAAACAACAATGATAATGATAACAACAAAAACAACAACAATAATAAAAATACGTAGTGTTATTATGAACCTCCCCTGACGGTGTATCTTAACGGATCGTTTTTATACACCTCCGTCACGCATGCGCATCCCACCCAATTTTATCAGCGAAATTGTGTTTCTGTATTTGGACATTGCGAACGTTCTATTGTGACATCTGTAGGATGTTTTTGTAAATAAATTTATACAATAATAATAATAATTTTAAAAATCGAAATATAAAACCAGAAAATAGAAATTGCACTGAAGGTAAAATAATGTTGTAGAAAGACCTTATTAAATGTGATGAATAGTCAGGTGGCTCCGTAGCGCAGCGGGCAGGCTGTCAGACTCTAACCTTGAAAGTACCGGGTTCGATTCCCATTGTAGAAATTTATTTTTAAAAAAAATTTACTTTATTTTTGTTTGCTTTTTTTTTCTTTCTTTCTTTTTTTTTTTTTTTCAAAAACTTTTTATCATGTTTTAAAAAAGTTCGATTTTAATTTTCTAAAATTATTTATTTATTTGAGATCAGTATCTGTGTGCCATGTTTCTTTTACTTTTGATTTTTAAAATTATTGTTATTATTCTTTAATTTATTGTCATTGTATAAAAACGTACATCGGTAATCACTAAGCAGCGTCCTAAACTACATTCTAAAACTATTTAAACTTCATGGACGTATGCAGCAACGTGTTCATTAATATACCATCACCGCCAACGGAGGTGTATAAAAACGGTGCGTTTTTGTACACCTCCAACGGAGGTGCATAAAAACGCCATCATGAAAATGATACTTTAATAATGATAATAGAAAGTAATAATAATGATGATGACTTCAAAAGAAATAATGCTCAAAGGATATTTTACATATAATATACCTACAGGACATGGAAAATTTCAAACACGTTTTGAAATAGTTACAGATAGGGAGTCTTTCCACAAGTTCCTAGCAGTGAAGTAGTGAAGGACAAAAGTCCCATTGGAAAAAAATACAAAGAAGAACCCCCCACCCCTCCCGAACTCCCATCCCCTATCCTTTATATTGATATAAATAATATAATAATAAATAATAATAGATAAAACTGAATAACAAAGCTAATCCAATATAATATACTTATACTTATATCGGGCCCATTAATCCACTGACAAAAGTGCTCTATGGTGCTTAACAATCACTCAGACTATATAAACTATCATACACACTCACGCATACACACATACACCCATATCCTCAAACCCAAATATGGAAACTTCTCCGCATACACATACGTAAACTCATTACATACACATTAATATACTGTCCACCCTAAATTAAAACTTATAAAGCACAGTAATTGTCAAAATAAGCTCTTCTAAGTAATTCAGTTTTTAATTTCTTTTTAAAACTATCTTAATCTTCATTGTTTTTTGTATTGTATGAAAGGGAATTCCACAACCTAGGCGCTGTTACTCTGAAGGCTTTGTTGTGAAACAAAGATTTAGAGGGTACCTCTGTCATAAGATGCATATTATTTGATCTTAGCGAGCTACCAGGTCTATAATGAGATACAAGTCCATTTAAGTAGGATGGTGTCAGGCCATGAAAGGAGCTATAACAATAGCATAAAAAATCTTGAACTCAATGCACTGCTTCACCGGCAGCCAATGCAGATTTTCTAGAATAGCGGGAGAAAGGAATATCACATTTAGATAACATCACCAATCTAGCAATCCTGTTCTGAACTTTCTGCAATCTTTGAATATTGTGATTCGGACAACCAATGAGCAGCGCATTACAAAAGTCAAATCTACGACTACTAAGAATAAAAAAAAGTGACAAGCATTTTAGAAAATTTCAGAGTGAATCAGAGACCTGATACGACCAATGCTTTTTAAATGGTAGTGACAACTCTGGATAATTTTGGTGATATGATTATTCATGGACATTATTATAAAAAATGCACCCAGATAGCAAACATATGTATTTGAAATAGAAACTTTTCAACCTGCTACATAAATTTTCTCCATTTTAATACAATTCCTTCAAGATTTCTTCTTTATACAGAGCACATTGGTTTTCTCTTCATTTAATTTAAATTTGTCTACATCCATCCAATTCTTAGTTTCATTGATACAAACTTCAACCTTCCGCGACAAACTAATTTTATCATCTTCACATAAAAGTACATAAAGTTGTGTGTCATTGGCATACACATGGAGGTCAACTGAAAGAAAATGAATAATTTTCCTGAGAGGCTGTGTATAAAGAGTAAAAAGTAGAGGTCCAAGAACTGATCCTTGTGGAATTCCATATTTTAATTCAGTTACACAAGACTGAGTATGAATGAGTATTACTGCTTGATCCTGGTCGAACAGATAGGACCAGAACCAATTCAGTACATGCCCATTGAATCTAAAACATGTTTAAGTCAATGCAATAGAATGTCATGATCAATCGTATCAAAAGCAGGACTCAACTCTGCGCAGAGCAAGGCTCGAACCCAGGACCTTCTGATCCAAAAGCGAGTGTCATACCACTAGACCACATAGCCACACAAAATCACTATGAATCAAGAAAAATCTAATGTATGAAAACTTGAGCTTTTTATATGATGCAATATCTACTTAATTTGCACAAGCCGACAGCAATACATGAAGGTCGAAACATCATCCTGGTTAGGCATTGTTACAATTTTATTTTGACAGAGACAATGCTGTTTCTTGCCAGATACTAGTTTTAAACCTGAGTATACTGAAGAGCCTTCTCCAAGGACTCAACTTTGTACTGCTAGTGAGACTCAAACCAGGGACCAATAAGTCTTAAGGCTAGTGTCATAACACAAAGTCGCATGGTAAATGGAAACATTGGAAATGGCCAAGAACTAAAATTTAGTTTCAGACAGACTAATCGTGTTGTATTCCTTCAGAGCCATTGGGCCCATGTAGTAGGAGTTTATCCTAGTTTCTATAGCGTGAAACGGACAATGGCAATTGCTTGCTATCCTTTGGATAGGATGCTAGTCTATCGCAAAATACTTTCTGCCAAATCTAACAGACTCAGCTACCCATTCACTACTGGATGGACAGGGGGGTCAGAAAAATTCTTGACTGCACCCCGGATAGATCTTGGTCCCTTTGCATGTGAAGCGAGTTGTTCTACCAACTGAACTATCGGGACCCCTAGACTAACCATCTGACTAATAATTATGATGAACACCTGCAGTGGCACTAACTGTCCAGTACCATAGATAGTCATTTTATTTTCTCCCTTTCTACTCATACTCTCCAGAGAGTCAGTCAGTTGTTATGCTAAAAATCAATGAAGCCTTAATGTCACTTCATTATATCTCCCTTTATCCGTCCAGTAATCACAATCCTTTGAAGCTCAAGTCTCATATATAGCTATTTTTACTGTCTTTGTAAAAACTGTAACTGTAGAAGTAATGTTAGGTTAGAGTCAATCCTAACCCTGCCTTCAAAGACTTAAATATTAGTATTAAATCAGTTGTTCATTTTAGAATTAATTATACTGTGAACAAAGGGATGGAATAAAGCTTGTTACCTGTAGGTGTAATTTTTCTGATACTTTATATATCATGATGTTTACAGGTTTCTCATTGAGAGGAAAGACATAGAGCCTAATATCGTTGACATCTGGAACAGCACACCTCTGTGAGTACCTTGTTTGTCTTAACATACACATTTTTTTTCTATTATAGGCTATCTATTGACTGATCTATCTCTGTCAGCTAATCTTGCATCCATGTTTTCAGACTACTGGAATGATTAATCACTGCTCAAAAGTGTTATGTAGGGTGTCATCCTGTGACAAAGCAGTAGCTTTGTTTATAGATTTCTTATCATGTGGAGCACCTGCTGTTTGATTTAATATGTGTTCAACAGTTAACAGTACTTCTTCTTCATACTAAATGACTGACTCAATCAGACAGAGAAGTACTGTCAACGTTGCATATTCACAGAGAAAAAGATAAATTCAGATACCTATATTCCTGATAGTCTGTAGGTAAAGATCTGATTATTGTTGAAAAGCTCGATACCAGCATTTAGGATGCTCCATAAGTGGAACATTGGAGGAAGAAAAGAGTGAAGATGATTGTTTTCAACATTTGATTGAGAAATAATAAACCTCTGATACTCTGATGGATATCTGATTTTAGTCCAAGACCGTACTTCATGTTGATGTAATCATTCTCGTTGTTTTTGTAAGAAATGAGTATCGCATTCTCTTGTTGCTTTATTGGTTTGATTTGGGTTTTATGACATTTAACTTTAATTGATTTTAGACAGCTTTATGTGTTTCGATTAAAAAAAACTTGAAGTAGGATGGAATTTGCTTTCTTGTTATTTCGTTCTGTGCATTGCAACAAACTCCTTTCTTTTATGTAATAGTAGCTTGTCTGGCTGCTAATCAGGAGGTCTGAGGTAGTTTCTCATTCAAGTCAGGCTGATTTTGTTTTTTTTGGGGGGGAAGATTTTTTTCTTGTATTTTTCTATCTGCTTTGTCTGACACTGTTTCATTTTAAAGTTTTCAGTCCTGTCCATTAGTATCAGTAGTAACTCCTAAGTATTTCATGGTTAGTTTCTTTAAGAATTTTGTCATAAATGATTTACTTAAAATCTGGATTGAATTCAATTTTCTCATTTCTCTTCCCTTTCTGGTAAAGTGCAAGGTCTTTCTACGTGTTATTATCATTTTACGGTTTTATTTGTCTATAGAAGAAGCTATCATCTATAAATATTCTTGATTTCGTTACTGGAGTTGTCAAATTAAATTTGAGAACAAAAAATGCAATAGTGTATAGAAGTGTTCCCTGAGGTTCTCCTCATTTCACAGATATTTTGTTTAACTCTGTTCTATTTATTATTTACTATTAGTGTTTCAGTCCAATTTGGTGTTTGCTCTGAAATTCCATATAGTTGAAATTTGAATCACGGGCCACTTGTATAAGGCGGCCACCTGCCATGGTGGCCAGCCTTCGTGGCTGACTCCAAAATACTGCACAAGGCAAAATGACTATCTATGGTACTGGACAGTTAGTGCCACTGCAGGTGTTCATCATAATTATTAGTCAGATGGTTAGTCTAGGGGTCCCGATAATTCAGTTGGTAACGCGGCCACAGCCATTTATTTCTGAAACAAAAAAGCCCTTGGACTTGTGTAAGGCGGCCAGATACCTCTAATTGATAAAACCCATTCTTACTGGTGGTTAAAGGATCCAGAATTGTTACTAGATTCACCAAACTCTCCAAAGCAAATAAACCACTTCTTCACGCTACCTGCTCGTCTTCACAACGGTCAGACAAACATGCCTTTGGCTTAAGAATTATGTGTGAAAAGAAAATGTGAAGATAAATTGTGTCTTATTGTCATACCGAAGTGATCTTGTCAATGACTGTCTCTTGTGTCATATAATAACAAAAATCCAGAAAGCAAACATTTTATGGCCATCTCAATTGAATGTCCATCTTTTTAAAGTCCTCTTATTTCCACAATGATAATCCAACTCGAGTATCGTATCTCTTTCCACAATTGAAGGTTTACTGTATGCTTGTCCAGACGATCATACCCGAAGGCTAAATGACAAGCCAGTACAATGAGTTGGCAAACCTGTACTATGTGTGTTGCAAAATCCTTTTCTCAATTCACAAATCAAAGACCAAGGGCTATTTTAGGCGTTTATAAGAGTCAAACAACATTGACAGAGTTGAGATGATCATTATAATACTCAATTGGAATTGGACAGGCCATAAGTGTGAATGGGAGTCCTTCTTGTCCGTTAGTTGAGGACACATTTTACACACACAGGAAATGGGATCGATCCTGGATAAAGCTGACATTTTTCTCTGACCCCCTGTCCACCCAGGAGTGATTGGGTAGCTGGGTCTGTTAGATCTGAAGGAATATACGTTTGCGATAGAATACTGTCATATCTTCTTCTTCTTCTTCTTCGTTCCTCTGATGGACATCTATGGCTGCAGTCCGATATCTGCTATGAAGTCTGTGGTCCGCTTTAGGTCCTCAGCCTCACCATAGAACTGTCATATCAAAAGGGTAGAAACTAATTGGTATTGTTCGTTTAACACAATAGAAACTGGGGTAAATTTTGGCTCCATGGGTCTGACAGCTCTGATGGACTAACTTCATTGGTATGATTCAATGGGTTGAAACTTTAAAGAGAATGAGAGAGAGAGAGAGAGAGAGAGAGAGAGAGAGAGAGAGAGAGAGAGAGAGAGAGGAGGAGAGAGAGAGAGGAGAGAGAGGAGAGAGAGAGAGGAGAGAGAGAGAGAGAGAGAGAGAGAGAGAGAGAGAGAGAGAGAGAGAGAGAGAGAGAGAGAGAGAGAGAGAGAGAGCAATTGATTGCAGTTGTGACTCGGATCAGTTTTAGTTAAAATTGATATAACACGCGACTCTTAAAAATATCTGACGTGCACAAGGCGGCCAACTGTCTAAGAAGATGGCCGCTTTTGTGGGGATCCATGCTGCCTAATACAGGTTTGACTGTATCTTGAATTTTGACATTTTATTTTCTTTATCAAAAGCTTTAGAGAAATATAGAAGAATTGAACCAATTTGGCCTTTAGAATGGAAAAAAAGTTAACAAAATAAAAATTCTGAAATTATGAATTGTTGTTATTGTTATCATCTGTTCTAAATTATGCCTTTCATAATAAGTTTATATTTTACCCACCTCAAGTTTTATTATATCTCCTTAAACATCAATTGCCTTTCTTTGTAATATTTTTACAGATACTATGCATGTTTATGTGGACACAGAAAAATAGTTGAATATCTACTTGAAAGAGGTAAGATGTGGATGGGGGTCCTTGCTTTCAATTCAGGCAGGGGATGTCATATGGATTTAAAGGAAATATCTATAACTGGATTGAAGACTTTCTAAATAATCGAATACAAAGAGTCATTGTCATTGGGGTGGGGTCAGACTTTAAGACTTCAATAAGCGGTGTACCCCAAGGAAGTGAATTGGGACCACTTTTATTTCTTTTAAATATAAATGATTTACCATGTGGCACTAATTCACCCTGTAAACTGTTTCGAGTCTATACTAAGAGCTATAGTTCATCCGAGCATCATAACATTTTACAAAATGATATCTTTCACTTTTCAAATGGTCACAAATTTTCAAATTTTCCCATGACATTTGGATTTTAATGTTTCGAAATGTAAAGTATTACATATAGGAAAATATAATCCATGTCAGAATTATTTTACTGATACCTCTATGTCAAATCTGCTTTCCATTATGCCTTATGAAAAAGATGTCGGAGTTATTTTTGATTCATTTTTTAATTTTGATGACCATATTGATAATTGTGTAAGCCGTGTAAACATAATGATGGGAATAATATATAGAACATTTATTTTGTATTTGTACAAATCACTCGTTCAACCAATGATAGAATACGGAAATTGCATCTAGAGCCCATTATATATAAAAAACAGTGTATTAGTATTGAAAGTGTACAGAGGAGAGCTACCAAAAAGATTTATGCAATACAGTATTATCTTACAAGGAAAGATTAGAATTTTTGGACTTACCAAGTTTGAAATATAGAAGAATTCGTGGGGATTTAATTCAGGTTTATAGATTAGTACATGGTCTGGATAGGATAGACTTTTCTGATTTTTTTTTCATATTCTAATATTACTTTTATTAGAGGGGACAAGTTTACTATAGGTACTAGATGCAAAACAAACATTAGACAAAATTGGTTTGGTATTCGTATTTTCCAGAATTTGATCAATTTGAAATTTGAAACAAAGAATGCAAGATCTATAGATTATTTCAAGGTGTTAGTAGACAAGGAATTATATGGAGATTTATATGTGATGAATAATACTTGTTTGCACTACTGTTGACATGGCTTTCAATCTTGTATGTAAATATCATTCATTGTTTTCTTATTATGATTATTATCTGTTTGAGTGGATGCATGAGTGTGTATGTTTGTTTATGTGGTGTGTGTTTACATGTTACAGTTAAAGATATAACTTGTTTGTACATCAAACATACATGGTTACATTTAAGTTGATTAATTATCTTTACCATGTTTATCATTATTGTTATATTTCCAACAATAGATTTTAGCATCATTATCAAGGGCATTGAAGGGATTTCATCCTATTTAGCCCTATATCATATTTTATGTTATGTTATGTTATGAAGTCTTTTGTTGTTCTTGTTCTCACTATATCTATATCTTTGTTATTTAAACTTGATTCCAGCAGCTTCTTTAAAAAGAAAAGAATAATGCAGTTACTTAGTACTTATTTATGTCAAACAACTGAATCTCTTGACACATTGTGTTAATTCGTTTTACTTCAACTTGCTATACTGCTATTACCGCCACTGTCCCATACATCATAGTAAAAGGAAGCTTTACTGTAATTCAGTTATTTCACATATAAAATTACTAAATCTTGTCTTAAAACTGACAGTGCAGTTACCAACTAGACAAGTACAATGCCTTTAAAAAAAATTATATTTTTTGAATTGTATTTTATATTCTTCGTAAATGTAAACTGAGAAAACCCCTATTTATGTTATGTCAAACTGATATAATTTATTTTTGCTTTGTATTCAATATTTTCACATTTTCCATAAGCAATAATCAGCAATAAGTTAATTTTTAATACCTCATGCTGACCTGCAGTTATACTACGGGTTTGACTTAGTGACTTAATCTGTGCCTAAAAATGTTGAGCATGTTAGGATCAGTGGCAATTATAACTCTGGTCCTGTGATTGTCTACATGGGTATGGCATTTTATACACATTGCCCCACTCGCCTTGACATGAATGAGTACCTGCAGTTAGACATTGACTTAAGAGGTGATGTAAATTATATAATGTGGGGAATGTTGGTTTTGTTTGGTCTGCAAGGTGAAGCTTTGTAAAGCACAATGAGCATAGTGAATCTTTGAAAATGTCAAATATAAACGTTTATGTTTTTGTTTCTTTACTTTTTTTCTAAAATAAACTTGCAGTTTAATTATTCAAAATATTTTTATTTTACCCATTAGCATCTTGGAATCCAGTTCAATTTGAACAATACTGCATGTAGTCCAAAGCATTGTAAACAGCGGTGTATAGAATGAATCAAAAGGTTCATATGTTTTCTTTTCCCCCTTGAAAGTTGGATTTTCATTTTGGGAAGACACTATTTTTTAGGTTTTTACTGTCAGGGCTGTTCTAAGTAACTTTCAATCAATGTTCTTATTAAAATCCTTCATAAATTATACACAGGTGCAAAATGTGAAGCAAACACATTTGAGGGAGAACGATGTCTATATGGAGCCTTGACTGATGACATACGGAACCTGCTTAGAAATTTCAATATTATCTCATCACGTATAATCCGTAGAGCTCCCTTTGAAGAGTTTTTGAGAAGGTGATTATGTTTGTCTGCATTACTCTGACATTGTCATTAATATATATCTCTCGCTCCTGCAATGGAGATCCCTGCCAGTTGGGTGTCTGGAGATCTGGCATAATATGAAAGTTTTAGAACCAACAGAGAATTCTCAGTTTATAAGTATAATTGTCTACCAATTTAGTTACTGGTACCCCCACAAGTATGATAAGGACTCGGTGAAAGCTATTTATTTTAAGGAATGTTTTATGACAAACGTGTACATTTCTATAGAACATTCCGATAGATTCAACATGGCCAATGCACTTTTTAGTGATTAATTTATTCCTCCAGCTGGTTGTATGGAACCAAATTTCTCTGTTTTAGAGTACAAGTTTATTATTAGGTATCCTTCCCAGCAGCAGCAGCAACAACAACTACAACTACAGCAATAATTACTATGCTCTCGAGCTGGGAGCCAACTTTTTGAATAATTTAAAAAGATACTTATTGTATGTTGAATAAATCAACAAGATCAATTAAGTTTTAAACAACAGAAAACTCAATCAATGAGGAAAAGAGAGAAAAACACTACAAATTCATAGAAATAATCTAAATATAATTTATTTATAAAATTGCTAGAAACTATGTGTGTAATAAATACTCCCAGGTTTAAACCCAGGAGCCGACAGTAAACGATGTGTGGTCCACTCTTTTAAGAAGTTAAGAATTATGAAAACTTATTTAAGGAGTCTATCTTTTACTAAAAGCCCTATTCTTTGGCTCTACACGTCTTACTAGTGAATGTAACTATGCTTGATTTTATTTTTATTTTTTGATTGACATTTGTTTAACCCAATGTTTACAGACTTTATGATACAAAGCTCTATGCCGATGTTATGTTTAGCGTTCATGGCCAGAAGATCCCAGCACACAAAGGGATTCTCAGCGCTAGGAGTGACACCATGGCACAGATGTTCAACACGAAATGGAGTCAAAGAGACATGATTGAATTAAACCATTCTATGGTAAGAATTAGTTAAATTATGTTGATGCGTAATTTTAAACTGAATGGAATTTTCATGAAACTTCTTGTTCTAGCTGATAACTCAGTTGATAGAGCACTCACTTCACACGAAAAGGGACTGAGATTGATCCTGGGTGCAGTCGAAATCTTTTTCTGATCCCCATGTCGGTGATTGGGTAGTAGGTTCTGTTAGATCTAGTGGAAAGTACTTTGCGATAAACTAGCATCCTATCTAAAAGATAGCAAGCTATTGTCCGCTTCACACTATAGAAACCGGGAAAAATTCCAGCTCCATGGGCCTCATGGCTCTGAAGGACTACTTTTTTTTTCTTGTTTTAGGTCAAAATTTCTACAGTAGAACTCGGAAATAGCGAGTTCGACGGGTCCACTCCTGATTACTCGCTATTTCCGAGTTCTCCCTATTCCCGAGTTGCCAGGAAAGGTTATAATACTGTATTGCTGGTTATTCCCCTCAGTGTGTAATTCGAGTAAAAGCCGTCGCCCCTATTTCAATTTCTTCACAGAAGTGGCAGAATGCTTGGTTTTTTGTTGTTTTTTGTGGGTTTTTTGTTGTTTTTTTTTTCAAGTAAAATCATGACTAGAAAAAAAAAACAAGAACATAGAAGTGTGTGTGTGTGTGTGTGTGTGTGTGTGCGTGTGTGCGCGAGTGTTTGTATGCACTCGGCATGTTTGATGAGGTAAGCAAGCGCATCACTCAATCACTGACCCATTGAAATAATGGTTCCACACTCCCCTCTCTCGCTGATCGTGTCGTTCGTTAACGATGCTACTCGCTGACCGATGCTGCGAAGTGAGGCATGTTGACATGTGCTTACCTCGCGCGTCGCGTGGCACCACATTGGGTGAATAATTGATCCCCACCCCCAATACACACACACACGCACACAAACCCAACCCCCACCCAATTTTGTTTCGCCTATTATGTCCCCCTCGTGGATCTTTACCTTGCAGTTGGTGAGGGGGCTTGAGGCACACGGGAGGGCAAAGGTGTAAATCCCGGTCGACCGTCACGAGACCATCCCGGGTATCGAGCCAACGAGCCACATGAGCTGCTCGCCCCGGTGTGTGACTAAATTTGATCCAAACCCGGTGCCCGAATAGCAGCCCTATCCCGGGCGCCACACTATTGTCCTTATGTCGAGTCCCAAACAGTCCCGTCAATGGCGAAGCGGTCTGCCGCCTAGCCAAATAATACCGCGTTCGTGTCGCCCGGGTCGTCGGCACGTCCGAGAAAAAAGCAAACGTCCCATGCATCAATCGATTCGCGGCCTGCCGATTGGAAAATGCGACGGCGGGGATGGCGAACTGACGCGTATATTGTCCCTGAACGTGGAGAGCCAGAGTATGGCAAAAAATGAGCTTTTATCAAAGCTACTGGCCGTTCATTGCGTTGATATCCTCCTTTTACAGGAGACCCACCTTTATTCAGGCGCGCAATCTTCCCGATTCCAGATCCCAGGCTATACGGTGGTCCAACGCGAGGACACTTCGAGGCTCAAAGGAGGGGTTAGCGTTTACGCTAAAGAGCCATCGAAGGTAAGGGTCATTGAGAGCGTAACGGACAGCAATGGGGTGAACCGAATTTCCGTGGAAGTAGGTGGACTGTGTTTGCATAATATTTACAAACCACCTAGAGCGACTTGGACTACACCACCGGTACCGGTGGTCAGCCATCCTTCCATCTGTCTGGGAGACTTTAATAGCCACCATCACGAATGGGGCTACCGAGACTGCAACGAGGCAGGAAGACAACTCCGCTCATGGATGGACTGTAATGATCTACACCTAGTGTACGATCCTACAGCCAAGGGTACCTTCCGGGGTACCCGCCATAAGAAGGAGTATACTCCAGACCTCACCCTCGTAACGAAAGGCGCGAACGGTGAACCGTTGCAGGTGAAGCGGACAGTCCTCGGGGACTTTCCGCATAGCCAGCACAGGCCGGTTTTGTCACAGCTGGGGTGACAATACCGAGGGTGCAGTCTCTCCCACTTTGCAGATGGAATTTCAGGAAGGCTGACTGGGAGGAATTCAGTTCCTATATCGAGCAGGTCTGCCTGCCATTCCTCCCAAGTCCAAGAATATAACCAGATTTAGTAGGCTACTGGTTAAGAGCGCTCAACGCTCTATTCCACGGGGCAAACGGAAATTCTACACCCCTTGCTGGACAGCAGAGTCGGAAGAGCTGTACCGAGAGTACCAGCAGACCCAGTCCCAGGACACAGCCGATAGACTACTCCAGTCTCTGGCAGAGGGAAGGAAGCAACGGTGGCAGGAGACCGTGGAAAGTCTCGACTTTACACACTCCAGCCGCCACGCTTGGCGTTTGATAAAGAAATTGGACCCAGATCGGAATTTCCGAAGGCTGCACCGGAATGCGAGGCAGACACAATTGCCAAGAATATTAAGAACCGTAGCAAGCGGGTCCCTAATCAGGCTTTTGAGCGCGGTGTCCGCAAGGCGTACCGTACGATTTTGGACTCGCTCCTGCGGAGGAGTCGGACTGGACGGCCCCGTTCAGTCCCCGAGAAGTGGGTGCAGCCATTAGCGAAGTGAAGAACGGCAAAGCAGCTGGGATAGATGGTGTATATCCCGATATGGTGACGCATCTGGGCCCCAGGGCACGGGCCTGGCTAGCAGAGGCAATGTCTGACATCCTTGCAAACGGAAAGCTTCCACAAGTGTGGAAGCATGCGAAGATAGTTGCCATCCTGAAGCCAGGGAAGCCGGCGAAGGAGGCAGACAGTTACAGACCCATATCGCTGCTGAGCTGTCTTTACAAACTGTTAGGGGCGTGTTCTATTAAACCGATGGGGGCCAGTCCTAGACGCTGCCCTGCCACCTGAGCAGGCAGGCTTCAGGGAAGGGAGGTGCACCACGGAGCAGGTCATTGCCCTTACAGAGCATATTGAGCACGGGTTCGAGAGAAAACAGCAAACAGGTGCTGTGTTTATAGACCTATCAGCGGCGTACGATACGGTCTGGTGCGATGGGTTAATGCTCAAACTTGCAAAAATCATAAGGTGCAAAAAGACCTTGAAGTTGTTCTCTTCGATCTTAGGGGAAAGGCAATTCCACGTCGCGCTGGGAGACGCCACGAGCAAAGTTAGGAAATTGAAGAATGGGGTCCCTCAGGGGTCGGTACTTGCGCCAATGTTGTTTAACGTTTACATTAGCGATATGCCGAACACTTCCTCCCTGAGGCTGGGATACGCAGACGACTGGGCACTCGTTACTCAGAGTAAAGTGTGGACCCGTCTCGAGAGCGTACTCAGCGAGGACGTCACCAGACTCAAATCCTACTTTGACAAGTGGTACCTGAAGATGAACACTTCAAAAACCGTGGCCACTGCATTTCACTTATGCAGTGGTTGGCACACCCGTAAACTGAATGTCCTAGTCGGGGACCAGCCACTCCCATATGAGCCGCGTCCAAAATACCTAGGGGTGACGCTGGATCGCAGCCTTACCTATCGGGTTCATCTCGAAGGGGTTGCCCGGAAGATAGAGAAGCGGAATAGTCTTCTGAGGAAGCTGGCGGGATCGACTTGGGGCGCTAGCCAAGCGCTCCTGAGAACATCCGCCCTGGCACTATGCTATTCCACCGCGGAGTATTGCGCTCCAGTGTGGGGTAGAAGCAGAAACGTTGAGAAGGTGGATGTAAAACTTCGCAAGTCGATGCACATAGTGTCGGGAACGCTAGCAACAACCCCTAGAGAATGGGGCCCGGTGATGGCAGCGATCCAGCCCCCCGATGTCCGGAGGGAGACCATTACGGGAAACTGGCTGAGTAAGATCAAAGAGAGAGGGAATGGGGATACCCCTCTCATGCGCATAATGAACGGTGCCCCCGTTTCGAGCCGAAATAAGTCCCGGCAACCCTTGTACGCAGAATCCCTGACTACGGACAGAGCTGCACATACGAGATGGAAGTCGGTTTGGACGAATTCAATCCCTCGTGGGGGCGGGGACCTACACTCCTCTAAGCTTGGTGAGAAGTTGCCAGGCTTTGATACCAGTAAGAGGAGACACTGGGTAGCTGCGAATCGGCTTCGGTCGAGGAGCTGCCTAACGGCCGGTGCGTTACATCAGTGGGGTCTAACTTCCTGTCCTTTATGTCCACGCTGTGGGCAAGAACCCGAAACGGCAGAGCATCTAGTCGAAAGGTGTGTTGTGACGATGCTACCGGGCGGGTTCGCGACGGTGCACGAATGCGGACCGGACTTTGCTGATTGGGTCGATCGTCATAACATAATAGTGTGAACCATAAGAAGCTGCTGCTGCCTATTATGTACTACTACAGACTAGGCTACTATGTAATATTACTCGTAACGAAAAATAAGAAAAGAAAAGAGGCTAGGCTAAAAATATTTAAATTGCCATTGTCTCTTGTTTTGCTTTAATTCGTTCGCAGTCCTAGGCTGGGGCAGGAAATGCTCGTTATTTCCGAATTGACCTCTTTTTCATACTCGCTACTTTCATGCTAATTGTATTGACTCAAATAAGGGAAAAAAACGGGGATTTAGATTTTACTCGCTATTTCCGAGTTCTCGCTATTTCCGAGTACGTTACTTTCATGTCCTACTGTATTAATAAAGTAAAGTGCATGTATAATTGATTAAAATTCATGTTTTCCGAATGATGTGCTTTTCATTTCATGCTGCATCAAAGACTTAAGTTTAATAGGCACCAGTTACAAAATTTGATCTTTCATGACCTTTTGCTGATGTGCATTTTGACTCTTTACAATTAAATATTTGAATCAATTTTTACTAGGTTGCGTCTGTTTGTTCCACTACAAAAGAAATAGTATGGACTTAACAAAAAAAAATTCTGACCATTACTTCAAAATTTCGAAGAAAAAAGAAAAAAAATTGAATAACTAAATACAACAGGTTGAGAAACAGGGTTAGCAGAAACCATCAGTTATACACCTGATTCGAGTGGGGTAACATGCGTAAAATTCCTTACTTTAAGGAAATAAAGACAGGGCTATAGTTTTGCGTCATTATCACTTATCCTTTCATTGACATGTGCTTAAAATCGTTTTTTGTTGAGGAGACAGAACCACTGAACAACTGATGTCATCTATGATCCACTGTCTCAAAGCTGTTTTATGTCGGGATGAATAAGCTTCTGGAAATTGAATTTATAGCCGCAAATGTGAAACTTGGGGTTACTTTCTCTTCGTCACCCCCTAGAATAGAGAACATATTACCGTTTCTTGCATTGGAAAAAAAAAAAGATGGAAGTTGATATTTTTTATTATTTTATTTCTAAATACACTTTTCGTGGTCCTCTTTCATCCAGACATAATACTGTTTTGAGACAGTGGGTCACATATACTGTGAATATTTTAGAAAAGTTTGTAAAGTTGCTTTCTACAATCCCATGATAAAGGTCATTATTTGTTTCTTGTTGAATTTACTTAGTCAATCTCTGGGCCTTCTTCTGCGTTTCTACCAGTATGTTATATTTTCAAAAAGTCAAAATCATATTGAAAGAGTCAATAGTTTCATGATTAAAATATTGACACAAATAGTTGCAGGCTTAAAAATATAGGCAAATGAAAATAAAGAAAAAATAAATAACAAACATAAACTGTAAGTTGTAATTAAGCAAGATTAAAAAGTTTTCCCTAACAGTATCTTTAAAAAAGAAGGCAAATGGAAACAGAATTAACAAACAAAATCTGTAAGTTGAAAGTAAGCAGGATTTAAAACAATGGCAGGCTTAAAAATGTAGGCAAATGAAAACAAAGAAGAAAAAAATAAATAACAAACAAAAACTGTGAGTTGCAAGTTAGCCGGATAGCAATGAGCATTATAATGACCAAACTGAACATTTCATAATTTCAGATTTCAAAGGCAGCATTTGAGTGTATTCTTCAATTTATCTATACAGGTAAGTGTCTTCAGTTGATAGAAAAAGTGTTGAAGCACAAGAAAGAAAATATTTGGACTCTTAGTTTTCACATTTTTTTGGTGCTGAATTTAATATTTTTCGAAAACTGATGATTTGTCTTTGAAGATGCAAAAGCAGTTGATCTTAACAGGTTGATCAAATGAGATTTTATTTCATTTTTTTTACCTCTGTCTCTGTCGCCAAAGAGTTCAATCCTTTATAAACTATCCCTATCAGATGATGGTGATTATGGATTGTAGATTTAAGTGTCAATAAATAATACTAAAATATCCCAAATCAAAACAAAAAGGATAAAAGGAAACTGTGGTATAAAATGTTTGAATCATTAAAAAAAAATCTTTATATGTCACTATTTTGTGATTTATTTTTGCATTGGTGTAATACATAATAGCTATTTAATCTTTATTCTTTTTTTATATAAAATTATTGTTAGGTTTTGTATACAACTATTTTTTCGCCGAAGTTTAACATATAGGATTAAAGTAATATGAGTCTCAATTTTGTCTGTGCTCAAGGTCGGGTGGACATTCCACTAGATTTGATAGATGACTGTGTGCGGCTGGCCAGACATCTTGGAATGTCTAGATTTGAAGAGACCATCGAAGTGACTGTGAATAATACCTTTTCTTGGCGTGAGTTATTGATAACATTTTACATGTGCAATATGTTCCCATAGTTTTTGCCCCCCCCCCCCCCCCCCCCCCGCCCCATCCCAAAAAAAATCATGAAACATTGCATTAACAATGACAAAACTTGCATCCAAAAATAGCAACATTTTTTAATTTGCGAAAAAATTGCATTCCGTTTTATATGGTAATTGCAAAATTTCAAAGCTAAAAAGAAGGCCAAATGTCAAATACACTAAATTGATTCTGTTGTGGATGCTTCATTGATAGGAAGTGTGTGTGGCAAATTTTGATAAACAATGATAATAATCCTAGTCCTTGCTCATAACTAGAGACTTTTTATATAAATATTCTAAATTATTTTGCGATGAATTGGGGTTGTTGGTAATCAGCTATAATAATGAATACAATACAAATAGTTGGTACACTTTCTCTTTATTAGTTTAAGGATACATCTAAGTATACTGCAGAATGGATTCCATTTTTAATAAAAATGTTAAGTTGTTAAATTGGAAGTTTTATTAAGAGGTTGATTAAAAAACAAAAACAAACTGTTTTCAGATAATACATAATACATATATTTTATGTATAGAATACATTCATCCTCTTATTACAAAAATTATATAGAGCTTGCATTTACATCCATATCATAGTTAAACGCATTTAACTCTTTGTACAATATTTCATTTAAATAGGCAGGTGATAGAGAGCTAGAGCTAGATCAGGTAGATTATTTGGTTGATACATTTAAAGACAGATAATCAAATAGACAGACAAAGAAAAATATGAGAATGTATACTGGACTCAAAATATAATTTCAGGGTCTTGATTTTGATTTTAATCCTCTATCATAAACGTGATTGCCATACATGATACCTCACAGAAAGAGGACGAATTTATCTTTGCGATCATTACAATTCAAAGAAAATGATAGACGATATTGCATTTTGAAATACTGTTTCAATATTTTAAGCCTTATCACTTTAAAGCCACGGCAAATAATGATTGTAAAAATTAAAGTATTTCTCACCTAATATTTAAGATGAGAGACATTTGAAAGTTAAAAGTATGTGATTTTATATCACAATAACAATTTTTAAAAAATAAATAAAGGCACAAATTTATTTTAATTATTATTATACTTATGTTTTAAGATCGATTGAGAAGAATTCTTTTGAACAACACCAACGATAAAAAAATGTACGAATCTGTTAACCTGTTTTACTGCAGATTTAACTTTAAAACATTATAAACATGGAGTACGCTTTTACGTTGACAACTTGCAAAGTAAAGTTTTCATACGAACACATTGGTTTCTATTTTAATAATTATACTATCAATTTAAGTTAGACCGAGACAACTCTTTTGAGCCATCAATAATCAAAATTAGACCAGTAATAAGTTTGTAGGTATGCCAAAATGGAGTAGTGTTTTTAAAAAATCTATAATTGATTGATAAAATCAATGCATATAGTCATCAGTATTTCATTCTGTATTTCAGTGAGTGATTTGGTCAGGGCATCTGCATTTAGTTCAGTTTCTCTTCATCTTACTTTTCATTTCATAATGCTCCAAGCATTTACCATAAGATTCACGTCAGGGCTCACAACAGGCAATAGCAAAATAGGGATAGTATTGTTTTCTTGGTGTTCTCTGGTGACTCTGAGCCTATGCTGAAGATGCATGTTCTCTTTAGAATTTTAGATTTGATATATTTTATATTTTCACTTTTGATTTTTTTTTTCATAGAATCAAGTAAGCCTGGAGTTAAAGTTACAACGCTGGTTGTTGACTCCCCAGATATGAGTAATGATCTACGATTTGACTTTTCCAGACTGGCAGAGAAAACTTTTCCTCCACAAATGTGCTCTTGGGTATGACAAGATTAGATTTTAAAAGAATGCAATTTTTCTGATTTTTTTTTTTTTGGGGGGGGGGGGGGGGGGGGGGGGGGGGGGGGGGGGGGAATGATTGCTTGAAATAAAAACTGTTAATGGTTGGTCCTATGATAGTAAGGATTACTCTACATAATTATACAGCACAACTTGGTCACAACAAAGTGAACAGGACTGGAAGTCAATATGCGTTATAAGTTATATGGTGTCATTTTTTACATTAATTTACAAGGTGTATAACCTTGTAAATACTTAAAGCTGATAAAAATAAATGGTTTAACCCTTTCGTCACATTGCCTCCCACAAGCACAGGCTTGCTGCAGGGTGGACAAAAAAAATTATCTCAACTTCACCCAGGATCGATCCCATTCCCTTTGCATGTGAAGCAAGTGCTCTACTAGCTAAGCTTCCAGAATCCCCAATGTGTTATATAACAACACTCCTAACATGGAAACATATTTAGTTGAAAAGTTCACTCTTTATGTAACCAGGTGTTTTGACAGATCTTGACCAAAATGCGTTTAATTATGTAGCAAGCACATCCAAGAAAAAAATCAACAAACAAAAGAAAACACTTTTTAAAAAAATAATTGGAAGCTATTGGCCCTGTGGGGAAGATTTTATGTAACTGATTATTGTGATAGGTTTTTGTTGTTGTTGTTGTTGTGTTTTGTTATGACAGGACTGTCAGTGTCTCGATCGAGCTGTTGTGAGTAATCTTCATGTTGTGTTCGTTCACTGTCTCCCGCGTAAACGTGACGTCATCATTTCTACCCTTTAAAAGCTCGCGACACCTTTCATTCTTTCTCTCGACTATCTACAGCCTTATTTGAAACAGACATATCAACTATCTTCGCCCATCGTTGTATCTGCTACTAAGATCCGATCCGCCATACTTTTGGTATGTTATAAAAATCAGGCTAGACCGGGACGATTCCCGAAGTGCTCTAGAGCAGTTTTTAACCGCCCATATATGTCCTTTACATATATGGAGAACGCCCACTTCGGTGGAGACTTTTTCTAAACTTTTTCCTTATTTTTTACATCGTGAACGAGATTGGGAAATCCGTTCACGACAATTGGCGCTGCGACTTTAATTCCGAACCCTGCCATTTTTAAAGTATATAGTAGCACTCAGTGCACGGGAATTGACTTCTTCAAGGTAAAGAGTTCTTGTAAACAAATCAGAATTATGAATCTAAAAACTTGTTTCATCTGATTGTGTTGTAAGTATAGCGCCTTGAATTGAGTTCCCCTGGTTTAATTGTGTTTTTTCATTGCTTAAACCAGAGAGGAAAGCCGTTTATAGGGGTCGGCAAATATTTTTGAACTGGCGAAATTACGATCTCAGCTCAGCTCAATTTTTTCATCGAGACTTCGAGCTCAACTTTCGTTTTTGTTTTTGCCAATAATATTGTGCAATTGTGATTTCTATTCAACAAAATGGAGCAAAATTGGTGAGTACAATTCAATAATTTTACTTGAAAGTGCATGAGGGCTTAATCAATTCACTTCAAAGAATTAGCCTGGTGAACCATTATTGGGGTCATGGTTTTCACTCCCACACTGATGTCTCAACTAAGATTGGAATTCAACCTGCATGTGAGCTAAATTATTTGCATGTCTATTTAAATACTTTCCAATATTTGACATCAACAATACTATTTCTGTGAAGAATATACAAATAATTGGCGCCAAGATTGTTGCTTAACAATCTCACTGTGCTTTTCTAAACAAAAGGTAACAGTAGTAGTAGTAACAGTATCATCATCTGCCTTTATTTAGATGATCAAAGTCAAAGCTTAGCAGCCATGTAAAAGTGTTTTACTCACCAAACACAGAAACTATTTTACCAGCTTTACACGCTCTAACCCCTATATATTGGATGTTTCTCTGACTCTTTACATCCAGACTTTTGTAAACATATCCCCTTGCCTTAGACACCTGGTCAGTGTCTAAATAGGATAAGAACCACTCTAACTCTAACCCAGTGATTAAACAGTGAAAATAGTGAAATCTATCAGCTGTGGTGTAGAGGTTGTATTCAAGTGCGAAGGGATCTGAGAGTATTCCAAGTTACAGACTTATCATTGCTTTAATTGATTTGCATCAACTGGTCTGTCATTTTAACTGAAATAAATAATTATCATATTTCAGTTTAATCCAAAATGGATGCAAAGATAATGATTAATGTCATTACTGCTAAGGACCTTTAAGGTCATCTCATATAAGCAAGCCTTTGGCTAAAACCCTGCTTGACATTCGAGCACGTAAAGGTATACTCACTAAGGAGGATGTGATAGATAAGATCAGTAATGGTGACATGTTAGAACTTTGATTTTTCGGTTTCCGAATCGTGCATTTTTGAGAACCAGGTGAACATGCCCCTGGTACTCTCGCGACAGTTCCCAAATAAATGGATTCGAATGATAATGCGTCTGGTGCTGGAGACAGACGAAGGGAACTGTCTGCGCAGCAGACCCATCTAAAGCTGCAGGTTCGTATCTGAACATGACGCTACTAGCAATCCTCAGAAGGTGCTAGTAGTGTTGCGAACCGACATTTGTAACAATGCGAAACGTACCATTCGTAATGCGTGGCACAATCAGCCTACCGAGACTTACCCAACATCCTTTTTGGCATCCGACCGGGAGCGGGTTCCTTTCGTTCATGAAGCTAAATTTTGTCAAAATTACATGGACAAAGTGCCTTACTCTGAATGTCCGGAACCTATAACTCACACATTGGACCCACCCTCTCAAGATTTCTCAAACAAGGGTCTCACATCAATGGGCCCGCAAAGAGAGGATTGTGATATGCGAGAGACAAAGTAAGGCGAACCCGCCGGCTACCACGGAGAACACCATCTATGAGAAGAGCCTTAGAACAGGAGGATGCTCTCATTGAGGCAAGCATGCACAGGGAAAGACGAGGATGGAGGGATGAGACTAGTTACATGCAGTCCTACGAGGCCCCACCTGCGGATCGCAATTCCACGGATCATTATGGAGACACGAGCAGTGGAGGCCCACTTTTGCCACCCCCGTCCAAGGTACAGCTGCCTAAATCTATCTCTTTCAATGGGACAAAAAGATGGGATACGTTTGAATATAATTTTCAGAACTTTCTGAATTATCATAATATTCAACATCTCCGTGACCAACTATTTTTCCTGGGCCTAGCCCTGGAAGGAAAAGCAGCGGATTATCTCACGGATCCATCAGTCGATAGTCTTTACAGACATATGAGATGCATATGACACCCTGAGAAATCGATTTGGTGGTCAGCAGCTACAACATGCAACTCTGATACAATTCAACAGCACTACGCAGGCTGAAAAAAGATGTCTTAGACTATGTTGACAAGCTATGGGAGTTGGCACTGCAGGCATTTCCTGGACAGTCCCCCCGCAATTTAGAGTCCCAAGTGGTAGCCCATTTTATAACAGGACTATATGACGTGAAGGCAGCCCAATATATTGCATGTCAGGAGTGCACCACGATGGACCAAGCCCTGAGAACATATAAGCTTTTTAAAAATTCTCAGCAAGTTGGTTGGCGTGCACGAAAGGATAGACCAAGTACCAGCAACACCGTGCGGTTCAGAGAGCCCTCTATCCAAGCGGTGAATGTGTACGATGAAGAATCTGGGTCAGAATCTGAGGAATTGGAAGACTATAGCCAAATTAGAGCAGTGACTCGCAACACGAGCATTAAGACAGCTGGTGTACAGCAGAAGACTGAGATGAGTGTTGAGGCAATGTTCAAAAAGATGTTATCAATGCATGAACAAACCCAAAGTAAATTAGACACTCTCATTACACTCCAAAGTCAAGTCTTGGAAGTTATGCAAAGAGGCGCTCGACGTGCCCAGCCAAGATCCCGCTCCAATTCCCCATCATCAAGTGCCTGTTTTTCATGTGGAGGTCAAGACCACTATGCTAGAGACTGCTCCATGAAAGGTCGCCCAAAGGAAGACAAGGCGCCAAACGGGCAGGGATCAGTTTGAGCCTGGAATTGATCCCAGTTCAAGCAAGGGCAATTAAAGAGGACCCAGTTTTTGAGGCACAACACAGATATAAGACTATGAGCAATTGGTGCTCCTACTCTTCTGACTGTACTAATTTTATGAAACATTTAAGAAACTGAGGAAAACCTTGCCCAGCAGACCAACAACGGAAGCCACAATGAATATCGGTCTAGCCAAGATCCAGAACAGATTGTAAAACCTTATTTTGAGGAAGAATGTATCTGTATTGCAAGGTTACAGTCAGAATCTGCCCTTAAAGTACAATGTACAATTGAAAACGTCCCTGTACAAGCAGTGGTGGATACCGCAGCAGATGTTACCATCATCTCTGAAAACACCCATAATAAAATCCTACCCACCCCCACTTATACGAAGTCCATGAAGATGTTTGCAGCAGGTAAAGATCAAAGCTTCTCTGCAAAATTAGTGGGACCACTACACTTGTGATTGGGAGAGATTCATCTGCTAACTCATATCTATGTTGCTCCCATTTTCGATCCAATGCTATTAGGAATAGACCTGCTGAGGAAATTAAGGGCAAAGATTGATGTGGAAAAACAACAATTATTTTGTCAAAATCAAATTATTTCTCTTGCAACAAATTCAACTGAAAATGTAAGTCCCAAGTGTGACATGGCACAAACAGGTTTACCAATGGATGATGGAAACCGAACAGCTATCAAGATTGCCATTCCCACAAATTGATCATACCAACCCAGTCAGAAGTAATCACTAATGTTGAGTTAAACTATCTGCCCAATTCACCATTTATGTACCTGGAACCATATAGAAATCTGCCAATTTCTGTGGGCCATACCCTGCACGTAACCAAACCAGTTGTTACAGTGTGCTTGATCAACACAGGTGATGAATGCTTCCTCAAAAAAGGGACGGAAATAGGACAGTTGCTTCCCCTGGAAGCAAGAGATATATTTGAGGATGACGAAGATGACTGGCTGAATTTAACAGAAGTGGATGAACTCAGCAACCCCATGACAGAAGCGGAGGGGGAATGCTCCATATCAAGCACTTCCTGCCAGCCGATCCAACTACCAGACAAACTTATAGATCTCTGGCAGAGAGTTACGTCCACTCTGGGAGATGAGAGACTAGGTAAAGTTGAACAATTGCTGTGGGAATATCAAGACATAGTTGCAGCCAGTGAATTTGACCTTGGTGACTTCCAAGCAATGCAACACCACATTGATACAGGAGATGCAAAGCTAATTAAACTAGGCTTGCGATGCACCCCCGTTCACTTTACCAAAGAAGATGAAATGTTAGACAAGATGCTTAAAGCAGGGGTAATACAACCCTCAACCTGGAGCTGTGCTGCTGCAACGGCACTATTGGTACGGAAGACAGATCTGTTTGTGCTTCCAATTTGGCTTATTGGTAGATCCCCAGTTCATGAAGATTTCTAGCACAAAGCAGCTTTCCGTACATACCAAGGACGCTTGAGTTTAATAAACTCCCCTTGAACTGTTCAATAACCCTAGGACATATTCTAGAATAATCAAGTGCTGAGAGGGTTAAACCAGAAAAGGATACTAGCCTTCCTCGATGATACCCTTGTCCTTGGAAAATATTTTGACGATCGTCTTTCAAACTTAAAACATCTCAGCTCCATGCCCAACAGACAAGACTGGTGGACGCTGCACAATAATATATTATACAATAAGCCAGAATCTCTTCTTACTTCACAATGACCACTTTGGACGAATGGAGTGATGAATAAACCTGCTGAAATTGCCACTTCAAGAGATTTTGAAATTGTGTGTAAGCATATCCAGTACATGACATCAAGAAGCATGAAATAGCAAAGAGAGTGAGATCACAAGTCATATATATCTTCTTGCCACCTCCAGTGATGTCAATGTGTTACTTAAGGCTGCTTACTGTGGTTAAAATATAAAAGTAAATATGAGAGGCCAGGACCTAACAACTCTAATCCATTTGGGATACCCACGACATAAGTTGAGAATGGCATTCTATGACCCTCAACAAAGATGCAAAATAAACTCTCACAAATCAGATCACTTCAATCACCACCACAGTGTAAGTAATGACATGAGCAGCAGTTAAGAATCTTATTCGGGTCAATTATTTCCTTGATTATAATTTCAAATCAAGGAATAAACTAGACATGGCATGGGTAGCCTCCTTAAAGGCACAAGACCTGAACCACCGCTCTCTGATTAGTGAAAAATGGTCAAGAAGAGCGAGAGAAAAAAAATAAAAAAATGGTGACATTATGAAGCTACATACCTAGGAAGAATATGTATTACTAATTGCTTCCGTCATCTGCAGTGCAGTCAATGATAGATAGATTTTACAACAAAGGATGTGAGCTTATGCCTAAACCCATAAAGGAAGAGGGGTAATTATTGGCGAAATGTTAAAAATTATGTTTAAAGCAAGCTCACAAGACTGCTAGGAAACCATTGAAGACAGAGTTGAAAAGATGAAATTCGACTATGGAATTAGAAGAGGCAACAAAGTGCACTTCGAAGACAGAAAAAAAAAAAAAATATTAATAATAATAATAATTTATAACTGAATGCAATCCTGATCAGTCCTGCCAGCATCATTGCAGATTTCGTCTTCGGTGCAGTGTTATGTGTAAAAAAACAGACACAAACTTTAAGAAGAAAGGTCAATCAAGAAGCCTCCAACTCTGTCATGACTCGTATCTGTTGCTATGTACAAAAAGACAAACCCCAGACCATGGAAAGAAACAACAAAGTATGTATGACTGTCTGGAGCAACATCACGGTCTGTATCAACTGAGCAGAATAGCAACGAGTCGATGCCACCACTGTCAACATGGCAGTGACAGTGATGAAGGGGTTCAATTCCAAAGAAAATGCCAGAGAAGCTCAGCCTGATGATACTAGACTGGAACCAAAGGCTGAAGGAGAAGGGGTAGAGGTGACACTTTCACCTCCCCATCAAAGGGTAGAGGTTTCACCTCCCCACTAAGAAACTTCTCACATCATGATGACTCAAGGGCACAAGGGACTACTAGAGACACCAGGAGCAGACACCATGCACAGGGAGCCTGATGATACCCCAAGCAATCACAGGTTTGATGAAAGCTAAAAAAGTGTCCTGAACCAAGACCTGATGATACCAGGGTTGGAACCCCTCGGACTCACAGGCTTGATGATACCTGGTGTAAGCCCCCCTGAACCCAGAGACCTGATGATACCAGGGATGGTACCCCTCGGAATCACAGGCGAGGAAGGGAGAGAGCTACCCAGAGGCCCATCTGATAATGGCTCTAGAACCCGACCCAACCTGATGGAACCAGAATAAGCCAAGATGTGAGAAAGAGCCCATGAGGGTACCACGACGACCATGTGGTACCCCTATGAACTGATAACATGAACACATGGGTGATCACCTCAAGCAGGCGAGGGAGGGAATTATGTATGTACATCAGAAGGTATTTTACTACCTCGATCAGGTGAGTCAGAAGCATAAGCTTTAAAATGATGATGGTTACCACCTTGTGACAGGACCTGTATTATAGACATTAACATGAATTGGTAACTGACATGGTTCCAACCATGCTTGTTTTATTTCTGACATTATCCCTGGTCATTGTCATCTTGTCAATTAATTACTAAAGAGATTCCCTGGCCTGCTAGCAATAATGTAAATACTAAATAAGCTCTATTTTCAGCTGCATTGTTTTAAAGAAAAAAAAAAAAATGGGATATATATATATCCAGCCATTTACAAGTGCAGCAAGCAACCACTGATATTGCCTTACAATTTTGATTGCTTATATCCCCAATGAAATTTAAAATATTATATCCCTAACAAGTTATCTTTTATAAATTTTCGTCCAATTTTCATAAGTACTATGTTCTGATATAGATATTGTAAGTAATGTTTTAGGACCAGACAAACTTATGCAAACATGAGATCTTCCCACTTTTAATCTATATCGGGTATAACTTCAGGAGGGAAAGCATTTTAGGAGGGGGAGGAATGTGGGGAAGATTTTATGTAACTGATTATTGTGATAGGTTTTTGTTGTTGTTGTTGTTGTGTTTTGTTATGACAGGACTGTCAGTGTCTCGATCGAGCTGTTGTGAGTAATCTTCATGTTGTGTTCGTTCACTGTCTCCCGCGTAAACGTGACGTCATCATTTCTACCCTTTAAAAGCTCGCGACACCTTTCATTCTTTCTCTCGACTATCTACAGCCTTATTTGAAACAGACATATCAACTATCTTCGCCCATCGTTGTATCTGCTACTAAGATCCGATCCGCCATACTTTTGGTATGTTATAAAAATCAGGCTAGACCGGGACGATTCCCGAAGTGCTCTAGAGCAGTTTTTAACCGCCCATATATGTCCTTTACATATATGGAGAACGCCCACTTCGGTGGAGACTTTTTCTAAACTTTTTCCTTATTTTTTACATCGTGAACGAGATTGGGAAATCCGTTCACGACAGCCCAATTCTAGGCCAAAGTCGGCTACCAACTGATGGTTGCTTTATGTTGTTAGAATACAAATGAACAACATATGAGTTGAATGTATGACAAACACAAGGTGAAATATATTCAACTTGTGTTTGTCCTACACGTGCCTAAAGTGGACACTTTTGTCCGGAATATGGAGGATGTCCGCCTTACACAAGTTGGAGTGTGGTTCTGTTGAAGACTCAAATAAATCACTCATCCTTCTTCCATAAACCTTGTACAATGTACAGAATTATTTCCTTCATGAATTGATAAAGATTATAAAATCTCATAAACTTTTTAAAGAAAAAAGTATTCATATTTTAATTTTCCTGATTTTTTATCTCTTCTTTGTTGATATATATATATATACCTATGTATATACCTATATATATATGTTGATATATACCTTATATATTTTTCTGCTTTTTGGCTGAAACTTGAAATATATAGGACTGTTGTCAGTAATCCTTTCACTTAATCCATATGGTAAAGCTGAATGTTATTATTTCAATTCCATTCCGAATCTTTACATGATAGTTTTATTTCAGGTATCGGGTGAACTTCCTTTTGAATCTAGCTACTTGAGCTGTGGCTTTCCTGACATACATTTCATTGTGGAAGGAAACACTTTTCTCTGTCATAAGGTAAGAACAGATATAATTTATTTTTTTAAATGGTCAAGCATGAAAAAAAATGTCTAATGCAACAAAACAAAGAAGAAAAATTGGGATTAAAAAAAATAAATTGATACCCCGGTTCATGGGTATCAAAAGTATTCCTGCCACGAGTTATATTTTGTCATAACTGATAGAAACAGAATAACTAGATTTATTCTGAATGCTCATAATTGTAGCCCACTAGAGTTGTCAGACCTATGGGGTCAGAGATTATTCTGATTTCTGTAGCGTTGACAGTACATCAACCAAAGGCGCTTTTTATCCCATCAAACTGATTTGCAAGAGTGCTCACCACCAGAGCTGTTAATACAACATGAAGCCCATCTTTGCTCTGCAAATGCAGAGGCCTGGAGAAAGAAAAATAGGAAGTAACTCTGATTGAATCAGATCCAGTTAGAAGTCATTTGAGTGCTATCCATAAGGTACCAGCCTTTTATACCTTGAGTGGCTTATAGGTCACATGAGCATAGACTATAGACGCATTCTAAATTAATTAAAGGGCTTAGTTTTCTATTTTGGTTTTGACCCTGTTAAAGTCAAAGCATATATTAACCATATATCTAAAGAGAATTCTAAGATATATCAAATATTGTAGTTTTCTTTTATTACTGAGATGCCTCACTTATATCACAAAGTAAAAAGGTAGTCATTGTGGCTGAGTTGTGTTTGTATGTAAAGCGATTTGAGACACTTTGTTCGGAAAGCGCAATACAAATGTATAATATTATTAGTATTATTATTATTATTATTGTGGTCCTACACAATACAAAATTTATGCCTTGAATTAACGTAAGGGTTCAGTGTTAGTTTTTGATTGAGTGGTATTGAAGACTTGCAAAATTAAAGTAAAATAAAAATATCTAACAGTAAAGAAGAAGCAATTTAATTTCAATTAGCGATGACATTGTGATTGGTAATTTTCAATTTTTCAAGTTCGATTATAATGATATGCAAAACAGATGTAAAGATTTGAAATTCCTATCGCTTTATTGATTTTGAACATGAAATGCAATTTACTGTTTACATTGAAATTGTATCAATCTTGTTCATAGGCAATAAAAATTATAGTAACTGTTTGAAGAAAGTTATTTTAAATTGCAAAATTTAAACAAATTATATGTTTGTAATAAATTGTACTTTTAATTATTTTTTTTACATTTCACCAGGCATTCTTCTGTTGTCGCAGCGACTACTTTAAGGCATTACTAGAGGATCATTTTGGAGAGAATGAAAATGCAGGCAACACCCCTGTTGTTTCCTTACATGACATTACTACAACAGTATTTATTCAGATACTCTTTTACCTCTACTCTGAAACTTGCCAAGTAAGATTTTCAATTATTGTGAAATTTTTGTTTTTTCATTTAATGCATGTATAGCAAAATTGTGGGAATAGGAGAATTTGTTTTGTTGTGCTCATTGTGTTCCTTTTTGTTATAACAAATAAATAGCCGGAGGAAGAATTTCAGGTTCATTACTGTCTACAGTTGTAGTGTGTGATGAAGGAAGTAAAGATGATAATACCAATAATAATAATGATAATGATATTTTTAATAATAATAATAATAATAATAATAATAATAATAATAATAATAATAATAATAATAATAATAATAATAATAATAGTAATGATAATAATGATGAGGGTGGGGATTTTTATCTTCCTGAACATATATTTTAAATCCATCAGTTGTCATGTGAGATTGTTGAAGATGTGCTGGTATCGGCAGACATGTATTTATTGCCTGGACTCAAAGGTCAGTGTGCATCTGCCATGATGAAGTATATTGATGTGTCCAATGTTGTCCCTATGATCCAAACTGCCCGGTTATTTAATTTACCTCGACTTGAGACTTCATGTAATGAGTTCATTGCCACCAATTTGACTAAGGTAAGTGGAATATATCTTCTTCTTGCTCTTTGTCTTTACTGAGTGTTTTTGTTGATGAACATTAGAAAAACAAAAAAAAACAAACAAAAGAAACTTGTGGTACTAACCATGGTCGTCAAGTTATGTGATGTACTTTTAAATATCATTTTCGTTCATTACTTTCAGACCAGAACTCAGTTGGTAGAGCACTTGCTTCACATGCTTCTGCATAGGGACTGAGATTGATTTCGGATACAGTATTAATTTTTTTCCCCCTGTCCACTCAGAAGTGATTGGGTAATTGGTTCTGTTAGATCTGGCGGAAAGTACTTTGCAATAGACAAGCATCCTATCCAGAGGGTAGCAAAGGATTGCTATATTGTCCATTTCATTCTAAAGAAACTGGGGCAGACTCCGGCTCCATGGGCTCAGAGGACTTTTTAAAAAAAAACTTTCCCACCAGCAAGTAATTTGATCAATAAACAAAATGTGTTTAGAAAGAATGAGTTAACACTATCAAGAGTTAACACTATCAACATAAAATTCAAAAATATACAAAAGTTTATTATCCCGTCATTGGGTTTGTATTTTGTTTTAACTTCACTAGGTACCTGTTTGTGTTCTGACACATTTCAGACTGTTGTAAGATTGTGTGCCTTTTTAAATGAATACCCCTGGTATAGTGATAATCGACTTGTTATCTGTCGGTCCCGAGTTGTTTTTCTGTGGATGGCACAATGTTGAATCCTTGGAAAAGGCTCTTACCTTGCTCAGGTATAAAATGAGTAAGATAATAGCATTGTCTCTGTCGCAAACAAAAATTGTAATAGCCTTACATTGTTGGATATTGCACTGCATGAGTTACATATTTACCTACAAACAGTTTATATAAGATTTTTTTGATATACCCTATTTTGAAAGATTTTTCTTCATGGATCTTACTTGTTTTTCTTACAGTGACTACTGTCTTAAACCTAAATTTTGTATTTGATTAAGGGTTCTTTATACGCATGTTTGAATATTGAAATAATTCCTTTGTTATGGCAAGTGATTATCTGAGGCTTGTACTTGCATAATACATGATGCATTATGTTTACTATTCTACTTTATCCCTTCATTTCACATCTCACCCAAATGCTTTTATCAAATGAATATCAACCCACTGGCTGCCAGTGTTTTCTCATTTAAGTCATAATGTGTGTACCAGCAAAACGACACGATTGTAAAAATTATTTTAACTTTTTTATTTATTATAATCTTTTCAAGTTTTTGACACATTTTGCATAAATAGATAAAAGTAAGACCAAATATTTATTTTTAGGACACCAGGGTCAAACAAAATCATAATTATCATAAACCTGTGAATCTTTACAAATTGTAAAAAATATTAGATGCGGCTAAACAGTCAAAAAGTTTAAAATGCAGAGTGAAAAACATTTGGTACTATGGAGCTTTAATATGACCATTTGGTTTCAAATTACTTAAAACTTGCGAAATGAACTTGGTCCTTTGGCAATGGTAAAAAAAATAAAATCATCATAAAAATGCAAGTTGAGTGCTAGTCCAAGCAAAAAGCTAAGTACACTATTTGTGCCTCTCTAATATTTGATGAGTAATGGAGCCAATATTTTTTTAATTGCTTGACTGTAGTATGGAGTAAATCCTCAAAAATCACAAATGTGCAATAATGGCAGACAATGAGTTCAATCATTTTAACAAGCAAATGATTTCTATTATTGATTTATTTTTTTATCAATTAGGTCATTTTTCAAGAAGACTTCCGTCAGCTTGTCATTGAAGATTCTGAGAGGGTGAAGGACAGGGAAGAAACAGACTCTATTGATATCGTGGATGAAGTTAGATTCTACATAACTAATTTTATCACATACAGCGAGATGCAGGAGGCCAATGAAAAACTGCGACTCATTGATGATATGTTGGAAGAATTAGGACTTGAGGGATAGATTGGGCGTAAAATTTATTAAAATTAAGAAATAACTTAAAATTAAGACATAAATGCCAATCAACCGTTTAATTCAATTGCCTTTTTAAAAGAAGAAAGTTAAAAATTCAAACTATTTCTTGACTTCTTTTAAATTGATACACAAATTGTAATAATCCACAATATTAAAAAAAAATCTTGACACATATTGATCAAGGTACTTGAGGTGGTGTAGTCATGGGTCAAAGGGGAAGGCTGGTTTTGATATCTGAAAAGATGATACTTATGCTCAGATAAAGTGGAACTGCTCCAAATTAAATATTCCATTTGCATTTTTCAGCATTTGGTGCCTGTTCCTTTTACCAGTTTGAATAATTGCATTCATATTTATCATTCATATCTCTCTGTTATCATAATCATCAAAACCATCTATGCTGTCGTAGTAATTATAATATAAGTCATAAAGACAATAAAAAAAAAAAGAAAATAAATAAAATTCCTGAAGGGAACATTTTTTTAAAGGATCTAACTTTAAAGTGGGCGAAAGGGGCTACATTTCTTACTCAAGCAAAAAAAATGATTGAAACCCCATCTATTATACATCACCATTTTGCCCCCCCCCCCCCTTTAGGTGACCTACTTTAACAATCTAGTATTATGTCAGACTGAATCAGATGTTTAAAATTAAATTTGAAGTCTGAAAATGAAAAATAAGTAGATCTAAAATACTCCATTAAGAAAAACGAATGGAGGTGTTATAAACTGATAAAAACCAAAATTTCTAATTTTGATCACTTTTAATTTTAAATTTCTGCATCCCTTTAAACATGATACCTCTTCAGATTGATGGAGTGTGTCACGCATATGGTAAACTTCAGTAGAAAAGTATTTTCGTCCATAGTTTTTCATTCACACCACAAAGTTCAGTGATACTCATGTTACAAGTGGAGCAATATCTTTTCATATGTCGATACCTTTTACTTTAGTCAAAGTGATACCAAGCTGCTAGTATCTGTGGACTGTAAAAAGTAATAAACAAAAATGAATATAACAGCTTCAAAAAATAACAAAGTACCAAACATAGAACGTTTCAAGGATGTGCTTATTTTTTTTCTGCCATCTATCTGGGTTTTTAAGTATTGTAATTATGTATTAATTGTTTTTTTTTTTTGTTGATGGATGAAGAAGGGTTTTGAGCTTGAAATGTTCTGTGTTTGGTATTTTGTTCTTTTTTTGAAGTGGTTCTTCTATTCAATTTTGTTTATTACCTTTTACTTCGTACACTTTTGTCCTTGACGACATTGATATGATAATGAGTTAAAGGGGAAGGTAGTGACACTGGACTTAAAACAATCGTAGAGAGCTCATTGTTGGGTGATAGTGCCAGATGGAGAAAGAAAAAAATGTTGGCAATGTATTGTTTGGTTAGTGGGATTTTAACCCATGTTATTTGGCATCCAGAGATATGGGATGAGTTGGATGTTTTTTTATGTGTTCTACCTCCTCCACCATGCGTTGGATACAACTCCTTTTAATTGTAAGATCGATTCAAATCCCGCTCTTCCAATTTTCTCTCTCTTTCTGTTTTTGTTTTTTGGGTTGCCATTTATTTATAAGGCTACCTCTGAATGATTCTCTTATAACAATGATAGATACACCAGTCTTTGTTATGAGGAATGATAACTGTTGTAGTAGAATCGCTTGTTTTCATTCTCCTTTATTTTTTAAAGAAAATGATATGATCTATGTCATTTTAACAATGAGGCTGTGAATCTATTACCTATCAAATTATTCGTCTGCAAATTGTTGACTTAGTTTTTTTATGGTTATTGTTGCTATGTTGGTGATTGTAGGTGTGTGTGTGTGTGTATGAGAGAGAGAGAGAGAGAGAGAGAGAGAGAGAGAGAGAGAGAGAGAGAGAGAGAGAGAGAGAGAGAGAGAGAGGGAGAGAGAGAGAGAGAGAAAGAGGGAGAGAGAGAGAGTAAATGATATTGTTCTTGTCCATCGTAGTGTCAGAATATTACTCATATGGCATACTCAGAAGAAATGTTTACTCTTTGATTTTAATATGTCAAACATATAATTATACTTTTAAATCAGGTCAAAAGCTCAAAACAAAATCCGTTATAAAAATCCTTTTTTTTTTTTAATTTGATTTTTTTGCACTATTTGTTGCTTGAAGGCAATTGTTTCAAAATCGGGGACAGTTGACATCATTTTCAATGAGATCAGTGTGAATGAGGGTCTGAGTTCCATTGTAATTTGTGTTTAGAGACAAACTCCCTGTCAGTTTATTTACCTGAAACCTATCTACTTCGTGTCAGATGGCAAATAAGGCCTTAAGTTTATTTAGAATAAAGGTAAAAAGACCCAGGCCTTAATCATCACTAGCAAAAATCGTAAAGCATAGTGAAAAGTTTTCAGCTATTTTTTCCGGATTCAAACACTTTTTGCTTCTCAACCGCACAGCGACCAGGAGTCGGGTTTAATTTTATATTATAATATTAGTGATGAATGTGATGACTGTTTATTAAATTGTGATTCAACGCAATATTCTTATATAATCATTTAAGTTTAATCACAACAAATTGTTTCATCAGTTTATATGATAGCACATGGCTTTGTTAAATATACATAATCCATACCAATTACATTTGTGTGTGTGTGTGTGTGTGTGTGTATCCAATAGCTCAATTCACAGAGCACTCGACTCGCATGCAAGTAAACAAACCAGTCTCAAATTTGGGTCGAGTCTTTTTTTGTTGTTTTTGTTTCTAATCCCTTTGTTCATCCAGCTGTGTTGGGTAGCTAAGTTGACTTAAGATCATCTCAATCCCAACTCCCAAAGGTTACCTCCTCAAAATCCACTTTGGTAAAAAAAAGCCTTTTTCTTTACTGCTCCATGCCTATAGAACGCACTCAGTCCTCGACGTCCTATGAAAAATTATCATCTGTCAGGAAATGTCTGAAAACTGAGGTTTTCCGCAAGGCTTGGTTTTATGAAGGAGATGTAGCCTAGAATTTGATTCTATATGCATGCTTATTATGTTAAGTCATGAATTTGTTTGTTATTTTTGCCAGTTTCTACTATGTAAAGTGCTGCAGAGCACGATAACTATGGATGTTTAGGCACCGTATAAATTCATTATTTATAATTTTTAACAATTTTAAATTTACTTTGTTGGACAGATCTGGCAGAAAATACCTTGCAATCGCCTTGCACCCTACTCAATGAAATATGTTAAAAATCCATTCTAAGGCTTACTGCTGTCACTGGGATAAATTCTGAGCTCATGTGCCCTCGGCTCTATGGTTTTAATTTATTCCAAGACACTTGTTACATGAATTTATTTGCATTTCTGTTTTACTTTGTACATAGAAACAACAAAAATGTGATATCTTTTCTGTATGTTCGTGTAGCTAATTTTTTGTTTGTATTGGTTTTTAAAGATTTGTAATTTAAATAATCAAAAGGGGCTTTACATTTTTCAATATTTGCTCTTTTTATCGTGTGATATGATCTTTGAAAATTCATGGGTTTGTATCAATATAGTTGAACAATTGACCTTTTTGTGCTTTATGGTCACGTGACCTCTTGTTGCTATGTGTCTCAAGGTAATGACATAGAAATCTTATTTACTTTGATCTCATAGTCCAAGTCCCAGGTTAAATAACCAATATGCAGCGAATATAACTTTGTAAAACACGTCAGTTTTCGTATAATTTGTCAAAACTAGTCTAATAAATATTTCAATTGTACCTTTTTTGACTCGATGTTTAAAAAAAAAAATTGTTTGTGTTTTTTGTCCCTTTCACTGACCGATAATCATGAACCATGAAGGGAGATTACAGTGCAACCCCCTAATAATGACATCGCCTGGGAACAGAAAAGTATGTGGTTATCCAGGGGTGTCGTTATTCTGTCAGTTTCAAGATGGCAGAAAAGGGGGCTGTGGTGAGACCCATGAATATAACGATGCAATGTGTGGACCAGTGACTGTGATAAGAGACACGTCCCAACTGTGTTTGAATGTATATTTTACCATTCACTGATGATAGTAGCATCAACTGAAGCAGACTCGCCACATTCTACTCTGTAGACAGTGTTGTGTTTGTCTAAATCTCTAGAGCCAACCACTGAAAATGTTTGCTTGACAATTCACCACTCCAAGATTGTCCACAATGATTGTCGCCTGTTCACAGATGATGGGACCAGAAGTCAGTGCATTTATAGCTCTCTACTGCATAATTAAGCCACATCAGCACAGCTTCGTTGAAGGCTGTATTTGTCGCAAATCGAGATTTCTTCCTTTGTGGTTTATGGCTGTTCATCTCGATCTTGTCCCTGTTCTTGACTATTGTTGACAGACTGTTGTGGGGAATCTTGTACTTTGCAGCGATTTCCTTCTTTGATATTATCTTTTTTTTCAATATCTTTCTTCATTGGGGTAGAAATCTTGATTCTTGATTTGGTTGGAAACGAGGTTGTCTGTTTGGCTAGATACTCATTTTGTATCAAGCATCTGTGACAACTTCTAATTATTGTTAAATTGATGCCTCTTTAACAGGTGTTTTACAAAAATATATGTCGCTATTTTTGGGTTTTTATGACTGATAATACATAGCCGGACCAGAGGTCAATGTCGCTATCCAGGGTTTTTTGTTATTCAAAGGTGTCCTTATCCAGAGATTGCACAGTATATACACAAGTATTCAAACTATGAATGTAGTGGACTTTGCAAATGCACAAAGTAAAGTTAGTAAGAACAATTCCACTATTACTACTACATTGTTGTTTGCATGAATGTATGCATGTAAATGATGAGAGATGCATATGTATGGTTTTCATTTCTCCTCTTGCATACAAACTGCCCTGTATTCAAGTTCAGATATCAATAACTATTTATTATTGATTTTTACTTTCCTTGTTGAAATCAATTTATTACACAGCAACGATGTTAATATTATTAGAAATTGTTTTATTGATCATATGAGTGAGAAAATCTCCTGTGGTAGTCACATAATATTTGCTTGAATTCGATTGAATAGTAGTTTTCCAAAACTCATTTTTTCTTTTTGAGATATTGAAAATTATTTCCTAGCAAATCTTTCTTTGGGCGTTTTATTTTACTGTATGAAACCTCAAAAGGGAAGAAAAGTGATGTCACACCCATCACACCAACTTTTCCAGTTTTAAAATCCTTGGAGGACTTATAATGAATAGGTTACATAATGACTCATAAGGTAGCATAACTATTTTAGCAGCAGGATGTATAGGCAGATTCTAAGGATTGTTGGACGTAAAAGAACGAGTATAGATGATCTTTATTGACGACCAGCATATATTTAGACTAGAAAATAAGATAACATCACTATGAAACCAGAAGATCATTGAAAAAAAGGTATGTATTTAGTCCTCCAGAAGAGTGGTTTTACACTTCCAATGAGATTTGAACCAATTTTTTGACATCACACTTTAGTTCCCATTGAACATCACTTTAAAAAGTTATTGTTTTACTTGATACTTATAATAAAATTTACATTCCAATTTCATGAAGGAATATTTTCATTTAGAGGAAAAATCGACATAATATTTTGGAAAACCACTCTGCAATTGTATACATTGGGCTGCTTGCTAATGGTATGTGGGAAACTGTTAATGTCAATAAACATTTTTTATCTTTATGCAAAATACCAGTTTAAAAAATCAGTTGTTTTTTGGTGTTTTTATCATTAATATACTACTACTTCTACAACTATTACTACTACTAATTATTATTATTCTTATTAGTATTGTTATCATTATTACTATTATTAATATGCCCGCTTTCTGTCGTCTCTAACCATAGCATAGTAGTCCTTCATAGCCGTTAGGCCCATATGAGTCGGATTTTATTAAAGTTTCTAAAGCATGAAATGGACAATTCATAGCTTGCTGACCTTGGGATAGGACGCTAGTCTGTTGCAAAATACTTTCCACCAGTTCTAACAGACCCAGTTACGTAATTACTGCTTGGTGGACAGGGGGGGGGGAGATCAGAAAAAATATTGACTTCATCCGGAATTCACTTTGGTCCCTTTGCATGTGAAGCAAGTGTGCTACCACTTGAGCTATCGGGATCCCCCCCCCCCCCCCCCCCCCCCGTTACATTGTAGGGCCTCCTAAACTGACCTGCTGTGGTGGCTGGTAATCCCTCATATTGGAGAGCTCTGTATTGGTCCACCTTTGTTGTCTCTGCTATCCCAAATATCATTTGTCCTTTCCTTGTGACTTTGTGTCCTTGTCTTAGAATGAGGTTAGATCAAAAGTTCAGTGTCTGCGCTGCATGAGACATATACGCCTCAGAGAATAGTAAAACCAAAGGTAATATAGTTTGCAAGATAGATCCTAGTGTGGCTATGTGGTCTAGTGGTATGACAATCACTTTCGGATCAGAAGGCTCTGGGTTCGAGCCTCGCGCTCGGCGCATAGTTGAGTCCTTGGAAAAGGCTCTTTACTCACATTCTCTCACCGTACTCGGGTATAAAATGAGTATGTGGCCATTAACAGCGTTGTCTTTGTCCGAAAAATTGTAATATCGCCTTACAGGCAGCATGTCCCGTCCTACATGATAAATGTTGCTGTTGACCAGGGACCCCTTGTAAAGCGCTTTGAGCACATTTAGTGGATATTGCGCTATATAAAAACTCATTTTTTAGTATCAATCTGCCCCTGTGCTTTGGACCAGGCCACTCAGCGTTTAACACATACTCCAACAGGGGAACACTATCAGAAGAGAAGCACTCGGATAATTACTAACATTAATAAGTGGAACTTGGTCATGAGTCCCTATTCCAAGAATTCACCTGGAACAACTACAAATGGCATCTAACCTCTACGTCATGGCACAACATGAAGGGGCCAGAGCTCAGCTGGTCGCTGATTTGGATAAGTTCCAAAAATAAATTCTTGTTATTCCCGATTTTCAATGCAAATAATCAAATTATCCGTAGGATGATTTATTTTGTGAACTTCAAAACATGGATTCATCCAAAAGTCTTTTTGTTTTGTTTTGAATTTTATGATAGTAATAGCTTTTATTAGTTTTCAACAATTAAAAAATACAGAGATGGGTTAAGTATGTAAATGTAATAAATTCTGATAAAAATACATTTATGACATATTCAAATGGCACTTCTGACGAGTTATACACAGGTGACTAAACGTTTGTTATGCTATTAAGGTTTTATGGTGTTTGCAACACATTAAGGTCATATCAGCGCCAGTAAATAGGAAGAAATTGGGATAGTAAAAAGTTCTAGAGTTACAATTAAAGCACCCACGAAAAGATGAGACAAAGGGGAATTGGTTCAAATAGGAAACAGATGTAGATTCCAAGAGCACACCATCAAAGTACTTAGAGATCACCTAAAAGTCTCATCCAGACACAAGCACGTCACCACTAAGAGGAATACACTCAAATGTTCTAAATCGTATATAATATGTAAACAAAATATAACACAGTGCATAACAGAGATGATTTACAAGGAAAAAAATGTCATCTCCCAAAACTCTTAACTATACATTTGACTGTTTCACTCTCAGTTAGGGTTTCCGGCCAGGATCAGACTAAAGCAAGTAATCTCATTGCATGACAAAGATAGAGAGCATGCTGGAAAACAGATGTAGGGGGAAAGAAGACACAGTAAGTGCCTCCCTGCCCACTATGGGAGGTCAGGAACCCCACCCAGGAGTAGATGTTTCTAAGTTGAGCACTTCCGTTTCATTGGATCATGAGGGTTTGTTTTTAGGGGTTTTGCAGCACCTTCAACACTTTGAGGTAGTTTTAGCACCAGGAAAAATATTTAGATCTAGCTAAAGCACCAAAGAAAAACGAAAGAAAAAGGGAGACTCGTTTAAGTAAAAGAATAGAAGTAGATACAAGAGCAAAATATCCTTGCAGTTAGTTTGAGATCATCTAAAAGTTCCATACTGACACTACTTAAGGATTTCCGACAAAAGGGACACTCGCTTGAGATGGATTTTAAAAAATGAAGTGATGATTTACCTCTCATAAAAAAAAAAATGAAACTATTGCTTATTGATTATTTATATTTCGCTCTCAGCAAGACTCCATGCAAGGCTGAATCGAAACCAAATGGTCCCTTTTCATAAAAGACACAAGGCCACACAGAAATAACAAATGATTAATGGGGATAGAAGAAATAGCAAGTCTGTGGACCAATGACGGATCCAAAGGTATCCAGTCCATTCATCTTAACAACGCCACTACCACATTCTTCTGTAGTGTTTCATCCATCCTGTTTTGTTGACAAAGGGGAATCCTGAAACGTCCATTTTATCTGTTTTCATATATTAAATTGAAGCTTACATTCAATTTCACATTGTTATTTATCCCACCCAAAGGGGAATTCCACCCACCATGAGACATGTGTTGGCCCACATAGCATATACAACGGCAGGGGCGTGGCTCTATTGGTTCAAATGGTGCCTGGCATCACATCCATGTTTTAAAAATGGATAACAGCATTTTTTTAAATATATAAAACTGAGAAATGGTATATATCGCCTTTTATCAACAGTGCGACACAGACTCCCTTTCTGTCACAACGCCTTCTACCCACGCTTTTCTCCCGATTCACAGTCCGTTGATGACTGTCGTCAGCGACTGTGTACTATGGCTGAGCGAGTGACTGGATTTCCCCACTCAAACGATTCCAAGGAGCGGATCTTTGCTGGCTCCTTAAGGCTATTACTATAATGTACTATAATGTTGCCACATTGAATACCTGGCTCGAATTTTTACCATCTTCACATACGAGAAAAAACCCGCCTCAGGTGCCGAGGAATTTTTGCTCCAACTCTGTTGGACTGGGGAAAAATAGCTAATGTTGGTCATTTACGTCCTAGTCATAGTATGGTAACTTCGACCATCTTTATTATTATCGAAATCACGATTATTAACAAGTTCATTTGTTTCTCTCTCTGTGTCGTGATTATTGTATATATTAATTTTTTATTATTATTATTATTATTATTATTATTATTATTATTATTATTATTATTATTATTATTATTATTATTATTATCATCATTATCATCATCATCATCATTATTATTATTATTATTATTGCTGCAAAAATTGATATGAAGGAATGTGAACGAGTTAAGTCAAACATTTCTTGATAGTGATGCTAATATGCTAAATGCATTATCTTCGCGTGAATATGCGTGTTTGACTTTGTGTGTGTGTGTGTGCGTGCGCGTTCATCTCACATACACACACACACACACACAGATAGGTAGATAGATAGATAGATAGAGAGAGAGAGAGAGAGAGAGAGAGAGAGAGAGAGAGAGAGAGAGAGAGAGAGAGAGAGAGAGAGAGAGAGAGAGAGAGAGAGGGAGAGAGATCTTGTATGGTGTCGTGTTTGATTTCCGAAGTGGAATGGGGCTGTTTCATGACGTAACTACAGTACTCTTTTAATAGGCCATGGGCTGTTTACATTCTTACGCTTTGTAAGTTTTGAAATTACCCTTTGATCGATTGACATTCAATGTCTGCATGTGTCCCTTTAGCCATTTCCCTCCAATCAATATATTCGTTCGTGATTTATATAAACAAACTATTGAAAAGATTTGCAGGAATAGAAACATCACCATGCAAATTTACTTTACAAGTATGTAAGTTTTTTTTTCTTTCTTTTATATTTACACATGTAGCATGTGTAAGTCATTTTCGTCTGGCACCACTTTATACTGTAAGCATGCCATGCCGCTGTACAACGGTCTACTTTGTTTTGGGGGAGGACAATTATATCGACATTTCCGGGATGGCAGCAAAATATAAATATATATAAGTTAATAGGTTGAACAATATAACAAATTAAGGGAAGTAAAGAGAAATAAAAAATAAATGGTAACTTCCAAGTGCCCTCAAAGGGATGATGAGGGTTGGGTTTAGCTAGGGTGATGTTAATAATAATTATTATAACAGTGGAGTACAGATCTAAAGAACAACCCCAGGCAAAAAAACAAACAAAAAAAACAAAACAAACAAAACAAAAAAAAACAAAAAAAAAACCTCTGTACTTTACACCAGCAATTATTTCTTCGAGGGGAAATACAAAGAAAAAAAAAAAATGGGGTCAAATATGCGTTCGTTATTTCGGTCAATCTGTTTCAAACATGGTTTGCAGGGTTTGCATGTATGGTCTAGTGGTACTACACATTCTCATTATTATCATCATCATTATTATTATTACTATTATTATTATTAATTTTAATATTACTATAATTATTATCATTATTGTTATTGGCATTATTATTATTATTATTATTATTATTATTATTATTATCATTATTATATACATCATCATTATCATGATTATTATCATCATCATCATCATCATTAACAGCCGATTTTAAATCCCAATAAGCTAATTGAGTAATTGAGTTGAAAAATACCCCGGAAATTAAATAACTATGCAAATAAAAATATGATAAAACTTTTAATATTGCCCTGGCAAAATTGTTTTAACGACCGCTTTCTGTTGTTGATATAAATAAATAATGTATAATAAATTTGTTAAGTCCTGAAAGCCCCTGAAGTTTATGTTCTAAGGTTCTAAATTGATCCATTTTCTCATTGCCTCAACAGCCAAGCTATAAGCAATTTAAATTGTGTAAAAAACTTTAACCATAAATTGACACAATTTTACCCAAATTCCCTTGGCTAAAATAGCCTCTTGGAGTGATACATTTTTACTCAAAGTCCACCCTGTTGAGTGTAAATTCCTATATGTGCTCAAAAGTGAACCAAGAGAAGACTTCACAAATACACTTTAACCCTCTCCTTACCAACTATAGGAAAATCGTCACATTCGTTATGATACAAATAACATTTTTCTTATTTAAATTTCTTTTGTACATCATAAAATTTAAAGAAATTGAATAGTGTGTTGTAGAGCATGTTTTGATAAAGAAATTATGTACCGCAAGAACTTACTGCTACTGTGTTTGGCTGATACAAAATCTATTTTTGTGTTATTTGGGTTTGAATTTTGGGGAATATCCTGAAAATGGCTGGTAAGGAGAAAGTTAATGGGTATTCCACTGAAATGGGTTAATGAAGTAAAGGACATTGTTGTCACTATAGATGACAATTTAACTTTTGATATGCATGTGTCATTAAATGCTCATCGTAATATCCAGACAAGAGACATTTATGCCGCTCTACAAAAAGGTTGTGAGATCGCATTTGGACCATGCAAGCTCAATCAGGTTTCCTTACATAGAAAAATTACAATGAGCAAATTGAAGGCATGCAAAGGGCCACAAAACAGTGCCTGAAAGAAGACACGTCCCAACAACGTTAGAATGTGTACTTCTCATGTTTACAAAGTGTATCCACTTCGGCTTTCACTCTCTAATATGTCTTGTCATTGTTTTGATTGTAAACAGTGCTCGAACGCCATTTAACAAAACTAAGAATTTAAATTCCCCAAAATTTACAAGCACTTAAAATTAGTAGATCTTGCGATATTAAACCCCCCCCCCCCCCCAAAAAAAACAAAAAACAAAAAAAACCCAAAAAACTGGTTTTAACCACAATAATATCAAATTTTGACTGATGTTTAGAAAAACAACTGGTTTTTCAAATGAAAATAATAAAGTGAAAGAGTTGTTATTGTTTTCCAGGCTATTCCAAAATATTACTTACTTAATCCTCTTCGGGCCTTGAGGCACATAGGGCATCCACCAGACATCTCCATTTTTTGCGATCGGCTGCTTTTGCGGTGGCTGTATTCCAGGACAGGCCTGCTTCCTTTAATTCTTTCTCCATCGTCCTTCGCCAGGTTTCTTTGGGTCTTCCCCGCTTTCTCTTCCCATCTGCTGTCCAGTACAAGGCTGTCTTGGGAAGTGACCCTTTTTCCATTCTGGCCACATGACCCAGCCAATGCCATCTTCTTCTTTTTATTTGGCTATCAATGCTAGTGCAGTCAGCTTTCTTTAATAGATCCACTGTTCTTATTTTTGTAGGCCAAAATAAATTAAAAATTCTTTTTAAACACTTGTTATGAAAGGCTTCAAGTTTCTGTATTAAGGAGGATGTCATTTTCCAGCTTTCACTTCCATAAAGCAGTACACTTAAAACATTGCTCTTGTATATTTTCAGCTTTGTCTTTCTCATTATTTGCTTTGATTTCCAAAAGTTTTTCAGCATGCCGAAAGCCTGGTTTGCTTTTGAATTCTGTGCTTGATATCGTGTTCTGCATTTCCGTCGTCTGTTATTTTGGATCCGAGGTAGGAGAACTCTGTTACCTCTTCAATTATATGTTCATCTATCCTAATTTCACTGTCATGTTTTGGATTCACCCTAATGTACACAGTCTTATCGAAATTTATTTTCAGTCCAATTTTCGAGGCGTTCTTGTGTAGTACGTTTAGTTTCTCTGAGGCGTCTCTGTGTGTACTGGAAACTAACGCGATATCATCTGCGTAGTCTATATCTTCCAGAAAAGATGTCAGTGTCCAGCGAATGCCTCTCTTCTTACCATCAATTGTATTTTTCATGATCCAGTCTAGAGCCAGGATAAACAGAAGCGGGGAGAATATGCAGCCTTGTTTTACACCAGTTGTTACATTAAAGCTGTCTGTTAAATTGTTACCACAGATCACTTGGCATTGGTAGTTGCTGTACATTGCTTTGATTAGGTTGACTATCTTCTTCGGTATACCATAATGGCGGAGTATTTTCCACAGGGACTCTCTGTGTAAGCTGTCAAAGGCTTTTTCAAAATCGACAAAAATGGTGTAGAGGGGGCTGTTCCATTCAATGCTTTGCTCCAGGATTTGTCTCAGGGTAAATATGTGGTCACTACATGACTTCCCTTTTCTGAACCCAGCCTGCTCTTTTCTAAGAATGTTTTCAATGTGAGGTGAGATTCTTTTCAGAAGGATTCTATTAAAAATTTTGCTCGTTACGGACAGGAGTGTGATTCCACGCCAGTTAGCACAATTTCCTAGGTCTCCTTTCTTGGCTATTTTATGGATGATGCCTTTCTGCCAATCCTCTGGTATTTCTTCCTTATTCCAAAATATTGTTAGACCATAAATATCCATAATTGCCTCCTTTGGACACGGCAATGCCTGATATCAGTTAACCTCCACTGACCTCAGACAGGTAGCTAACATGGAAGGTTAATGAACCCTTGAGATCTCATCCCACTGGTAAACTCCTATTGAGATGGTTCCATATGATTCTGATTGGTCGGTAACAATGTAACAAAAAGATCTCAATGGGAGGAAAAAAATGTGTTTTTTATTGGTTAAGAGTACAAGATGACGATTGTCGGGTATCAAGCATCAGTATCAACTGCAGATTATTGTTATAACGATGTCACTAACCAGGGGTTTTACTCAAATGTATGTCCGTATTTTGGGGTTTTTACTACTAATAATATATAGCAAAAAAAAATTGGGACCAGAGGTCAATGTCGCTATCCGGGGGGGTTGTCCTTATTCAGGGGTGTCATTATCCAGAGGTTGCACTGTACAGAACTGTACAAGATAACAAGTGGTAAATATGACCATGACATAACCGTATTTATTAAATGGAGGAAAGATTTCTCAATAAGACAATATACCAGAGGTAACAAAAAGAAACTGGAAACAAAGACCAAATTGGATGTGAGAAAACAGTTTCATTGTGGAAACAACTAAAATATGGAAGTCTAACAGATTTTGTAGTGCGCACAAAAACCCTTAAAACTTTCAAGAACAGACTTGACAAATTTCAGTCTGACCAAAATGTCTAGTACACTTACTGCACTATGGATAGCAAAAGCGGAAGAAACTTGAATAACAAAGACAAAGAAATAGAGTCCTGTGAAGAGGCCTTTCAGGGACTTGTGCTGGAAGCAATCAAAAAGTATCTATAAGTATAAGTAAGAAATATACAATATTTTCCCACCAAAGCCATATGGAAACAGTTTATGCAATATGTGATCTTTTAATCTGTTGCCAAATTGGTGAAAACAGTCAAATTCATCATCTTAAGAGCTTGTACCAATCATGCCTAATAAAGGACTGTATGTAGTCTGTGACATTGCCATCTCGCCACATGAAGCCAAGTCCAGCAGCCACCACGATGACTCCACATGATATACAAAAGTATCTTCGGCTTAAAAAAGATGAAGAACCATAAGCTGATTTCTGACTGGGTATCAAGTCTGGAGGGTTGACGTTAAAATTTTTCATCTCCTGGTGAGGATAATGATTTTAAAAATATTAGTTTGAAATATGAATTAATTTCATTAACTAGTTAACTGGTCCCAGGTTTAAGAGTTTTGCCAAGATGAGAGTCATTTAAATTGAACGATATTTGAAGGATGAGTTTTCTGGCCAAATTTTAAACACATGTTTTCTCCAGAGTACAGCAGTCAACTAGTTAAAAAGGTAGAAACTAAAAGCAAGAGATGTAGGAAAAAAAACCTAAAGCCAAATGAAAACTGTCTACTGAATACATAAATGCATTGCCTGATCTGAGCAATATCTTGAATAGATATTTCCTTGCGTAAAGAAGAGATATAATAATTTCTCTCTTCTTTACTATTTCGTAGGCACATATGATCCAAGAGTGTTGCAGGCACTGAACATCAACCCCATCAACCCTAACTATCCAGCACATAGTGGGCTTTTGAAGACCTGCAACCTGCAGCTCCCGGGTGGCATGAAGTTGAGTCCTTTTAAAAGGCTTTTTTTCTCACATCATTTCAAAAGTGGGGAGGGGAGGGAGTGGGGGATAACAGAAGATAGTTAAAACAAGAGTAGTACCACCATAAGCAAGAGAAAAACATGAGAGAAGACTAAGAAATAAGCTGTGATCAAAATGTCTGTATCCTTCATATGGTGACTAGCCTAATAACAACCGCTGTCAGGCAGAATAAATAAACACGTAAATGAGTTATATGGATAGCAGCTGCTTTGACAGACTTTGGTATGCCAACATGAACACCAATTCTTATTGTATTGTATCATATCGTTTAAGAGCTAATAGGCTTTAAAAACCTTTAAATGCTCTGTGAAACTTTCATGCCTAGATACAATATTTCAAAGTTATATATGCAACATTCATTGTTAATTTGACCATTTTTGGTATATAATCACTGTTTCAAACTATTAACACACAGACAAGAATACATTCTTCTTCAAATATATTATTTGATGGTCTGTCATTTTTTATATTTTGATGCATCATTTGAGACACTGTTTTCTTGATGAAGTACATATAAGGTGCATTCCTGGATCGCTTCGGATTTCATAGCATATTCTTTTAAACAGATTAAGGAACAATAACTTGAGAGCATATGCTTTTAAAAATATTAAGGAACAATAGCTTGAGAGCATGAAGACAAGATGCTTGATTTCGTTTGACAGTATTGTACAAAATAACATGTTTTAACGGTGTGCCAGAGCATGGTAAAAAATGATATTTCCGCTAGACAATGCTCAAACACACAATGCATGATTGATGATTTACAATGGATGCTATATTTGCTCTATAAGTGACTGCGGAGAAGTATAGAGAAAAGCAAAGAGAATTACATTGTGTGTTCATTGATCTGGAGAATGCATATGATAGGGTACCAAGAGAAGAAATGGGGTACTGTCTAAGCGTAAAGGGGGTAACAGAGAAATATATCAAAGTTATCAAATACATGCACGAAGGAAACAAGACAGTGCTAAGGACGGCTGTTGGGTCAACTGAACCATTTAAAGTAAGAGTAAGATTACACCAGGGATCTTCTCTCAGCCACAGCTGTTTGCAATAGTAATGGACGTTCTCACAGAACACATTTGGAGAGAGACACCATGGAACATGATGTATGCATGACCTAGTATTTTAGAACGATAAATAAGCTGAGGCAGGAAAAAAGCAGGAGGGCTGGAGACGGGTGTTGGAAAGAAGTAGAATATGGGTAAGCAGATCAAAGACAGAGTATTTGTGCATTGGACAACGGACAGCAGAATCACCAATAGAGATAGGAGAAGAGGATGTACCGGAGACAAACCAGTTCAAATAATTAGTCATCCTGTTTCTTCAAATCAATCAAAGTCGGTTTGGGGGAAGGAAGGGACACACTTTGCGTTTCCATTTAGGTTTAAGAATATGCGCTACATCAGTCAACTGACCTGAATAAGATTTTCTTGTAACTCAGTGAGTCCTTTCTGAAGCAATTGCACATGTTTGCTTGTGTCTGCCACATGCCTCGCCAGCTGTGTTGGAGTGGCACGGTCCTGGAATAGTAAACAAAACAAAAAAAGAGTAAAATATTTCAGCCTAAAAACGTTCATGTCTGATTCACAAATAGAAAATTAAGGGCTGATTTATTGATTATTTTTTTCTTAACAAAATAATTATTGTAAAAAATAAATAAATAAAATAACAATAATAATAATAATAATAATAATAATAATAATAATAATAATAATAATAATAATAATAATAATAATAATAATAATAATAATAATAATAATAATAATAATAATAATAATAATAATAATACGGTTGAAGCTGATATTTGGAAAGCCGCTTTATTGGTACAGCTCCTAAATTGGAACAATCTGTCTATGACAGAATTTTTTTAAATATAATTTCTATTGGTTGATGGGAATGCAGGCCAGTTGAGTGATAGAACAATTTCAGAGCTTCAGCAGGTGTAAAATAAGTACTTGGCTGTTAACAGCATCGTCTCTGTTGAAAAATAATTATGATATCGCCTCACATGTGTCCACTCTCATCCTACATGTTGAGTGGTGCTGTTGGCTGGAGAGCCCTTGTAAAGCACTTTGAGCACATTTAGTGGCAATTACACTATTTGATTTTTGCTCAACTTCTACCATCCACAACTTCAAACAGTTTAGTTTTTAGTTTATCAAGTACTCACTGTGGCTTGTAATAATGAGTTTGGGTGGTGTTTGAGATGCTGCCTGATGTAAATCACTGTGCTGTTGATGTAACGAATGTGTTTGGAGATATTTGCTATCATGGCTAGTGCATCAGAACACCTGTGATGAATAGAATATGAATTATCTTGACATTTATCTTGTAGCTTCGCATTATATGACATCCCCCCCCCCCCCAAAAAAAAAACAAAAAAAAACAAAAAAAAAAAACAAAAAAGAATAAACCCACACAAAAAAATACTAATAACAATATAAAATAGGTTGTGAAATTCAAAGTTTTTAAATGAGTTTGATAATTTGGTTTTGGTATTTGTTGGATACACTTTGAAAGAATTAATAAAACCAAGTCCTTCAGAATTATCAGGTCATCACCTGAAGAATTTTATTTTCTTTCTGTTTTAAGAAATGGCAAGTATTAATAGACTCTTCTGTCCATACAGAAGATATTTGTTAGCCAGGTGTGTAAGAACTGGCAGAAAGTATTTTTGATAGTATTCTAGCTAAAGGATAGCAGACAACTGTTACTGTCAGATTAACGCTGCATTGACCAGGAGAAACTCTTGACACCAGAGCCGTAGACCTTATGGTCAGATGGCCTTTCGTTTTTTAAAAACTTCCCCAACTTATTTCCCAGCTACTATTACTGGTAGGACAGAATGGGGAGAAATTTGTTTGAATTAGATGATCTACAAATTGGGCATCACAGCTCCCCTAGACTTTAAAGGACAATAATAAACAAATAATGATTAAAATAAGTATAATATTAGAACATAGCAGTCACTTCCTTTAAAAAATCAAACGTGATTCCCACTGCAGGTAGTACCTACCAAATCTGTTTATTATAGTGGATGGAGACTAAACTTGATGGTTCCCAATTCTTTTTATGGACAGCCTGAGACGCGTCTAGGATCTTTTTCCGAGCTCCAAGCTGTTCCACTCCTGCCTAACTTTCGAAGTTGGCAAACAGAAATTGTAAATGAAAAAATAAAGACGACATGTATGCATTTCCATTTCCTTACAAAGAGAGGAGGAAAGGGGGAAAAGTATAATGTAGAGACTCTATTCAGTATATTTTTGAAGTTACAGAAAGTCAAAATAATGGTAAGTTGCAATCTTTATTTGGACAAGAAGTCTGATTCACAAACAGGGCCCAATCTTTAGAGCAATCTATTTAGGTGTCTAATCATATATTTAATACAATTTAATAAAGCAATGATGGAGATGGAACCTTTCATTTTTGTGATGGAATCCTGTGGAATAATTTTTTATATTTAATTTATAGAATCAAAATGATCCCAATCAGCAGTAAAATTTAAGTACGAAATTGATTCAGCAATTGGTAATGACGTGTAATGGACACTGATAAAAGTCCAACAATTCAAATTGTGGTTAATGGAGAAAATCTGGAGAATGTCAACATCTTGGGACAAGAATAGAGACAAATTGAAAATTTACCCCTGATATCCAAAGGAGGATAGCACTTGCCCAAACAAAATTGACAAAAATGAAGACTTATGGAAAAGTAAAAGCATCCAACTGATAATGAAAATATTAAGAACATGCATATTTCCAACAACATTATATGGAAGTAAATCATGGGTAATCACACAAAAAAAAGACGAGAATAAAATAAATGCATTTGAAATGAAATGCTGCCGGAAAATTCTCCACAATCCATAGACAGCAAAGGAAACTAACAAAACTAAGAAAGCCCCTGGGCATGAGGGAGCCACATCTCGTCAAGATGATACATAAATTGAAACTTGCCTTTCCTTTTTTGGACATATCAAGAGACATGACACTCTTGAAAAAATTTTTCTAGAGGGTATTGTAAAAGAGGAAGAGGGAGACCAAAAAGAAGATGGCCACAAGACATCAGCTAATGAATAAGCCAGGGACTGAATGTGGAAGGATGGCGCAGGGCAGAAGCTTGTTTCGGTTGGCTGTTGCGGAGGCCACGTCAAGGAGGAATAAGCCATGGTGATGATGATGAAAAATCAAATTTCCACTTATTTATAATTTTTCAAAGATAAATAATTAAGATTGAAACATATCCATAAATGGCAGGGACAATACACAACTTTCCTTAAGGGTACAGATGGCAAGGCATACACTCACATTGATGAGATCCTGTTCCGTCATGTCAAGCAGCAGGTAAAGGTCAATAAGATGTTTCTGGAATAAAGGAACCAAGTGAGGAAGATCCAGGCCCAGTAAAAAGATTTCCAACTCCCCATACCGAAGATCTGTAGACCTAATTTCAAAATAAGTATATTTTAAAAAATGAGAGTAAAACACCAATAGTCAGAAAGTGACCTGTAAATGTGATCCATTGTATAAAGGTATGGTTGGATCAGATATTGGGAATCGACTTGAAGGTCTAAATAATGAAACATGAGTTCATTCTATTAGTTTATATTGAGGAGATTGATGTAGTTTCCTAAACCATAAAAAAAGACAAAAGGGGGTGACAATGATTGAAACACTGGCCCAGGCACTATGTCCTTGATGAGGCACTTTTCAAACATTAATTAAAATCTCCATTAATAGCTGCCAACTCCCATTCTTTTTAAATTAAAAGATCTTTTCTTGTTTTTTCCTTAAAATTGCTGCTTCATTGTCTGTTGATGTGTACAAAAATAATTTGACTAAACTGAGAGTCCTTGAATGTTGCATACAGATATACAAATTCATATAAACATATGTGTGGAGGTCTAAAAAAACCTGGTCAAAGTCGCTCATAAAGAAACCAAGATTAAGTGGAAAACAGTTGGAAACCCATTTTCAGTTGAAAAATCATCTTCAATATCTTAATTACTGATAACAACTAAGAAAATCACGAAGGACAATGCTTAAAATAGGCATTTAATCACCATATCCCAGCATCAAGCAGGGAAATGCAAGGTCGAAATATTGAAAACATGGTGGTTGTCTTTTCTTCAACTCGAACTCCATTTTAGAGCCCATGATCTAGTCATGTTTGGTATCAATATTAAGATTTTTAAAAAGCAGCTACTCAATGAAATGTAGTCCTTCAGAGCCATTAGGCCCATGGAGCATGAGTTTATCCTGGTTTCTATAGCGTGAAAAGGACAATAGCAATTGCTTGCTATTGGATGCTAGTCTATCGCAAAGTACTTTCCACCAGATATAACAGACCTAGCTACCCAATCACTGCTGGGTGGACAGGGGGTCAGAAAAAATCTCGACTGCACCCGGGATCGATCTCAGTCCCTTTATGTGTGAAGTGAATGCTCTAACAACTGAGCTATCGGGACCCCCATGGAATGTAGTGCTCATGAATTTTTTATATATTCCATACCTGGGAAAATCTGTGCATCGGTTGATGTTGAGAAAAAAAAATATCGCAAAAATCGTTCTCATATTTCTTATTCTCGACTTTAACCCCCATATTCTCAATTTTATGTTTTCTAATCTGGGCATCTATAGTTCTATTTGAGATATCAAGATAGAATAAACTGCAGAATACTCAGCAATGCTCGAGCTTTATGATGCCATTAATATCTCATTTTCATAGATTGCTAGGTTAAGTTGGATTTTCTCAGGGTGCCACACATATATTAATCATTTTATGATACAAATGTGATACTAAGAGTGCTCGACATATTGACAACATATTTCTGACCTGCCAGCCATCTTCAGGATTTTATGGTACTGTTGTTGTTTATGTTGAGGTGCTTCCGGTCAGCTGTAATTGCTTCCGTCTATGTGGATTGGTGTTGTACAATTCATTTTTGTTGTTTAGGGTCGCTTCTGTCGGGTATTTAATGATGAATTATTTTTCCTCTAAGCATAAACTACATTGTTTTGTTGATGTGATGTATCCTGCTGGTTTTGATATGTATTTCCATGTAATGTAATGAGTAATGTAATAATTAATTTATACCTCGCACAGAATCCACAACGTGCTCTAAGGCATTATATATACAAAGACAATAGACAACACAAAACACAAATATTATTACTCCTCAAAAGTCTGTCTGAATAGGAATGTGTTCAAAAGTTTCCTAAATTTACTGTGCTTAGAGGGCGTTTTTGATTTCTTTATCTAATTAGATTTTTCAGCTGGAGATACTTAACATATGGGAACATTAATCATTCGTTCATTTTGGAGTTCAGTGGTCTTGCGGGTAAATACAATTCGAGAAGCCCAGAGAGATAATATATATTATTTAGGCATTTGAAAACCATTGTAACAATTTTGACCTGACTTTCTCTTTAATAAGAAGCCAATGGAGAGACTGAAGGATGGGCTTGATGTTCTCTGTAGGCTTGGAAAGCGTTTGCTAATCTAGCCACTATATTCTGAACTTTCTGCATTCTATCAGTTATATAACTTGGAACGCCTAATAGCATAACATCCTGGGGTCTAAATCTTTGTATTTCAAATTCAAAATGTGTTAACTAAGTGTGGTAGATAATCTTTTGTTGTTGTTTCTTAAAGTTGATGTGTGGAAGTTGTATCTAGGATTTTTTTCCTGATTTGTCTGTTTTAGTTTCAGTGATTCTGGTCTGGCATAATAAACTTGTCTCTAAACATTGTTTCTCTAAAGGGCAACATTACTTCCTTTGGCAGTTACATTTGTTAGTACTTTGGCAGTTACATTTGTTAGTGGGGGAATTTGTTTTTGGTGATGATTTTTCACTATCGTTTTGTTGTGGCTGGAAATTACCTGTTCAATGTTAAGCACACCTGAGTAGCTTAATTTTATTGTGTTTCGGTAAAGTATTTTGTGTAGTCTGTGTTTTTTTTGGGAAGCAAGTATCAATTAATTTTAAAAGCTGTTGTCCGATGACAGTACTGACATTTTTGACAAATTTAGTGGAAGCAAAAAAAAAAAAAAGGATAGAAGAGATAACGAGGGTGTTGACAGATAAAGAATCATTCACACTTAAATATTAAATTTATCACAATATATCAAACCACAAATTTACCTGACTCCATCATCATTTTCATCTAGAATGGAATGCTGTGAGGCTAGAGCAGGATCAATTTTCAGGCCCCATCCACCTCCTTCAATCCCAATGTCTGTCATGTCTCCACTATTTGATGAAATGACTGGACGCCTCTCTAACAAAGCAAGCATCTGGAAGAGCGAACATCAGAATTAAAAAAGTATTTGCGTAAAAGCCATACATATTTAACTAAAACAATTTCTTTTTAAAAATGTTCTGATAGCTTGGTAGTTGGGCACTCGCCTCACAAGAAAAAGGAACGATATCAACAATTTCATCGGATCCACCAGTCATCCTGGTAGTGATTGAGTAATTGGGTCTCTCAGATCTGGGGGTGAGATGGCAGGGCATTGCATTTATATCTGTAGGTCCTGTCTTCAAACCTTGCTATAGTTAATATTTTTAAAAACAACCTTGTAATCTTTAGGAAATAAAAATTGTAATCGCTATATATAACTTTAAAAATCAACAATTTACCCTCACAAGAATTAAATGACACTTCAAAATCCTTAAAATTGTGTAGTCTGGCACCAGCTTTCATTTTCAATACGTTTTATGACTTAGAGGTGCCCTTGAAGTTCTGAGATTGGAGCCAAAATTTCATAATTCTACGATTTTTTTGTAATAGTAAGTAGGTCTGACTGACAGAGGTTTTCCCTCTGTATTTAAAAAGGTACTCCATATTTCAATCTTTCCTCATAAAAAATATTAACTATTTCAAATATAAGTGTTTACCTCATCAGTTGGCATGTGGGCAGCCATGTCTTTGACAGTCAGTCTATCAGTGTGCTTAATGTTGCAATCTGCGCCTGATTCCAGTAATGATAAGGCAATATCTTTGTGACCCCTCTGTACTGACCACGTCAAGGCCTAAATCAGTTAAGATTTTAGAGAAATTTTAAGTGGTTAATGAATTGAGGAGGGAGGGAGGGAGGGAGGGAGGGAGGAGGAGGAGGAGGAGGAGGAGAAGGGGTGTATGGGATGGAAGAGTGTGAGTGTCATTTGTGACTTTCATTTTCCAGATGCCAGAGGGAATACACAATGTGATAAGAAAAAATGAAACTTCAATTGTAAAACACAGCAAACCACTTTAGAACAATGCACTAATTGAATTTGAAAATCAGCAAAAGTCGGAAGACTTCTTTGGGGCGGTCTAGGGAAATACTCTATGAAAAAAAATTTGCTGTAAAATAATGCAATCTTGAAATTTCAAAAAAATTATCGATGAGCAACGATATTTCATGCTTAGTCATCTAATAAAACTGGTCATTCCCATCAATGAAAATAGAAAAAAGACGAAGCAAAATCATTGCTGAAACGTACATGTACACAAAGATTTAAGAAAAAAAAAGATTTTCCTTTCCACTTTATGATTTACGCATTTCTTTGACTAATTTCTCTTTTAAATTACACAAGATGTCCTTGATGTATGCCTGTTCGTTTGCATATTTGTCTTTGTGCTACTTAAATTTCCATCTATATTTACCTGTTGATCGCAATAACTAAGTTGGAAGGGCACTCTAATTTCATGCAAAGGGACCGAAATCGATTCCAGGTGTAATTGAGATATTTTGTTGGATCTATTGTCTGAGGCTCTGAAGGATTACTTCATTTACTCTCAAATTGAAAGGATTCCATGGGCCTAGATAGGCTATTAATATTAAGAAAAACGTTGCTGGAAAATAATTATGTTAAATATCTATCCCAAGAACAGATTGTGCTGCTGCGATACCATTTTGACCATAGGTATTCAATGTAAGCCTGTTTGCTTAAATCTGGAGCATGCTAAGTCTAATGTAGGCTATAGCAAACAAAAACAAATATTTGTGACGTAATATCTCATAAGAATGTTTTATGTGTTTGTTGTATACTTACATTATACAAGGAATGCGCAGACATTGTGCAACAAAATAAAAAATATTGCTCAAAAACGTATCTTGTGTATACCCTAATGAAATTGTAATAATATAATCAAAAAATTATTGTTGTTTTTCAAATATAGCAAATCCACAATCAATATAATAAAAGTTATATTATGGGAACTCACAGTCCACCCTCTAGAATCTTGTTCATTGACCTTTGCTCCCTTCTCTATCAAGTACTCCACGAGGTCAAGGTAACCTAGTCGTGATGCCAGCATCAAACCAGTGGTATGGTGTCTGCAAAAAAAATAAAAAAATGGCAATTTAAATAAATGATGAAATTAGAATAATAAAAAGACATATTCATTAAGCACATTCCAACGGTTCCAATACTCCCAATACAATTCATAATGCTTCATTTGTTTGGCTTTGTGGTCTAGTGGTATGACATTTGCCTTTGGATTGGAAGTTCTGGGTTCGGGTCCAGCTCTGAGTGGTACATTGTTGAGTCCTTGGAAAAGGTTGTTTACTCACATTCTCTCACTGTACTCAGTATAAAATGAGTACCTAACCTTATACAGCATTGCCTCTGTCCGAAAAAAAAATTGCAGGCCTGTAAATGGCTGGTGGAAAAAATTGTCTGAACTTTTTGATCACGAAAATAGACCAAGGGACAAAAATACAGATTAACAAACATAACACAGATATGACACATCAATTGATTAGTCGAATCAAGTCATTTATTTTCAAATTCATTTATATAAAAAAATAAATATATATATAAATAAAATCACAATTATTTGAGAGAGTACACACATTGCTGGTCCCCAGTCTGAGCTAATTGTACAAAAAATGAGAGGAAGAGAACAATTCCTAATTTTTTGAAGGATGTGTAGTGCTTGAAACGAGAAGCTGCTTTAACTTCGCTCCTGTTTGTGTTAAATTTTGAACTGATGAAGAAGAAGAGAAATAAAAAGAAGAAGAAGCAGTAGAAAAAGAAGAAGAAGTAGAAGAAGAAGAAGGAGAAGAAGAAGAAGAAGAAGAAGAAGAAGAAGAAGAAGAAGAAGAAGAAGAAGAAGAAGAAGAAGAAGAAGAAGAAGAAGAAGAAGAAGAAGAAGAAGAAGAAGAAGAAGAAGAGGATCGTGTGTGAGAAAAGATAAAGAGAAAAAGCAATCACAGTCATAAAGGAAAAAAAAAACAAAACTTCTGCTATGAGCATTCACATTCACCTTTTCATTCGAAGAAAAATATTTGGGTATTTCGCATTCATTAATCCAACTAACTTTCAACCGGGAACAAAGAAAGTGTTGGAACGGAGATTGTGAACTGGAAAATTTGTATGTGTCAGTAGCAAGATAGAGAGGAACGGTCCGATCCACCATGCTGTATGTGTTCATTGATTACCGAGATCGCATATGTTCAATTACTCATGATACGACAAGACTTGTGGTGAGACAATGTCAGCGAGGAATCGGCAATTGACATAGCTGGTACGTGTGGGCAGCATCGGCAGCGAATACTTGAGGGTGGTGCCATGTCCTGCAAAATGTGCGATAATTGATAAAGGAAATTATAGAAGGAACGGAATTGATGTCATTCATCTCCTTTTTATGAGTAGTTCTATAAATCAATAAACCTTCAAGGTTACACTAAGTTTTGTGCTTGGTACATTGTCCGGTTGCACAGTTTAGTATCAATAGTTAACTGGTTTGCTTTGTTTTTGACTTGACAGAGTACAGACAGTTTGTTTTTTCAAGTCGGCACTCAAACAGAATACAATACTGAATTTCTTTGACGCAATGAAATAAAAACTCCTTTGTTTTTCCTTTATGTTTGTTTTGTCTTTTGATGTGACAGATTTTTTTCTTCCTTTCTTATTCTTTTTTCTTTTTTACGACGATATACTACATTAAATAAAGACCTCAAGCACCTCGATGACACAAGAACTGAGATGCGAAAAGGATTTAGAACACCCGAGATCGATCGCAGCAGACCGTCATCAGTGGAAAGAATTCACTCAACAAATCAGAAAAGCTGCAAAAGTGTCCCAGTCCGAAGATTAGGAGGTGATCGTTAATAATTTAAATATGTCAAGCTTTATATATGTTGACACTTGACAGAATTTATCGAGCAAGTTGTACTGTCAGAAATCTGACAATTGTCGGAAGATTCACAGCCTGAACTTGTAATATTGCAAAACAGACATCATGTTTTGTAATTTAAGTTAACTGCTGCTGTTGGCGAAGGACCCCTTTTAAATTGTTTTGAGCACTTTTAGTGGGTATTGCGCTATGTAAATGCTCAATTATTTTTTTTTTCTTCTAAATTTATTTCCCTGGAAGCAAATTCTATGTCATACAGCCTGTTAGGCTTCTTTTTTTTTTCTGTACCAACACTTATAATTTCAGTCACTTCCTTAATGCAGGTTCCCATTCACATCTAAGTTGAGCTGGAAAATTTCAAATATGCTTCTCTAAATTCTATTCCAAACTGGAATAATCCAAGCATTAGATGCAAAGTAAAGCTGAGTAATAAGGATTAGGTTACTGATTCATAGGGAAAACAAGATGGTGAAATCAGGACTCATACCCTTGTCCTATGAAAGTTAGTGCAACATTAATACATTAAAAAATCTCACCTAGGAAAACACTGGTCCATCACCACTTTCTGAAAGCTTTATATCCATCTAACTTCTTATACAATGCTAGTTTTGTACGGCAATGTGGTCTAGTGGCATGACACTTGCCGTAGGACCGCAAGGTCCAGGGTTAGAGTCTTGCTCTAAGCAGTGCTTGGTTGAGTCCTTGGAAAAGACTCTTTACTAACACAATTGTAATATCGCCTAACAGGCTTTATGCCTCATCCTACAAGTTAAGTGTTGCTGTTGAATAGGGACCCCTTGTAAAGTGTTTTGAGCATGTTTAGTGGATAATAATCAATATAAATGCTCTTAATTTTTTTTTATTTTTTAGTTAGATTATAGTGCATACAAAAAGAAAAGAAAAATAGAGAAATTTTAGAGTTGGACATGGGCCAATATCAGTAGTTTAAAGTTTGAACAAAAATCATATCACCCGACTCAAATCTATAACAGAATGCATAGCGACCAACTTTTCAAAGAGCTAAAACGGGACATCCTAATGCACAAAACCATCATGACCCAAAACAGCAGTATGCCAGTATTTTTAATTCAGAAAAGTGAGTGGAGCAGGCACTTATGTTGGTAACAACAAGAGATGAAGTGAGTAGAAAAGTGCCAGAAGACAATAGAGAATAAAAATTTTCGCGCGGTGATGGTTTGACCTTGACCTTATAGTACGACAACTCCGCCTGCGTGAGAGCGTGACTCTACCAATGAGCTTTCACTATGAGCTATCCATGTTCGTGATAGCTCATACGTAGAGTCACGCTCTCACTGCCAGCGGAGTTGTCGTACCAAAGGCGCAGTTCAAACCCATCACCGCCGCGAATTTTATTCTCTATTGTCTTCTAGCACTTTCTACTCACTTCATCTCTTGCTTATGCCAGTATTGCGACATTAAAAAATTGATCGGATAATTGATAAAGTCAGGCGTTATACTCATCCAATTTCCAATGTGGAAGAACTGTTCAAGAGATTTTGTCTAAGTAAAATGGAGAAAGTTATGAAGGATGGTGCAAATATATTAAGTTCTCCACGAGGAGCCGTCGCCTTATATCTATAAAAACAAAGACAACACGTCACCTTAATTCATTTTTGTCACATGGTGTTTCAATTTTCAATGCGCAACTGTGATTTAAATTAAATACTATCTTTTCAATATACACTCACAAGTCGATAAAGTCAAGGTATGGCCTATCTCAATTTATTAAATTAATATATAAAGTGTTGCTTTTGGTACTTGGTTGTATATTTTTACATTTTTGTACATTTGCATATATATATGTATGCATTAACGCCACAGATTCTCAACTTTGTGTTTATACATTTTTATGCCTGCCACGTCTATAAACGAATTTCCATTTTTTTGGATGGATAAAGTACATATTATTATTATTATTATTATTATTATTATTATTATTATTATTATTATTATTATTATTATTATGTAGAGACTATCTTATAATATAATCTATCTTAAGGGATTTTTCTTTCTATGTTTTAATTGTAAGTCAAAAAAGCATAATCCTGAGGTGTGCAAGGATTATTTTCATTCACATATAAACAGTTCAATTTTTTTCTTACAATTTTTCTCTAGATTGCCAAATCAGGACAGTTGGTCGATATACAGAATGGTGTTATGAAATATCTATTATACCTGTCCATGGCATTGACATCAGCACCTGCTGTCACCAACATCTTAAGGCAATCCAGTCTTTCTGTACCCAGTGCTGATGTGCAGCAAGCACACATTAAGGGAGTGAAAAGGTCTGAAAATGAATAAAATTATCATTATTATTTGTCATCAAATCAATCAAGAAAAAAAAAAGAGACGGCTTGTATACTATCTAGATTCCAGAGAGAAAAATGGATTTCATTTGGCTGCATCAAACCCCCCCCCCCCCCCCCCCCCCCCAAAAAAAAAAAAAAAAAATTACAACTAAATCTTAAATCTTAAAAACAATATTTTCCTAAATTATTGTTTTGTTAAAGACTAAAGCAAATGCAAAGTCTGTAAATTTTGTTATTAATATTATTTTACTCCAGGAATAAATCCAAACATTTATAAAAATAATCAAATCATCGTTTATTGAGACAATCCCCTTTATATGGAACAGGCAATTAAAATGAAAACCTGTTTCAGTGGGTAACTATTTTTATAAAAAGACCGAATTTCTAGTATCAATACAGCCACTTACCCACATGATAAGAGGGATCAGCTCCTTCCTTAAGTAATAATTCTACTACAAGTGATTGGCTTTGACTGCATGCGAACATAAGGGGGGTCCAACCTCCAGACAAGACTTCATTGATTGGAAGACCTAAGAAGGTCAAGAAAGGTAAATTAAACAGTAATTTAATAAATAATCGTGTTCTCTCTCTCTCTCTCTCTCTCTCTCCCTCCCTCTCTCTCTCTCTCTCTCTCTCTCTCTCTCTCTCTCTCACTCTCTCTCTCTCCCTCTGTGTGGTGTGTGAGTGGCATTGTGATCTAGTAGTAGTAGTAGTAGCGTATGGCTACACCTCCAAATGTATTTCGTCAACCCAGCTTCTAAAGTCTTCCTCCGCCCTAAGGATGGTTTTGTAGCCACCTTCAAGTTTAGTGACTGGACAGTGGAGGACGATGTGATCGCTGGTCTCTGGGCTGCCTGACATTTCTGGCAGGTATCACTTTTTCAAGTTTCCATCTGCACATATTTGATGCAGTTCTGCCATGTCCAGTTAAGAGGCGGTTTGAGGAAATCCAGTATTTTGGTTGGATCTTTAATGATGTTTCCTCCTTTTGGTGTTTCCCTGTTCCACATTTCTCTCCAGTTTCCCTCCACACTGAAGTCTGCCATTTTGTTAGGTGGAAAGGTCTTCTCGATTTAAGTCTAGTTGTTGAAGGTGCCCCCTTTACGATTGATTTATGGGGTGTTGTCTGTGGCTTCGTCAATTCTTGCATGCATCCTTTGATTTTTATCTTGTCGTCTTAAACTTCTGTTAGGTTTACTCCTTAGACCTTTTCCTCCTCCCGAAGTATCCCAAGCAGTGGAGCCATAACATCGATGCTAGAGAGGTATGATTATAGGGTAGGTTACGAAAAGTAAGGACATACAGAAGACACCACCTACAGAATGAGTGTGAGGTGGGTGGTGAGACAGAGCGTGTAAACCACTCACCGAGGGTTCTGACTCCTGCACCTTAAGAGAAGGGGTCCCACCTACTCCCTAACCCGGTTATACCGCCGGGGACTCGGTCGCGCCCATAACAAACTCAGTAGAAACAGGGAACACCACGGAAGTGCTGTTATGGCACAATAATGCATGAGCCATATGCAATAATCTCTGTCAACAGATTACGCGCAATCAATGACCTTGAAATGAGAGTGTTGGGTTCGAAATCACATCAATTCCTTTCAGCAGTGCGTCCGGCCCAGACCTTGCAGCTCCCTGCTGAAGTTTATCATCAAAGGTCCCCAGAAGGAGTCCACTTATACTACCAGAAGTGATGGGAAGCTGTTCAATCTGGCACGGCTGAGCGAAAGACCAAGGTTCGCACAGTCCTCATAAGGGAAATGCTATTTGCAGATGATGCAGCTCTATGGCGCATACCGAGGAAGACCTCCAGAGGCTGAATGGACAGGTTTTCCCACGCATGCAAGGAATTCGGCTGACGTTCAGCATCAAGAAAACAAATGTAAGTGTTTGGAGCTGCCCTCTATACCAGCAATTACATTGACAATGAGGAGGAACTAAAGTCACTGATCACTTCACATACCTGGCACAACATCACCAGCAACCTCTCATCTGATGGCAGAATTAGACAAGCGCATCGCCAAAGCTGCCGCTGTCATTGCACAACTGAGCAAGAAGTGTAGGACCAACAACCATCACTTTGCAATACCAACTCAGAGATAACCATGGCATGTTACCATAGCCTACTGTATGGCAGTGAATCCTTGGACAACAATATGCCAGACAGGAGAAACCGCCTGGAAAACTTCCACATTCGCTGTCTACGACGAAATCTCAGCATCAGGTGCAGGACAGACTACCTAACAATGCATGCTAGAAAGGCGAATTCCCATCAGTACATCATCATCTGCCAGCGACGTTTGCGATGGCTTGGTCACGTACACAGATGGACGATAGCGATACCCAAAGAACATCATGTACGGTGAAATAGCTTTGATGGCGACCAACTGGTCCAGCTCTGCGCTTCTATGATGTCTGCAAACGAGACATGAAATTGACTTAGCATCGACTCAAACACCTGGAGTCGCTTGCTGACGAACGCAAACGGCTGGAGATATGCGTGATGGAGGGAGTGAAGAGAGATGAGAGGAGAAAGATGAAGTATAGAGCGAGAGAAGCAAGGAGGAAAGAGAAGCAGCAGATCCAAATACCAAACACACAGTCAAACTATGTGTGCAACAACTGCGGTAGAGACTGCCATGCAAGGATTGGTCTGCTGAGTCACACCCGTCGTTGCTCTCAACAAGACTGATGAGACTAAAGCCATACAGGGCGCAAACCATCGTCTCTTGAGACGGAAGGATGCCTACGTCTTAAACTTGGTGGTGCAATTCCGCTCAGTGTTGGGAGCCACTGAGTTGGAGTTGACTTGAGACATCCTGTTATAATTCTCATTGATTCTCTTAATTGGATGTCAAGAGAAGGATCATCACATTGCCGTCATACAGGAGCTTGTGCACTGCCATGACCCTGAAGGTGATACCAGCCTAGATCCAATCCTGCTGGAACAGCTGAAGATGAGTAACCAGACCAAGAATGATCCAAACCGGCGTCCAGACAAGGTTCTTCCTTCTCCTGGACCCACACCTCCAACTCAATGTGATCTAGTAGTATCAATCAGCTTGTGACTATGGGTCCCAGGTTCACTGGGCAGTCGAGGTAGGCTGATTTTTTGGGATTGTTTTTTTTTCTTGCCTTTTCTCTCTGATTTGTCTGGCACTGTTTCACAGAATTTTTTCAGATCTCTGCCTTATACAAGTGTTGCTCCTTAATTTATCACTTTCATATCATCATTTAATCCTTTACATTCCTTGTGGAACATAGGGCTTCAACAGTACATCTCCACCGTATTCTGTTTATTGTCTTCTTCTTCATCTCTCCCCAGGACATTCCAGCCAACTTCCACCTCTTCCTCACAAGACCTTCTCCATGTTTTCTTTGGCCTTCCGACCTTCCTTTTTCTCTGAGGGTTCCAGTCCATAGCTTGTCTCATACTGTCTTTTGTTGGTTTTCTGAAAGTGACTAATCCATTTCCATTTTCTTGTTGAAATTAGCTAATTTCATCTAACCATCAGTTTGTGGGAATGTATTGACAGGTGTCATTTGGGTAGGCAGACGTTAGCCAACAGTTGCACAATACACAGTAAAATGAACAATCTACTTCATTATTATAATAATCCCTAAGTAAAATTCATTGACCAACAGAAGAGTGATGAATGACAGCAATGATTTGTGTAGGCTGATGCTTACATTTCTACATCAAGATAGATGGTGTCAAATTTTTATAGGAAATGATGTGATTAAATGTGATAATATTGAATTACGAGTATGATCAATTTCAATTTCTGCTAGGTTAAAATTGCTTGCCTGTCCCTTGAAAGATTCTGGTCAGTGACAAATTATCCCCACCAAATCCTAGTTGAATCCAATTACCAAATTATTGCCTGGAAGATAGAGTCCTGAAAACAATTCTACAAAGAATCAAAACTATGTCATCTCTTAGCCACTGGGAGCCTCTTCTTGAACCCCATGGATTCCCAAATTTTACCTTGTTGCAAACATTGCTGAACAATGTTGACATTTCCTTTGGCACAAGAAATTTTGAGATCGTCATCTGTTAAAACGTTAAATGATGGCTTCACTAAAGGGGTTGACACAAATGAATGATTTGTCGAAGACGAAGCATTTAATGACTTGACTGCTTGACCTGTATTCCGCTTTTTCTGTTTCCTGTTGAACAAAAAGAAAAAACAAATGATGAAATAATCATGAAAAACATCAGAGACAATAAACACTATCATACCTGCATTGTATCCATAAAAAATTCACAATTTATTGGTACACATTATGTAAATTTGCCATACAGTATCTTTATGATAAAAACTTTTTGATCATAAATGCAAGATTAATTGATACGGCTGACCTAGGCAATTGCACTATTCCACAACAACAATTCAATTTATTTTTAAAAAGCTGTAATAATTCATACAAGCTGGAGATCGTCCTGATGACTGAATGAACAATGAGTGTGAGCCTTTAAGTTTAAGAGACTGAAGCAGATCAAAGTCTCAGAAACTTTTGTATTTGGTCTTACATATGTGACCCTACGCCTTGAAGCTATATTAAGTCGGGATATGGAAAACGAAGAAAACCGGTTTTAAAGTGGGAATGGTCAAAATTATCAAATTTCAGTTTTTGGTTGTTTCAGAAACTACAATCATTTTTACTACATGGAAACATAATAATTCAACATAGATATTGAGGATAAGCTATATAAATTTAAAGTTTAAAAAAGCAACTATCAATAACACATTCAAAACGAGAGTTGACTTTCTCTCTGAGAGCAACCATTTCCAAGACTTAGTAATATGAAGTCTTTTCCTCCACCAATACCATGAAGATACCACAACAAAGGGCATGTCTTTATCTATCTCAGAGAAAGCATGACTGTTTCCACAATTTCATGGTTCAACCAATATGTAATGAACTTTAAAAACTGTAAACAAGTCTAGGTTTTTCCCTGACAATTTTACAAATGAATGATTCTGATTGGTCAACGCTCATCACATGCGCCTGTTGGCCATTATAATGCCCGGGCAATATGTCATGACGTCAGCATGGTGTGTTACATATGTGTGTGTTTGTGCATTTTGATACACACCAAATGCTATTATTTCTTTCTAGTTGCATTGGTTAATGATCGAGGTGAGGGTCCTTTGTCCCTCTTTCTTTATTCATGAAATTATAGGACATGCTAAGACTTTAATTGGGTGGGGTTCCTGACCTCCCATAGTGGGCAGGGAGGTACTTACTGTCTTCTACCCCTATATCTGTTTTCCAACGAGCTTTCTGTCTTTGTCTTGGAATGAGATTACTTGGTTTTGTCCTGACCCTGACCGGACACCCTTGGTGAGAGGGGAAACAGATGTATAGTTAGTTTTGGGAGATGATATTTTTTTCCTTGTAAATCATCTCTCTGTTATGTAACGTATTCTGTTTTGTTTACATATCATAATATGATTTGTAAACATTTGAGTGTATTCCTCTTAGTCGGGACCTGTGCTTGTGACTGGATAAGACTTTTAGGTGATTTCAAACTAAGTACTTCGATTGTTTGGAATCTACATCTGTTCCCTATTTGATCCAATTCTCCTTTGTCTTACTTTTTCTTGGGTGCTTTAATTGCCATTTTCTTCCTTATTATGGCGCTGATATGACCTTAATGTGTTGCAATCGCTGTAAAACCCTTAAAACAATTAAATACATAAGACTTGAATAGGACAACAGTTGCCCAATCTTATAGTTACAAAGATTGTTGTAGGATAAACATTTAATTTTAAGTACAAAAGCAGAATAGTAAATAGAGCCTTCAACAATCAATAAACTGCCGATGGAAATGCGTGTAACTAAAAAGTGAAAAAGATTAAATGTATGGATAGACAAACAGAAAGAGAGACAGACCTATTAATGTAGAATAAATAGATAGTAGATATGTAGATAGACAGAATTATAGAGAAGATAGATAGAGAAAGGAGATGAGAGAGAGAGAGAGAGAGAGAGAGAGAGAGAGAGAGAGAGAGAGAAGAGAAGGAGAGAGGAGAGAGAGAGAGAGAGAGTGAGATGTTCGTTTTGTCGTGCTTTCTTTATATACTGAAAGAAGGGGGGGGGGGGTAAGGGGGAGGGGGGGGGGGGGGGTCTTTTTAGACAATCAACAATGTGGGTGAACGCTAAGAAAAACTTGAGAGATTCAAGAACATGTTTTCATGTAAGTCATTGCACAATAAGCCTCAATCCCTCCTCCTCAAGCTGAATAATTTGACCAGCCCATTTCTTTAATTGTAATCTCATTGGTCAATATGTTTCCAGTTGATTGACTATCACTTACTTTGAAACAAATAAATGCTTTCTTAAACTATCCCTACAATTCTTTGCTCCGCCTTCATACCTTTCTTCATGTCTACCTCACTCTATCGGTCTTCCTTTTGTTTCTTTCACACATACAAAAACACACACACACGCACACACAAAACAATTATACAGGCAGGCTTCAATCTTTACTCTATTTCCCTCTTAAGGCACAAGCAGTCTCTCTCTTCCCCCCCCCCCCCCTCTCGCTCCTCTTTTTCTTTATCTCTCTCTCTCTCTCTCTCTCTCTCTCTCTCTCTCTCTCTCTCCTCTCTCCTCTCTCTCTCTCTCTCTCTCTCTCGTGTGTGTGTGTGTGCGCGCACACGCGTGTGTGTGTGTATTTTACTCTCTCATTCTTTCTCTTCCTCTCTCATCCTGTTTCTTGATATTTCTTTCCCTGCCCACCCGGCTTCACATAGTCTCAAAACTGTACTTTGAAATTATAAACCCTTCACTAACTTTTGGCATTTTGAAATCGTAATTCCTATAATAAATAAGACAAAAATGTCACATTAATAATTTTTATTTCATTAATAAAATTGATGCATTCTTCTTCTTCTTTTTTTTTGGTGTTTTATTTATTTTAAGATCATTTTACATAATAATGAATAACTGCAAAAATAATGATTGGATTATTTCAAACAATTGTATGTACATTATCAAATGTATATTCTAAGCTCATGCCAAAATTCAGTGATGTCAAAACTCCGGTTTCACCGGAGAAAATCCGGTCTGGAGTTACGGGCAACTTCCGTCAAATTCCAGTGAGATTAAAATGTTCCAAGGATTACCCCCCCCCCCCCTCCCCACCTCCAGTCACTACTACTTCAACCACCACCACCTCATCATTATCATTACCATTACTACTACAACCACCACCACCACATCATCACCACTGCTACTACTACAACCACATCCACCAACACCACCACATCATCATCACTATTACTACAACCATCACTACCACTACTACTACAACCACCACCACATCAATCATCATCACTACCACTACAACCACCACCACCACATCATCATTACCACTACAACAACAACCATCAATACCACATCATCATCACTATCACTACTACTACAACCACCATCATCATTACCACTACTTCTACAACCACCACCACCACCACCACCACCACCACACTATCTTCACTACCACTACTACTACAACCACCACCACATCATCATCATCATCACTACTGCCAATACTTCAACTACAACCACCATCACCACCACATCATCATCACTACTACTACAACCATCACTACCACTACTACTACAACCACATCACCATCCATACCACCATACAACAACCACCACATCACCGTCCTCACCACTACTGCAACAATCACCATATCACCATCCATGCCACCACAACTACAACCACCATTGCATCATCATCTCTACTACCACCATCACATCACCATCCCTGCAACTACTATTACAACCACCACAAAACCACCCCTACCATCACTAATACTACTGCAACCAGTGTTGCAAGCGCCGTAAAAACCCTTCAAACAAATTTAGCTCTCTCTCTCTCTCTCTCTCTCTCTCTCTCTCTCTCTCTCTCTCTCTCTCTCTCTCTCTCTCTCTCTCTCTCTCTCCTCTCTCTCTCTCTCTCTCTTCACACAAACACACACACACACATAATAAATTGCGCTCACTGGATTAACTTTCATGTTCACCTCCCTGTACTTGCCAATAATTGCTAATCATAAATACTTTAACCTCAAACTATAGCCTAGTTAGTTTTTAAAGTTCATGTTGCTCTACTTATCACTAGATCCACTTTTAGCACTCTCACTCTCTCTCTCTCTCTCTCTCTCTCTCCTCTCTCTCTCTCTCTCTCTCTCTCCTCTCTCTCTCTCTCTCTCTCTCTCTCTCAAACACACATACACACACTACAACCACCACGACCACTACTACTACTACAACCACCACCACCACCACCACATCATCACTCCCATTACTACTTCAACCACCACCACTACATCATTATCATTATCACTACTACTACAACCACCACCGCCACATCATCATCATCATCATCATCACCACTGCTACTACTACAACCACATCCACCAACACCACCACATCATCATCACTAGTACTACAACCATCACAACCACTACTACCACAACCACCACCACATCATCATCACTACCACTACAACAATAACCATCACCACCACATCATCATCACTACCACTACTACTACAATCACCATCATCACTACCACTACTTCTACAACCACCAGCACCACCACCACACTATCATCACTACCACTCTACTACAACCATCACCACATCATCATCACTACCTTTCCTACTACAACCACCACCACATCATCATCATCACTACTGCCAGTACTTCAACTACAACCACCATCACCACCACATGATCATCACTACTACTACAACCATCACTACCACTACTACTACAACCACATCATCATCCCTACCACCATACAACAACAACAACCACATCACCGTCCCCACCACTATTGCAACAATCACCACATCACCATCCCTACCACCACTATTACAACAACTACCACATCACCATCCATGCCATCACAACTACAACCACCATTGCATCATCATCTCTACTACTACCATCACATCACCATCCCTGCAACTACTATTACAACCACCACAAAACCACCCCTATCACCACCAAAACTACTGCAACCAGTGTTGTAAGCGCCGTAAAAACCCTTCAAACAAATTTAGCTCAAATCTCTCTCTCTCTCTCTCTCTCTCTCTCTCTTCCTCTCTCTCTCTCTCTCTCTCTCTCTCCTCTCTCTTCACACAAACACACACTCCCACTCTCTCTCTCAAACACACACACACACACACACACACACACACACACACACACACACACACACACACTACAACCACCACCACCACATTTTCATCACGACCATTACTACTACGACCACCACCACCACATCATCATTACCACTACTACTTCAACCACCACCACCACATCATTATCATTACCACTAAACTACTACAACCACCACCACCACATCATCATTACTACTACAACCACCACCACCACCACTACATCATCACTACTACTACTACCACCACCCACACCACATCATCACTACTACTACTACTACTACCACAGCCACTACTACAACTACAACCACCACCACATCATCATCACTACCACCACCACCACCACTACTACTACTACTACTACTACTACTACAGCCATTATCACATCGTCATCATCACTACTACTACTACTACTACTACTACTACTACTACTACTACTACTACTAACTACTACTACTACTACTACTACTACTACTACTACTACTACTAATACAACAACAACCACCACCACCAACACAACATCATCCTCACTACCATTAGGATTTGGAACTTTACTTCATTTGAAATAAGGAAACTTTGGGGCTGTATTTGGCAATGTTTTTACATATCATAATATAGTTCTAATCAGTTATCTATTTAGATCTATACAATATTTAAGCACGATACCAAATACCATCCAAAATCCCTTTTTTCTGTGTGGAAATTCCTCTTTCGGTATAGAAATTCCTCCGAGCGGTGCCTGAAATTCCTGTGAGTCAAAATGAAAATTGACGTCTCTGCAAATTTTTCTATTCTCGTCAAATATCCAATGCCCGTATCTAAGGAGTTATCTTTGCCCATTGATTTGACAGTGTGTGAAATCGGTGTCTAACACCAAAGTCGATTTTCTCAAAACTTGGTTTTTACACTCTCCCTACTTCAAACGGTCATATTTCGGCAATGAAGAACCAGAATTTTATAAATTTGGTATCAAATTTTAAAGCATAAAATAAAGCTATGATTGGGTACCAAAAACCCAAAATTTAAAAAATCCGACTTAATACCGTTTCGAGGCGGAGGGTCACATATAGGATTCCATATCTTCAAATTGAGATACTAGGTGGCTGCTAACAGAACTAAAGGTCTAGCTAAGACTTGTCTCAATACAAGTAAACAGGGTCTGGCAATTCTGACAGCATATGCCATGCATTGAGGAACTTGGGGTTGAAAAGAATCTTGTTGTCAACCGCAGGAAAATTTGTTGAGGAAGTGTGTTAGACAAAGAATTGGCTGGGAAGACATACACACTCTGTCCTGGTGTTGAAATAGAAGAAATTTTCGAGAAAGATTTAATTTTTTTTGAAAATGAATGAAGAATAAAAGATTAAAAATAAAAATAATAATAAAAAAATAAAAAATAAATAAAAATAATAAAATAAAGAAAATAATAAATATAATAATAAATAAAAGAAGAAGAAGAAAGAAGAAGAAGAAAAGAAGAAGAAGAAGAAGAGAAGAAGAAGAAGAAGAAGAAGAAGAGAAGATAAAGAAGAAGAAGAAGAAGAGAAGAAGAAGAAGAGAAGAAGAAGAAGAAGAAAAAGAAGAGAGAAGAGAAGAAAAGAAGAAGAAGAAGAAGAAGAAGAAGAAGAAGAAGAAGAAAGAAGAAGAAGAAGAAGAAGAAGAAGAAGAAGAAGAAGAAGAAGAAGAAGAAGAAGAAGAAGAAGAAGAGAAGAAGAAGAAGAGAGAAGAAGAAGAAGAAGAAGAAAGAAGAAGAAAAAGAAAGAAGAAGAAGAGAAGAAGAAGAAGAAGAAGAAGAAGAAGAAGAAAAGAAGAAGAAGAAGAAGAAGAAGAAGAAGAAGAAGAAGAAGAAGAAGAAGGAGAAGAACAAAAAGTCATAGGCATAAGAAATAAATATTCGAAATCAAAGAATTACTTATCAAAATAAATCAATCAAATGTGCACATATTCACAGTGTGTGTGTTTGCGTGATGTGTGTGTGTGTGTGTGTGTGTATGGGGGTGGTGGTGGTGGTTGTTGTTGTGGCTATATTACCCAAATTTGCTGGTATTTTGTTGAAACGATGAACTGGCCTGTGACTGTGAGAGAACGTTCCCAATTTTATTGACACCTGGCTTTCTCTGTGAATCTGATTTCAAATAATCATTTGAATTTGGCGTCTGAAAAAAAAAATAAACAGAAAAAAACCCTCAACATTCAAAACAAAATTGTCAAATTTGGGAACTTAGAAACATTAACAGAAAAGCATATGATTAATGTCAATAGTTAAATAGATAGTGTTAAAATAATAGAATGTAAAGCAGTGTCAAACTTTATTCCTGGACTGTTAACAAGTCACATGTAATGTGTAGGGTGTTCTTGCAGCTCAGTTGGCGGAGCACTTGCTTTATACGCAAAGTGACCTGGGATGTAGTTGAGATTTTTTTTCTGACACCCCTGTCCACCCAGTAGTGGTTAGGTTGATCTGCTAGATCTGGTGGAAAGTACTTTTGCGATAGACTAGCGTCCTATCAAAAGGGTAGCAAGCAATTGCTACTGTCTGTTTAACATTGTAGAAAACAGAACAAACTTCAGCATCAACAGCCTTATGACATGGCTTTGAAGGACTACTTTAATGTGTGTTGCTTTTCTATCACTTCATCACTATGCTCTAATTGAACTGTGATCATTTCTCCTGAAGGACATTATAGTTTGACAAAATAGTCTTCTAAAGAGGTGGTATGACAATTTTCAGCATCACTGATACACAGGGGAAACAGCATCAATCTGATGTTTCTCTGTAAACCTTGCATCAACCTATTGCTTGAATGTCATCTTTCCAGCTCAGTCTGATCGCTTTATGATGTGTATGTTTTTCCTATCCATGCCATTGAGAAGATCATTTATTGCCCCCCTATTGTTTACCATTCCTTTATTCAATTGGACACAGTGTCTCACATCTGTCACATTGCAAGTTTTGCTTACACTGTGTTTATCATTGCAGTGTATGTCTTACCTAAAACATAATAATTGATAGCCCCCATAAGTTAGAAATTTCATACTGTAGTGTTATCAATTGGAAACAAACTGCTAACTGGATAATAGAAACAGACTGACACACTCGAGGTAAAACACACACATTCACGGCAAGCATCCATCGAGACAGCACAGCCATTTCATTCATTCATTCATTCATTCATTCAGTGCTATCAAATGTGGCCCATCGCCTCAAAACGGTATAATGTTGGGAGAACCAAATGCCAAAAAATGATTATAAACTCAATGTGACCAAAAATGTAAAATTTTAGTTTTTGAAACTCACTATATAGTTTTTTTGACTATAAATTCAATTTGTCGCATCAAAATCACCCTGACATAATACTGTTTAGATACAGCAGGTCACACAAATAGTCAGGGAAGGACAATGTTCTTTGGTTTGGGGTGGAGGGTGGGGGTAGGGTGAGGAGGGGTACAGAGCCTAAACCAACTCAACTGATTGTTAACTGTCAAAAACATTATTAAACCCATCCCCCCCCCCCCCCCCCAAAACAACAAAACAAAACAAACACAAAATCAAGAACAAAAAAAACCCCCAAAAAACAAACAAACAAACAAAAACAAAACAAAACAAAAACGTAGCCACGAAACTTATTTAGGAATAAATGGGCGAAACATGACAATTTCTTGACACATAAATCCCCCCCTTCTGATGTCTTCTATGTCCTAATTTAATACTCATTTCAGCTATTAACCCACTTAATACTATAATTACACGAGCATCTACTCCCAAGCATAAAGTGATATTTACTTCAATAAGTATTAAATAACTTGGTAATTGCCCTTTCCACAAAACAATTTTTAATATCGACTGCTCTTCATGCCCATCACATGAATCACCATCATCATCTATTGATGTAATGGGTGTTGAGAGCAGTTATGATAATGATAATGATGATGACTTTGATGATATAGACATCTGGATCAAATACCATACCATTACCACAATACACAAGATCTTTTTATTTATTGCAACCTAGTGACCTATAAAAGAAGTGATCTCTACTGTGCACCTACGTTTTGTTAGTAAGATGTATTATGTTCCAAAGACAAAAGAGTTGATTTGTAAAAAGCCAATTTAAAAAAAAGGGCAAAATCAGGGCAAACAAGTTTTGTGCTAGAAATAGTCGCAAATAACGTTCAAATTTATTATTTTTCATCAATTTGTTAGAATCTGAGATCCGCAATTTTGTTTTTATTGGACTATTTGGAGGGGGGGGGGGGGGGGGGGGGGGGGACCCCAAACTCTAGGTGATCCTGCCCAAATATCTTCTTTTCTTTATAAACATCCAAACTTAACAAAATAAATGGAACTAAAATTGTAATTTTTGTCCCCAAAATCATTCTAGAAAAACTATCATCACAAGTAGCTATCAAGTTAGAGTTCGACCATTCCACTAGAAAACAAAAATTAAATAGACAGGAGCATATTTTTTAAAAAGTTATAAACCTAAAACACCTGAAAAAGTTATAATTAATTGAGTTTTTATATAGCGCAATATCCACTAAAGATGCTCAAAGCGCTTTAAAAGGGGTCCCTGGCCAACAGCAACACGTAACATATAAGACGGGACAACACGCCTGTTAGGCGATATTACATTTTATTTTCGGACAGAGACAATACTGTTAACAACCAGGTACTCATTTTACACCTGAGTACAGTGAAAGAATGTTAGTAAAGAGCTTTTTCCAAGGATTCAACTATGCGCTGTGCGAGGCTTGAACCCAGGACCTTCCGATCTGAAAGCGAGTATCATACCACTAGACCACATAGCCACACAAACTGAATGTGACAACCTATTGCTTGGAAAGATGGCAGCAAAAAACACTTAAAGGATCCATTAAAGTTGGCCACATACCAGTGAAGTTAAAGCATAGGTATAATGATGTGACCAATTATTCATTTACCATTAATCGTCGATGGTAAGCTGAGTGTAATGTGGATAAATTCATCCTCAGTCTTGGGTAATCTTTCTTTTTGGTTAATTACCACTTAAAACAACTGGCAACTCTTTTTTTTTACTAACAAATTGTCTGCCTTGACTATTCAAATGGACATTTACATTTTAAGAAAATTTACAGCAAAATGTGTCGTTTTGAAAAGGAAATTTGCAAATAAAATGGTACATAGTAGTCCTTCAGAGCCATTTGGCCCATGGAGCAGGAGTTTATCCCAGTTTCTGTAGCGTGAAATGGACAACAGTAATTACTTGCTATCCTCTGGACAGGACACCAGTCTATGACAAAATACTTCCACCAGATCTAACATATCCAGCTACCTATTCAGTGCTGGGTAGAGGGGATCAGAAAAAATCTCAACTGCATTCGTGATCAATCTCGATCCCTTTGCATGTGAAGCAAGAGGTCAACCAAATGAGCCCCCAAATTATACAAGTCAGGGGGAAATTTACTCTGAGAAATCACATCCTGACTAATTTAAAAGAATCAAATTTTATAAATATTTTCTTTTAATTTTATATACTTATGGAGGTTTTCTCACTAACAGTCAAGATAAGGTGTGCCATTTGGCTTTTCTGAATTAAAACTAATAATTTTTAAATCATGAAAATAGAATGACTGTTATGGCTTGTCAACACTTTATACACAGAATGCATCCCATAATAATCTGATTTCATACATTCTATTAAAAAATTATTTCCAAATATAATTAGTTATATGTGATTGTGGTGGTTGTAGTAGGAGTGGTAGTGATGATGTGATGGTGGTTGTAGTAGTAGTAATGATGTGGTGATGGTGGTAGTGGTGGCTGCTGTTGTAGTGGGTCGTGATGATGTGGTGGTAGTGGTTGTTGTGGTAGTTGTAGCAATGACGATGTGGTGGTGGTGTAGTAGTCGTGTTAGTGAAGATGATGTGGTGGCAGTTGTAGTATAGTGGTAGTGATGATGATGTGGTGGTGGTTGTTGTAGTCATGGTGGCAGTCTGAGTCATGATGTGTTGGTGGAGATGGTTGTAGTAGTGGTAGAATGATGTGTTGTTGGTTGTTGTAGTAATAGTGGTAGTGATGATGTGGTTGTGGTTGTAGTGATAATGATACATGGGTAGTGGTTGTAGTAGTATTGGTAGTGATGATGATGTGGTGGTGGTAGTGATTATAGTAGTAGTGGTAGTGAAAATGATGTGGTGGTGGTGGTTGTAGTAGTCGTGGTAGTGAAGATGATGTGGTGGCGGTTGTAGTAGTAATGGTCGTGATGATGATGTGGTGGTGGTTGTTGTAGTCGTAGTGGCAGTCATGATGTGGTGGTGGTGGTGGTTGTAGTAGTGATAAAATGATGATGTGTTGTTGGTTATTGTAGTAATAGAGGTAGTGATGATGTGGTTATGGTTGTTGTCGTAGCAATGATAGTTATGGTGATATGGTGGTGGTTGTTGTAGTAGTAGTGGTAGTGATGATGTGGTTGTGGTTGTTGTAGTACCAATAGTAGTGATGATGATGTGGTGGTGGTTGTTGTAGTAGTAGTGGTAGTGATGATGGTGAGTTGTAGTAGTAGTGGTTGTGATGATGTGGTGGTGGTGGTTGCTGTTGTAGTAGTAGTGGAATTGATGATGATGTGGAGGTGGTTGTTGTAGTAGTGGTAGTGAGATGATTATGTGGTGGTGGTTGTAGTAGTAGTGGGAGTGATGATGATGTGGTGGTGGTGGTTGTAATAGTAGTGGCAGTTATGGTGATGTGGTTGTAGAGGGGGGGGGGGGAGGGAGGGATACCCTTGGCCTTGGGATCAATAATATTATTAATATGATGACCTCAATATATTATGACAGAAGTTGCCCGTAACCCGGAACTTTTTGCTCCAGACCGGATTTTTTCTCGGTGAAACCGGAGTTTTGGCATTACTGTATTATATAATTAAAATATACAAATACAATCAAATACAGCACTCCAGTGGAGTCTCCACTCCACTTTCTAGTAACTTACATTTACTACATCATAATCATAATCATGGTGACGGTGATCACAATCGAAAAGGTGCGACTGAGAGGGAGAAGTCCCATCCTCGTCATATTCAAAACGGCCTTCTTCAAAGTCATCATCATCATCATTTAATTCAGCAGGCATGTATGCCATTTTAATTAGAGATATTGACTCGAATGCTGGAAGTATCTTGGTTGTCAATCAATGGGGCTAAAATTGATATTATTATGGTTTCACTATACCTACCACTCAGACTACTTTCGCTTTCTATTTCTCCAACAAGATTACTTCCGGATTAAGGTTCATCGCTGACAACCTCTTTTATTTTCTTTTTCCTTTTTTTTTTTTAGTCTGCTAAGGAATAAGGAAACTAAAGAAGCCTATAGGCCTTTGTCCACATTCACGTATCTATATCTACTTCCTTTTCTGGTGTAAGTTCGTTTATTCAGACAAAATGCTAAGCACCTTAGTGTATAAAATAAGCATTATAACTGTATAAACATTATAACTTACTGTAGCTTTATCTAAAATAACACTCAACTCAAATGCCACCAAACCAAGACTTGAGCATGAGAAACGCTGAATTTAAGTGCTTTGAGTATACTTTCAGATCATTGTCATTGAGATTTGGGAGGCTAGCTCGACTAGATATCTAGATATATCTTAGATAGTCTAGATAGATATCTCTAGAATTAATAATGTCAACAAAGAGAGAGAATTAAGGCCAAGCTTTATTGATTTTTATCTATGGTTTAGCCGTTTGCCAGCTGTTCTCAGTTTTATTGGGTTTAACTCATAGATGGTTTAACTCTATAATGTCAAAAAAAAAACAAAAAAACATCAACGTGTTTTCAATACCGTGATTCATGTGTGATGATAATGATGTATAGTAAGTTGCCAAAATCTACAATCTACATGGTAATAAGTCAAATAAAACCAGACTTTTTTTCTCTCTCAACAACTGTAGTATTATAAATGAAGGCACTTAGCAGTATAGAAAACATTAGTTGCTAAATGAGCATGGCTATCATTCACTTAACAATGACCCAAATGGACTATTTTTGTACTTTAGTAGTTTAAAAATGGGATAAATCTGTCATCAAACAACCTCTGACTCTGAATGTTTGAATGCATAGTTGCCAATTACTATGAAGTAAATTCGACTTAATACGACAAAATCTGTCCCAAAAATTATGAAAAAATCTGTTATAGATGTGCAGCTTTAGACACTGGTCATTTAAACGATAAATACCATTACAGTGCAGAGCAGAGAGTGGATATATGGACATGACGCTTATATCGACATTACATCACAGTAATGTTTTTTCCACTGTATATTAGCAAATAAAGATCACCATCTAACCACCTATATCAACATAAATTTTACCACAAGACGGTTATATCAACATTGCAAACCATGAATACCAGCAACAATTTGTCTGGAAAAAATAAGGAATACAATTTTTATACGTTAAGATATCCTGCAGTGAAGTAAAACACAACAGCCAATGAAAATGTAGAAATATCCTGCTGTGATGTAAATTAACACCAAAGAAAATGCAAGATTATTGTCCAATGACATCCCATGAATTGATCAGAACCGTGATGTTAGCCGTCAAGCCTAGTCCTGGGCCGTGCCAGCATTTCTCGGTAATACCAGTAAAGGGAGTGCCTGATAACAATATTTCTTGGCTTTTAACAACTAGGCAAATGAGAAGCACTCTCCACATCACCCACTATGCGCGGGACTGTTTAATTGTCTTCGCAAGCTGCCCATTCTATCCCAGTCTGGAACCGAAACTGAGTGTCAGTGAATGAGACAGACCTCTTATTCCTCCCCCCCCCCCCCCCCCCCCCCCAACAAAATTTTTAAAAAGAAAAAAAAAAGAAGAAAACAACTCAATTTCTCTAATATGTAGTCACGATGACAATGCTTCACCGTCTCAATATTATCGGCAAAGTCACTGCCACTATTACTGGTAATCAGTCTCAAACCCTCTCAACAACTTAAGTTTTAGAAGATGCCATTGTTATGGATTTGAATAGTGTACCATTGAGCCATGTCACTATCAAGACCCTCCACTGATTTACACAGCAACTTCATGACAGTGCTTCCTTATTTGATGTCTTTGCCATTGCTGAGGAAAGGGTCCATAATATAAACCACGATAACAGACTTTTTAAAGTCAAATAGAGTGATCCATCATAAATTTCAAAATCTGCCCTCTTACAGGCAACCAAATCATCAAAATTGACTTCCTTTGTTACTATCTTGCATTTACTCATTTGTTACCCTTTAATTTTTTTTGAATTACTGATATATCGACACCACGCTTATAGCAACATTTTACCACAGTCCCGACGATATTGATATATATATCTTTTCTCAGCTTTATTAAAAACCACAAATCGAACAAGATTTTAAAGACAAGACATAAACATACATAATAAAGTAGATTGTAGTGATAATGTTTTGCTACTTATAACTTGAATTATTTGAAATTCCGTTAAATGGGTCTACAGTGTTGACAGCTGTCAAACAAATTAAATCATTATCTATGGCTCTGATAGTAAAACAAGACGGTCTTTGGTGATTTCTTATCTGAATAACAATTATAGGCACTGAAAAATCTAAGCTTATTGTTATTTAATTTGTCTTGAATTGAGCGTGAAGATTGCGAGTCTGTTATAATATATGAATTTTCACAAATGCCGGGCCATACTGTGTGTCCAATTGATCTTTTTTTCCAGATTTATTCTATAAATTTGGTATTTAGAGTTTAATAGGGTTTTTATAATGATTAATTTGAAAATTAGAGAACAAAACAAAAGGAATTACGTTATAATTCACGTTTGTGTTACTTGGCCACGCTCTTATGACCTGAATCTGAATCATTCTGAGTATTTGTGTTCAAGGGCAGAGAGAGAGTTGTCGAATTTGGCAGCCATTATTGGTGTTTAGGCTGATGAATTTTGATAATCTTTGCTTGAAGGTGTCTAAATCTTTTGTGTTCACAAATAATTCCAGTCGTTGATAGTGCAGGGTGCAAATGCATATTTGAAAATGTCTGAGTTTGCAGATTAGTCTTTTACTATTTTTGTGTAGGTTTTTCTTTGAATGCGTGAATTTCGTTGTATGTTTAGTTGTTCTGGTAAGATGGCTGTCATTTTGTTTGTAATTTTGAACATAAGAGTTAGTTGTTGTTTGTTCTGTCTGTAATGCGTGAATTTCGTTGTATGTTTAGTTGTTCTGGTAAGATGGCTGTCATTTTGTTTGTAATTTTGAACATAAGAGTTAGTTGTTGTTTGTTCTGTCTGTCTTGTCAGGGAGTCCATCCAAGCTGTATGATGATGTATGTTACACTGTCATGGGGTCATTGAAGACAAATCTTGAAGCGCAGGGCTGGACAGCTTTAGTAACTTTTATATCAGATTGTAGGTCAATCAATGACAAGAAAATACGAGAACAAGTAAGATCAATCAATTCCTGTCCTCCACGGCATTTGTAGAAGTGCAGAGAAAAGCTAATTTTTTAGTTTTGAAACCTCTGGATTTATTTTGAGAACATCTCTTTAGGAAATGTTATAATTAACTCACACAAAAAAAGAACATTATATCCAAAATTCCTATCCTACAGTATATCTATAAAGTGACTTTGCCAAGGATGATAATTCGATTCCTACTTTATAAATTTTGATGCAAATTAAAGAACAAGTAATTTTTGCAACTTTTATTTCCTCAAAATCTAAATTGGCTAAATTATGTGCCATGCTGTCAAATACACTGACAGATTTCTCCCATCCTTATTTTGAAACGAGTCATATACAAAGTAATGAGGGCTCAAAATAATTACTGGTTACAATAGTAACATGTAGCAGATGCCTCAAAATTCAAAAGAAGAGTGAAATGCGGTTGGGGGAATGGAGATAGGATAAAAAGCAATTTAACTTTTTCAATGCAGATTTTGGTTATACCCTGATCGGAACTCCGATATAGTACTATTTTCATAAAAAGAGCAGCAATGGCAATGCTTCAAGGATGTAACCGCTAATGCTAAGCCTACTCTAGTGCATAACCTTAACAATAATAGAATACCCTGAGAAGTCGGCCTGTGTGCAGAACTTGAAATATGGACATCATACATTTTATGAGCCCATGAATGTGGCTAAGTTGATATCGGAAAATGTAGACATACCACGACAGGGATAAATAAGGTATTTCAGCAGCTGTCAGGCTTGTATGAATATTTTGGATAAGATAGTTATTGAGGATGATATTAAATTAATCTGTTTCCTTAATAGCGAAACCTGAATAACAACCATGGTAAAAGTGCATGGAAAATTCCTTTCCTCAGTAACATGGTCCACTTTGGGACTAAGTCTTGTCTAATATATTATTTACCTAGAGCATGCATTAAAGTAATTCTGCAATCCTCGTGAAATGACATGTGCTGATGATTTTGACTTTATGTCAAAATCAATCAAAAAATGACGACATGACTCTATCAAGGAATGAAGATAGGTAGAGATCAACAAAAATGTATTAAAATCATCATTATGATTGTTTGTAACAATTATATGACTTATTTGAATAATAATAGTTAAATGATGATGAGTTTTTAAAAAAAGGCCAAAATAAATCGTCTTAAGGTACACAAAAATATTAAATTAATACAAATTTTTGTATGTCCTCCATTATTTTTGTCACCATCCTCACAACGGTCTATACTACAGCTTCGATAATGGTGAAATTTGAAGTAAAATGGCAAGCGACAAACAACCTGGCCCATTCACCCTGTTATAAACAAAATTGGCTAATTAATATTTTTGTCATCTTTTTCGTGATTAATGCCCATCAGAATTTCTTTCAGACGAAGTAATGAACCTGATGTACAATCAAAATTAACAGCTGATCCATTACAAGTAATGAGTAACGAGGCAGCTTTAGTTTGAATTCAGTTGAATTTTAAAGTTCCTATCACCCATTGCTTTACTTTCTTTTTTTCCTCAGTTCCAAAAAAGTGCGACATTGCAACGATTATGGATTTTCAAGCAGCAAACTCTTCTGTTGAAATGAAAAGATCAAAAAGCAGAAATAAGGTTTATTTTCCAAAGGCATTTCTAAAGACTCAACATCATACCAGGCCTTGTTTGGATGTTCGTATGAAAATCTTTTCCAAAAGGACACTTCTGAAATATAGGGCACGGAAAGATGGTCTGAAAAATTCAAGAAATTCTAAAGTTCGAAATGGCAAAAGAATATACAAAAAAGTCAAGCCATACAAATGTCCCACATGTTGTAAAGGGTTCATTTTCTCAAATAACCTCAAGCGCCATAACCGACTATTTCATCAAAATTATTCTGATTTAGTTAAGGATTCCAAGCATATCAACACTGACAGAAGCAATCAAATTATTGGACACAATTCAAAAAATAAAGAATATAACAATGCAATTGAAGAAAATACTGATCTTGTTAATCACATGAAAATTCATTGGGGTGATAAACCATATGAATGCATTACTTGCGGTCTCAGGTTTCATTTTAAAAGTGGGATTCGAAGGCACATGAGTGTCCATACTAAAGAAAAGCCATTTAGTTGTTCTATGTGCAACAATACATTCACTCGAAGCAGTAGCCTTTACAAACACATGCGAAGGATTCATCAAGAGGATTTCACAGTGTCGCCATCAGGACTTCAGGATCAACATGTTGATAAAAACAATAAACGCATCAGTCCTTTAGATGATGATCTTGCAAAACAGTCCAAACTTCACATTGGAGATCTAAAACCATTTGAGTGCATTACTTGTCACAAACGCTTCTATGAAAAGACAGAGTTACGTAGACATTTACGAGTTCATTCTGGAGAAAAGCCATATCCTTGTAATTATTGTGAGAAAACATTTGGGAGCAGTGGTAATCTATATTCACACCTGAGGAGGATACACTATGAACTGTGTAAAGATCTTTACAATTTCAAACCTCCACCTTCATCATCAGTACAACGCTTCAATTCAGACAATTACAACAAGTTGCCATCAAACAGTATACCAAGCAGTAGCACCCCTAGTCTTCCACAGTCTCTAAGTATAGATCAAGATAAATGCTTCAAGTGCACTGTTTGTCATGAGAGATTTAGTTCTGAAATTGAGTTGTTAATGCATGCAAAAAATCACCAGAGAGCACAGGAAAACAAGTGTTATTTTTGTGACCAAGTCTTCAGTCATCTTGGTCACATGCATGTCCATATGAGATTATTGCATAATTATGCTACCAATGAAGCATTTGGTTTTAATATTAGTGAAGTTGAGAATAACTCTTATAGCAGTAATGATTTTAATGAATTCCGTTACATCAATGGGTAATTTTCACTCTTCAAAAATACCGCTTGTATTGTAGTTGACACAAAATAGTAAATTATGGGGTTGTTAAAAAATAGATGGTGCACTTTATAATCCGTATCACTAGTTTCTCTTTCATATATCCAAATACTATCATCTAGCAGTAGTATTTTAAGTTCATCAGTATACTGTTCACTTGAATAAATCTAGCATTATATGGATGCGAATTACTGGTGCAGATGACTAGATTCAGTTAGCTTGTGAGTCATATTGTTTAACAACAATTAATGAGCTTTTTCTAATCAAAGATACTCCCTCCCTCACCCGTAGCTCTAGCCTATAAATTTACATTGACCTAATTGTTGTTTTGTGTTAGAAAGAAATCAGTCTCCATGCTTTTTGAATGGATCATGCAAAAGAGTTAATCAGTGGTGAATCTTTAAGTTTAGTTTGGTTTCATTTATTTTTCCTACATATTGTCCCAGAAGTCTGGAACCAATAACAAATTGTATTTATTCTAAAACTAATGAAGATATTATAAATTTGTTTCAGTTCATAAAGATATCATTCAAGTTTTTATTTTTGCCGAGTTTATTGTTTTTAGAATGTACAATTGAACGCTGAATCCAGTTGATTGAAAACAATTGAAAATGGCGACAGAGGTAGAAAAGGCAGAATGTGTGAAATGGTTTATTGAAACACCAATTCAAGTCAAAAGACGTTTCTAGTCCAAGTATGCAAAGAAGGCACCAGGCTGGAAGGCAATTCGTAATTGGACTTTTAAGTTTTATGAAACTGGTTCAACAACAGACAAGAAAAGAAGTGGTCGGCGAAATCGTCAGATGAAAAGCTGTGTAATGTTCAAGATTAGTTCTTACATTCTCCAGGTGAGCCAAAGTCAGTTCGCATGGTTGCACGTCAAAAGAGTTTCCTGGAAGATAGAGAAATGTAACAGTCTTCTGAGGGAACTGGTGGGATCAACTTGAAGTGCTGGTCAAGTGCTCCTGTGGACGTCCGACCTGGCACTGTGCTATTCCACCTGGGGTAGAAGCAAGAATGTTAAGAAGGTAGTTGTAAAACTTCGCAATTCCATGCGTATAGTGTCAAGAACTCTGGCAACAACAGAATGGGGCCTGATAATGACAATTATAAACAACTAGCTTGATAAGATCAAAGAGAGAGGGAATGGGGATACCCCTCTCAAGTGCATAATGGATGGTGCCCTTTTTTGAGCCAAAATAAGTTCTGGCAACCTTTGTACATAGCATATCTGACTTAGGACAGAGCTGCATATATATGAGATGGAAGTCGGTGTGGACGAATTCAATCCCTCAAGGGGGTGGGGACATTGACTTCTCGAAACTAGGGGAGAAGTTGCCAGGCTTTTCCATCAGCAAGAGAAGACACTGGGTTTGCAGCCAATCGGCTTCGGTCGAGAACCTGGCTCATGGTACGCTGACTTCGTTAGTTGGGGCTTGCCACTTGTCCAAAATGTAGGGGAAGAGGGGGCTAGTTGTCACAATTTTCATATTTTTCTTTATAACTCCTAGACATAGTAGTAGTAGTATCGTATGGTGGGGTCACACTTTCAGATCTGTCGCGTCGAGCCAAGCCTTGAATTCATCTTCACATTTGTGAATGGTTTCATAACCTCCATTCAGCTTGGTAACAGGACAGTGGAGCACAAGGTGATCTACATCTTGGGGGTCAGTTTGGCATTTGGGGCATTCTGTTGAGTTGTTTAGAACCCATTTGTTCATTTTTGCGGCTGTTTTCGCATGTCTGGAGCATAGCCTATTTGCAGCCACCCAGTATTTCCTACCAAGCTGTGAGCCAGGAATTTCATTGGTAGGGTCTTCAATAATTTGGCCTCCTGTTGGGGTATTATTTGCCCATTCTTTTCTCCATTCATCATGTGCTGTAGTATCTTTCTTGAAGTGAGGGATGTTAATTTGAGCAGTAGGCATTTTGTATTTGTACTATTTGCAGCACCCGTATTCTACAAGCTGTGAGCAGAATTCATGTAGGGTTTCAATATTTGCTCCGTGGGTATATTTGCCATTTTTCTCATATCTGATGCTGTAGTATCTTCTTGAGAGGTAAAGGATGGATTAATTTGGCAGTAGGCATTTTTGTAAATTTCGCACTGAGGGGTGTTGTTTTGTTCTGCCTTTTGAATCCACCTTTGGTTTTGTTCCTCTGTTCTGAGATGTGGTGGTGCAATTCCACTCAAGACTGGTAGCCACTGCACTGGGGTTGACTTTAGGCACCCTGTGATGGTACGCATGGAATCCCTTAGCTTTGTGTCAACTAGTTTGGTGTTTTTACTTCTGGCCCATGCTGGTGAACAATATTCGCCGACACTGTGACATAGGGCAACGGTGGATGTCCGGAGTACGTCGGTGAGGCACCCCAGCCTGTCCCTGCCAGTTTTCGTATCAGGCAGTTCCTTTTGCCAATTTTTCGGGAGGTTGCTTCAAGGTGTTTTTTGTATGTCAACTGTCTATCCAAAATGACTCCAAGGTATTTAGGGTTCTGGTCAGATGGCAGTGATATGCTATCGATGGTGATGTTTAGTTGTCTTTGAGATTCTCTGTTGTTTAAGTGGAAAACTGATGATACTGTTTTATTTGTGTTCATTTTGAGGTACCATTTAGCAAAGTAATTTTTCATTTTGGTCACATCTTGGCATAGGGTAGTTTCTATATCATTCCAAGATCTTGATTGGTATGATACAGTCATCAGCGTACCACAATTTCATTGATGTTGTGTTTGGCATGTCACTGATATAAACATTGAAAAGTGCTGGTGCAAGAACTGACCCCTGTGGTACTCCGTTCTTTATTCGTTTGACTTTGCTTGTTGTACCACCTAGCAATACGTGAAATTTCATTGGACCAGTTATTTGAGACAGGAGATTAAGAATTTTTCTGCATTTGATAATCTTGGCTAATTTAAACATAAGGCCGCCTGTCCACACTGTATCGTATGCTGCTGACAAGTCAATTAGCACAGTTCCAGTTTTCATTCTTTTCTGAAAGCCTGATTCAATATGGGAGGTAAGAGCTATGACCTGTTCTGTTGTGCATCTGTTTTGTTGGAATCCAGCTTGTTTTTTTGGGATAGCAGTTTGTAGGGCTGGTGTTATTCATGTTAGGATTACTTTCTCAAGCAATTTATATAGGCAACAAAGTAGGGATATTGGTCTATAACTGGAAGGATCGTTCGCTGGCTTGTTTGGTTTTAGGATAGCAATGACTTTTGCATGCTTCCACGTCGGAGGGTACTTTCCCTTATCTAGGATATCAGTCATTGCAGTAGACAACCATTCCATTGCGTGCGGTCCAAGGTGAGTGAGCACGTCAGGGTAAATACCATCCACTCCTGCAGCTTTGCCGTTTTCCATAGTTTTCAGAGCATTTTGAATTTCATTAGGACTGATAGGTAGTGTCCACATTGACCCGTCTTTTGGAAGAGAGTTAATCATTCTGTTATAGTCTTTCCTGATCTTATTTTCAAATGCATGGTTTGGGATATGTTGACCTCTTTGTTTGATTTTGTTAGCAACTTTTCTTGCTTCTATGACTGGTGCAGTGGTGGTCCTATTCTTGTCTGTGTCTAATTTTTTTTTTTTTGTTTTTTTTTTTGTTTGTTGCTTTAGGTCTCTTCCAACACAATTGAGGTTATATGAGAGACCGCTGAAACAAAAAAACAAGCAATCTAACAAAAATAGTACAAATGTCAATCAAAATCATAACCTAAAGATATCATAAGCTAAATTATAAATAACCAAGAACAAACAGGCAGAGGATTTACAGGAAAAAAATATCCCCTGTCAAAAATACAATCACAAACCAAAGAAGCAGGATAGGCTAGTAAAGAGAAGAAGAAACGACATCACTATCGGATCGTACACCCATGCGAACATCATAGGTATATGATTCAAGGGTGATGCTCCCATCCAACCACCCGCATCTAATTTTTTAATCAATTTCCAAGCATGTCTGCTTGAGTGTTTCATGTCTAAATTTTCAACAGTTTCTGTCCATCTCTTTCTTCTTTCTTCTTGGAGGTAATCTAATAGTTTATCTGCTATGTCTTGGTCTAGGGTCTCCTAGACATAAAAGACAAAGAACACAAAAAGTCGCCTATTGTTGACTCATTACCTTGGCCTAAAAAAGCAAGCATAATTTTAGCTTTACATAAAATGATCAAAACAATATGATCAAAAAAGTAAACCTCATTCCCAGTGTGACAACTTACCCCGGCCGGGGCAAGTTGTCACAAGGCCGGGGGTAAGTTGTCACAATATAGTCATATGTAGAAAAAATAAACCAAGACAGGACATAACGTATAAAATTGAAAGCATTAGTTTATGGGCGATTGCTACACATCACTATGATGAGCTTGTTAATGGTAGACCGACATTTAGTTTTTCAACATATCTTTAGATTACAATTAAAGAGGTCATCCTTGAACAAAAATGTATTTTTTGTCCGGAGGTTTGTGCCAATTTCCACACGACTCAGTTTTCTTTTGATTTTTTTGATAGGAACACTGGCAAGTTCTTGAATGGTTGGCCTAACGAATCTTTTTATTTTGGAAGATTTCCTGAAAACTTCCACTTCTACATCGTTATCTTGATCTGCTTCTTTAGTGACTTGCCCGACATAATAAACAGAACATTTTGTCACAGGGGACTCGTATTCCACAAGAACAAATTCATCCACTTTTAGTGATTCAGGACAAACACCACTCAAATCAATTGTCGGCAGGAGTTCTTCATCCTCCGATTCTGAAATTAACTCTTGGTCAGATTCATCGTGAACTGACATTTTTTCTTCTTCATCATCACTGCTTTCACTTTCTGAATGAGGTGTGTTATTGTTTTTCTTATTCTTAGCCCCTGGAGCAATTTGTTTTTTCTCTTTATTTTGTTTTTTCTCAAACTCTTCCTCCAAACGTTTTTTTAACTGGACTGGAAGTTAAAATCTCTGTTGTCTGTCGCTTTCTTGAAACATTGCCCAGCTTGCGGGGACCAGCATGTCCAAAAGGTCTGATCTGAAACGGTGAGGTATGCTTTGATGTCCCGTCTTGAGGCACTGAAGTTGATGCAGACTCTGAAGCTGGTGTGTTACTCAATTTCTGCATGGAGGAAGTCACCTGTATGGGTGATGAAGAACATGATCACAGGACTTCGGGTTTGAGAAGTCATTGTGGAGTGATGAAGTTGATGCTTCGCCAGAGTTTTGTGGGTGCTGGTTCAGCAGTTCGATGTTTGGATTCGAGCGGTCTGTGACGTATGATGGAGCAAACTTGTCGTCTGTTATGACATTTCTGTCCAGGGGGAAAATCCCAGTGCTCCTGAAAGCAGACAGAATGTTTCGTTGGTTGAAGGCATGAGTAAATCCGTAATTGACAACAGATGGAATCATGTGGATGGAGAGTGATTTTCCAACGTTTTCTTGGGGGCAATACCGATTATCAATGAATTGGTTGCAGAACGTTTTGAACGGCCCGTAAACAGTCTTATCGAGAGGCTGAAGTTTATGAGAGCAATGTGGTGGGAAGCTCAAAAGTGTGATATGGTTGTCTCTGCAGAATGTTATTGCTGGCAATGATATGTGAGAGGTGTGGTTGTCAAGAAGTAGGAGGACAGGGGCCTCTGCAGACGGTTTGCTGTGAAGGCGGAAATGATCCAGAAATGACAAAAAATTCTCCCTCGTCATCCATCCAGATGCGTTCGGGTGGCCTTCCGCTTTGCTGCCGGGTGGTAGATTTTGAATCCAGTGGTCTTGACTATTAACCCGAGGGAAGATCAAGAACGGAGGCATGTGGTTTCCTATGACATTGATTGAGTTGCAGACTGTTACAAGGTCTCCACGTTCGTGGCCTGTAATAGACCCTACACGCCTCATTCCTTTCTGCGGTGTCACTTTTTTACGCAACCACGCGCAAACAAGCAAAACCACGCGCAACCAAGCGAAACCACGTCCAACCACGCGCAACCACGCCAAACCACGCGCAACCACATGAGCCAAATAGCGCAACCACGTATGACAATCAATATACTAGCGTGCTCCGATAAAACACATAGATCTATTTCTCAAAAACACAGTTTTGAGAAAAACGCAATTTTTTGTTTTGTGCTATAACTTCAGAAATATGTGTTAAAACTCTGTTTAAACGTGCCAATAGGATAATATACACTAATATCTATTTCTAGTAGAAGTTTGATTTTATAAAGCATCGAATCTATCGAATTATAATGGGATGTATGTATTTCATCGGAGCATTGTGAGAATAATTTGTCATGGAGAAACCCATATCTCTCAGGATACTCCGATGAAACACATAGATCTATCTCTAAGCGATGAGTGGGAGATGTGTGTTTTATTGGAGCATTGTGGTCATGCTATTCTCAGGCGAAACACATATCTTCGATGAAATATGTCTTTTATCGGAGAATTCTAAATATTACTTTCACCAGCAAAACACATAAACACAGTTAAAAACAATCGATTTCAAAAGACCATGGCGTTTTATTAATTTGCTTATTCTTAAATGTTAAATAAAAGACAAAAGAAAGAGAAAAGAAACGAATGCAAGGAGAAATGAAGAATACAGACACACAAGCAAAACACAAATTTGTATTTAAATACATTTTTAAGGAAAAAAAAGTGACACGAGATAGCACTTATGAGTCGAAGTGAACGTACAAATTCCAGTGGCTGTGCGCATGGCTTTTTCCTCGTCGCTTCCTACAACAGGAAGAGTGACTGCATCATGTAATTGCCCAGCAATGTGCTGAAAGAACTGAATATACACATCCGTGTCAGAATTGCCGTGCAGAAACAATGGGCCGACAAATAATGGGTGGTTATGATTTCGCCTGTTTTTGACGCTCAGGTTTTGAAACACCGTGACCGTGACATACAACTGTCCCAGGTTGAACGTCTTGTCCACTCCTAAAAGTGTACTCGAAGCTGAAAAAGGGGGGCAGCTAAAGCGCTTTATGTCCAAGATTTGTTGTTCATTGTACAAGATGATCGTCGGTATCTTGCCTTGTTGGCGTATTATCATCTGAATGAATCCGCAACGATGCTGCATGTCTTCAACTGCAGCTACCTGGTCGGCAAAGTTGGCAGAATGTTTCTCTCCAAGCTCTCTTCTCAGCCTATTTTTGGCATTGTGTGCCACCCGCGTGTTGCGCAAATCTAAATCTGAGCCGCCATAGATTTCTCCTACTTTCTTTCCCTTTGTTAGCTGATCCTTGACTTTGTTGAGTGTTTCAGGTTTTTGTCTGATATATGGCCCTGGGTTGTTCCCTGCATGTGCTCGTCCATGTGGAATTTGAATTGGAGCATTCCCCTTGTATTCGTAAACGGCCACTGATTTGTAATTTGAGTCTTCAATCCATGAAACTCGCTTTTCGTACGTCTTGTCATCTTTATGTTTCACATAGAAACGATGCAGAGATATGATGTTGGTTGCATTGGGTTGAGGAACAAGGGGAACTTTCGTCCATTTCTTTTCAACCCGCCTCTCCAGGCAGTATTGTCCATTTGACAGCACCACTTTCTTTGTCCCGTTAAGCTCTTTCATGAATAATGTCTTTGACGTAGAACCGTGTCCCCAAACCCTCCTGTCATCCCAAAACGTAGAATGTTGCCCTCTGTTACGTCGCTGTTCATTTTCAACATTGTCGATGACAAAGTAAGTGTCATTTTTTACTCCTGTTGGGACCGCTTGCAATGATGCCTCTGCGTCTGAAAAAATGCGTAGCAGAGTTTGAACATCCAGAATTTTCCAGCTGGAAGAGGCTGGCCTAATGGAGATTCGTTGTCACTATCACTCATTTCAACAGGTAAGTCACTGTTATTCTCTGTCAAATCACTGCCAGAACTGCAGCCCGCTTGTGGAAGTCTATCTCCTGGTAGGTCTGTCATTTCATTGTCAGTTTCTTCTCTTTGCTCTGTAATGTCTCTATCATTGACATTTGTGTCACTGTCACTCGTTTCATTTTTGTCATTGCCTCCTGAGACACTTGAGTCGCTATCACTCGTGTCACTTTCTTCTGTTGTGCTTGAAGATTTTGGAACTTTATCAATGATAATAATAATAATAATAATAATAATAATAATAATAATAATAATAATAATAATAATAATAATAATAATAATAATAATAATAATACTTTATTGCATCCCAAAAAGGAAATTTTTTGTACAGACGTGTTATAATTTACACATAAGATAAAAATACAATGGAAATAGGATGTATATATATAAAAAAGGAGCAGCTCTATAACCAGAGCTGCGCTTTATAATATGAATAATTTCAACACTGTAAAATAGTTAAAACTGTCACTATAAATTGAAAATTGAAAAGATTGCAAAACAAATAAATTAATAAATTAATATTTATATTTTTAAAAAGTAAAAATGAGAAATAATTATATAAAATGATTATTGCTTGTTGTTATAAAGCCTAATACTGGACGGCAGAAAAGATTTTCGGTGTCTCTCTGTTTTCGTTGAAATAGAGAAAGGGCGACCACTTCTTTCTGACATAATAATTGATGGTCTTAGTGGATGATACTGGTCATTTAATATTTTAGTTATTTTATTTATACAAAATTTCTCGTATAAAAGATCTACATCGTCAACATCATTTATATAGCGTTTAATGGATTTTTTAATATTTGAATTTATTTTGTTCCTTTCCACTGCTAAGCAATTGCCTCCCCAAGCTGTTATACAAAATGACAAAACACTTTCGATTACTGCTCTATAAAATAATGTGCAGAGGGTTTTATCTATTCTAAACTGAGAGAGTTTTGATAAAAAATATGTACGTCTGCACATCTTATGCCTAATTATTTTCAAGTGTTCATCCCACTTGAGCCTGTCATCAATCGTTACACCAAGGTATTTGTAGTGAGGAACTCGCTGGACGAATTGGTCCTTTAATTTTAACGGTTCTATCGGTTCCTTCACTCTCCTAAAGTCAATCACTAGCTCCTTTGTCTTGCTTATGTTAAGCTCTAGGTGGTGGGCATCACACCAAGACACAAATCTATCAATTTCTTGCCTATAAGCCACTTCGTTGCCATTTGTTATGAGGCCTTGAAGAGCGGTGTCATCTGCAAACTTTATTAAAGGTACACTCAGGTTTTGACTTCTACAGTCATTCGTGTATATTGTGAATAATACAGGGGACAATACACAACCTTGAGGAGCGCCAGTATTTGTAGTTATACAGGAAGATTTGTTTTGCCCTAATTGAACATATTGTGCTCTCTCCGTAAGAAATTCGAGCACCCAAGCAATTGTATACTTGTTTAAATTCAGACTAGTCAATTTTTGAACAACCAACTGGGGTTGCATTGTATTGAACGCTGAAGAAAAATCTGCAAAAAGCAATCTGCAATAGCTCCTAGCGTGATCTAGATGCCTGTAGATGTTGTTTGTAAACAGCAAAATGGCATCCTCTACGCCACGTCCTGGTTTGTAAGCAAATTGATGACTATCACTCAATGGCATAAACTGATTCCTAATTTTAATAAGAACAAGTTTTTCTAAAGATTTCATGACTATTGAAGTCAGTGCAACAGGTCTGAGATCGTTCATAGTTTCAAGTTTTTCTTTTTTTGGAACAGGAATAATTTTCGAAGTTTTCCAAATTTCAGGGATTGAAACGCATTGGAGGGACCAGTTAAAAATATGTGTATAAATGGGGGAAAGCTGGTGGGCACATTCTTTTAATAGTTTTCCTTTCAATCCATCCGGCCCAGCAGCCTTCCTCTCGTTTAGTTTCGAAAATACGAATCTCGTTTCCTCTTCACTGACCTCAACAGCCATTTCATCTTCCAAAGCCCTGTCTAATTTATGTTTTTCATTTTCAATATCAAATTTGTTTGCTGTGTCGAAACGTGAATAAAATTTATTTAAAGTTTCAATTTCGATATCTTCTGATATAATCGTGGGCTTTGGATTATAGTTAACAGCAGTTTTAAGCCCCCGCCACGTGTCCCGTATATCCCCAGAAGAAAAGCATTTTTCAATTTTATTTTTGTACTTGTCTCTACAACTAGATATTACCCTCTTTATCTCTTTTTGTTTTGTTTTCAGATCTTTTTTGTTTCCACTAGTATAGAGAGTTTTCTTTTGGTTCAATAAAAGTTTTAGATCTTTTGTTATCCAAGGCTTATTGTTAGGATAATATTTTATTTCTTTTTTACAAGACACTAGCTGTTCACAGAATTTTAAATACTCACTCACACAGTCATTCAGCTCATCCACACTATCACATGATTCGATAAAAACATTCCAGTCAGTGCATTCAAAACAACCACGCAAATCTTCACACACACTTCCGTTCCAGATCTGTACACTTTTTTTACTGGTTTTACACGTTTAAAAACAGGGCGGTAGGTGGGGAGTAGCAAGAGCATGCAGTGGTCAGATAAACCTAATGGGGCACGGGGTAAACATTTATAACTATTTTTAATATTACACAGGAATAAATCTAATGTTTTTTTGTCCCTTGTCTCGCAGTCCACGTATTGATGAAGTCCCGGGAGAGTAAAATCGTTACATTGGTTAAAATCGCCAGTGACCATCAATACGGCATCGGGTGACTTAATTTGAATGTCCTGTATTTCTTTCCTCAAAATATTTTTCGCTGTGGTGTTGTCTGATGATGGTGGAATGTAGACGTTGACGATGATGACATGAGTATATTCCCGGGGTAGGTAATATGGTCGTGACGAAACAGTAATAAATTCAATATAATCGTCACAATACATTTTCTTTATCTGACAGTTATTGGGGTGGCACCATTTGTTGTTAATATATGTGCACACCCCACCCCCAGTTCGTTTATTTACATTAGTCCGATCTCCTCGAAATAGTGAATATTGTTCAATATTAAAACATGATGATGGTATGTGAGGAGATAGCCAAGTCTCTGTTAACGCTATTATGGAGGCTTGACGATAGTCACTATTAAAACGACACAGTGAAAACAGTTCATCAATTTTATTTTTCAGTGATCTTACATTACCTGTCACTACACAGGGTAAAAATGGACGAAAAGGCCGTCTGTTAAATTTTGTTTTTATTCCTCCCTTTCTCCCCCTCTTTCTTACTTTAATAAACGATGTGTCAATAGTGGGTGGTGGGGGTGACACGGGTTGGAGGGATCGGAGAGTCTCTGGAGTATAAGTTATCGATAGGCTTATTTTGGCAGTAAAATCACAGGCTAAAACACCATTTATGCTTATAAATATACTAATAAATATAAAAATCAGGAACAATATATACTTCACATCCATTTTGAATAAAAATTAGGCTTAAATTCCGACGATTGAATGATAAATGAATAAAAATATGTGTAGAAAATAGGTAAATATTCACAACACGTCTGTTGTCGCCGGAAGCCAGCGCAATGACAGGAACAAAATGATTGGGTATCCATATTTGACCATGACGTGGTGTTGCCCCTGTCCATAGTATGGATATAGTTGGTAGATCAGACGCCTTTCCAAAGACGGTATTCAGTATGCTTGGTACTTTATCTGTGCTCCCATTTTCTAAAGGGTACATGCTTCTTATTTGTCGTTGAATTACAAAAGATGATGCCATAATTGTCCATTCTGAAGAAAATCCCGACAAAGACGCACAACTCTGTGTGGCTTCATTGTACCTTGGAGAGACACAATCAATATTTGGCTCATTGTCATGGCTTTTCTTCACCTCTTCGGGATACAAAATCATATACAAGGAAGTTTTATAACGCAATTCTAAAGCTAACGAATGAAATAAACAGCTTCCATCTGAAGGAGTCTGCAAAGCTTTGCCTTCAAAGCTATTTTTTTTTCCAATAAATGCTTAGAATATCTGTCAACTGGAAGCTGAGGAAGAGATGAAGTATTCTGTTCACCGTTGCCAAGCTTGATATCCTCCACCAGTAACTCCTCACGTACTGCTACGTTATACAGAGTCTCTCGCTCTGCTGCAGATGCCAATCGGGCAATTCCGGCTCTGTAATCAAAAGGGTCGCCAACGCACTTAGTGCAGAGAAAGGATTCAGCAGCATTCGACCAGCGTATGGGAACTTCCCATAGATGGTGAGGGATGTTGGCACATCTCCGATGGTACTAGGTCAGGCAAGGCTGTGTAAAAAATACAATCAAAACTAAAAGTTAAAAGAACGTGAACGTATACAATATTGTTTAGTTTGTTCTTATTTGGGAAGAGGTCAGAAGGTGCCAGTGGGTCATTTAAAGATGTCTTTAAATGAGCAGAAACCCACATATTTAATGGTGTTACAGCCTTAAATAAGTTCATTTTAACCCATTTTGACATCACATGTCACGCGTAAGACTACGAGTAGCATTTAAAAACCCCCACTGATTTTCTCAAAAACAAAATATGCCATTATCTTATTTTTATCACTGAAACCTCAAAAAGAGGCCTGAATTAATATTTTCCTCAATTCTAGAAAGTTTGAACTAATTTGAAAAATTGATGTTTGAAAAGCTTCTTTTGACCTCTTCATATTTCTTTCTTTATGTGTAGACTTGGAATGGTTGAAATCTAATACTCTAATGACATACACGCATAGATTTATCACAACCAGGCCAAGAGAGAGTGGGGGTGGTAAGAATGATTAGGCGATAGAGAATTATTCAATGGCACACACACACACACACACACACACACACAGAGAGAGAGAGAGAGAGAGAGAGAGAGAGAGAGAGAGAGAGAGAGAGAGAGAGAGAGAGAGAGAGGAGGGAGGGATTGTGAGAAAAGATCTTACCTCACATTCGATACATCTGGTATCTTCGACATCATCCCCACACAATCCGCAGGGAACAACAGGTTTGGCCTTTTTGGTGTTTCCTCTGAGCATACTGATGTTACCTTCCAACAACCTGGCGTCAATGTCTACCAGCAAAATGCGAAGGGAAATCACTCACTCGGTAGAGCTAGATACTAGTAGTCTAGATCTAGTATTTCTAGACATCTAGATGTTGACTTCAATCTAGCAGATCGAACTATCCTGGTACACAACTGATAGGCCCTAGATCTATCAACTTCTCCTTGGAGAGTTTTTTCAGTTTCACATGCAGAAGCAGAACAAAGCCGGCAGCTAGATGATCTAGACTAAACTTTTAGAGATCTAAATTCAAGATTTTCCTCAGGCGCTTCCTTTTCCTTGATAAACTGAGAAAATATTATTTTGTCTAGAGTGCTGCGAAAGAAAAGCGTTTACTTCCGGTTGCGAAAGAAATGCGTTGACTTCCGGTTGAAATTAACTTTTGTCTTTGTCTCGTCTTTGTCACCGAAAATTGTTTCTATCGGGAAAATTATGTCATCACCTTGTAATTTGTACGTCTGTGTAGAGCTATCTACAAAATTTACACGTGGGGCAGACACAGGCAAAATTTGTCTAGATTTAGAATCTAGATCTAGATCTAGACTAGATCTAGATCTAGATCTATTTCTACTGTCTGACTAAATTTGGAAACAAAATAGCGCTTAGACGACAACGTGATTGCGCTATTTGGCTCATGTGGTTGCGCGTGGTTTGGCGTGGTTGCGCGTGGTTGGACGTGGCTTCGCTTAGTTGCGCGTGGTTTTGCTTGTTTGCGCGTGGTTGCGTAAAAAAAGTGACACCCCCTTTCTGGGCGATTTGTTTTACTGGCTTTTGGACTGTGGACACACCTGTTTCGTCCACATTCCATATACGATCAGGAGAAAATCCTTTCTCCATGACCTTTTCCAAGTTATTGAAGAAAATGTCGACATTATGCCGATTAAAACTCGACATCCTCTTCAAGGAAGTTGCTTCAGGTTGGCGAACTGAAAGCTGTTCATGTCTACCCAAGAAGCCTTTAACCCAATCAATCCCTGCGGCCTCGTCCCTTTCCCAGTTGCTTGGCATCTTCAGTTGATTCTGCAAAGCTACTTGGTAGGCTAGCTGACCAAGTTCTTTCAAAGTCAGGCCATGAAATATTTTGCTAGCATATAAGAGGTACTCGACTATTTCCTTTTCAATGTCACAATGTCACTCGACTTTTCTTCCCTGCTTGTATCCAAAGGTGTCCTCTGAAACGTTTTTTCCGATTTTCTTTAGGGCAACATATCTACCGAGGGTTCGGTAGTTTACACGATATTCTTGTGCTGCAGCTCTGAGTGATTTTCCTTGACTGACAGCTTCAACGGCCAGCAACATGTCTTCCCTGCTATTGAAAGCCCTCGTCGTTTTCCTGGTGTAGTTTCTCATCGTCTTGAACCACACAATTCCGGGTGAATTTGAGGCAGTTGTTGGTTAGAGTTGGTTGTGCGTTTTTTCTGGTAAGAAAGAAAGGAAAATAAAAGAAAAATGGTTAGATAATATGCAAAATTAAGAAAACAACAGTAAAACTTAGAAATTAAATTTATTGACATTATTATTATTATCAATAATAATATAATAATAATAATAATAATAATAATAATAATAATAATAATAATAATAATAATAATAATAATAATAATAATAATAATAATAATAATAATTTGTTGCATAAGTAAGTGCCTCATAAACTCACAAGCACACACAAACGTCCGCCAGTTACATTAAAATTACATTAATCAACATCCCGATCTGTAGTTTTAAAAGAATACTTACACGGGGCAAGTTGTCACAATTGTGACAACTGACCCCAGGGCTGTGACAACTTACCCCAATGTACCCTTGCCCATGTCTTTATTTCTGAAGGGAAAACCCATCATTAATTCTTAAACATCCCTATTCCATTAAGTAAACTATTGCTTTAGATATATTATGGGTCAATAAAAACTTACCTGCAGTGAATAATGATTTCTCAAAAGAAAATCTAATGAAGCTCCAAAAATCAACGTGTGGCTCAAATTTCACCTTTCTGGGTCATGAGAAAAAAATATGAAAGTGACCTCCCCAGAAGTGGCGGTCTTTAAAAAGATTCATATAAATGCGTCAAATTAATTGTTCGCCATATTTCTAAGACAACGAGAAGGCCTTTGTGACAACTTACCTCTGTGACAACTAGCCCCCTCTTCCCCTACCCGTTTTGGTCAAGCGCCTGAAATCACAGAGCATCCAGCTGAACGGTGCGTTGTGACGAAGCTTCCGGGCGGGTTTGCGACTGTACATGATCGCAATGATGATTTGTATCCTGGATAGATCGCCATAACATAGTCGTGTGAGAACCATTAGAAGCTGCTGCACAGTGGCAAGGCGGTTGGAATTTTCCAAGTCTTCAGTACATAGAATATTGAGGCAGAAATTGGGCTTTCCTCCATTTGAAATGCAAGTCATTCAAAAATTAAAAGACAAAAATCTGCCAAAATGACTCAAAATTTGCTTATGAAATTATGCGCAAGCTAAACGTTGATGAAAGATTTCTAAAACATGTAGATTTTACTGATGACACGTGTTATATTGTGCCGTTGCCTTCTTACTACACATTTACAATTATTACTTTTTTATGTAGACTATGTCTACAAAATTTCAACTGTACAAAGGCATGTTATCATTATTCAATTTTGTTACTTGTCTCAGTCTATATTGTGGGCTCCTACATGACACATCAAACCAATTTTTTAAAACGAGGAGTACCCTGCTTTCAACATTATAGGCGTGTGTATGCGTCGTTTGGTGATGACAATCAAGACAATTACGGATGATGATGATGATGATAATGTTGCTTACTACAGAATCTGTTGCGATTTGTAATCTGTCGGTATAGATAACTACCATCTAGTATCTAGTGTAAATCATTTTTTTCCCACCAGAATGGAAATGGCAAATTATTTAGGAATGAGAAAATTGCAGTATAATTATACGAAAGATCTCTTGGGCAAATGTTCCTGCAATGTAGGAACCAAGCACTGAAATCATAGTAAAATATTGTCACACGCTTATCCTAGAATCTACACTAAACTGCGGCACTTTAAAGAACACAGGAAACAACCCCCCCCCCCAGAAAATGGGCTAATTAAAATTTTTACAGCTGACTTTGTTCGGTGTTGGTAGGTTGACATTTTTTTTTTGTCTTTAAGTTGAAAGCATTGGTTGTTTAAAGGCATCACTGCCCTAACCAACAAAAGGACAGTATCTGGGCTGACCCAGATCCAGCCAGTTTTGCTGCAATCGACACATTTAGTTTTTTCATTCATAACTCTTTAATTCTATTACATAGTGGAAGTCTTCTAACATTAAATAATAGCTGATGATAAATTGCGTTTTTCTGTTAGTCGGCGATTTCATTGACGTAATATGTTGCGTAATATTTTGAGATACTGTTCTTTCTTGGTTAAAGCCAAGCAAATAACTCTACCTGTAACCAACAAAAGGACAGTATCTTATGCGACCGTCTCACATACTGTTCACCCTGGTTAACCGCAACGCAAAATGCCTCGTCCGTATTCACCAAAAGAACAGTATCTCAGTTAAGAAAAGTGAGTGGAGCAGGCACTTATGTTGGTAACAACAAGATATGAAGTGAGTAGAAAAGTGCCAGAAGACAATAGAGAATAAAATTTTTTTTCGCGGCGGGTGGTGGGGTTTGAACCTGCGACCTTATTGGTACGACAACTCCGCCTGGCAGGTGAGAGCGTGGCTCTACCGTGTGAGCTATCCACGAACACATAAAATATTCGTTTCAAACCCAAAGTCATTTCTAGATCCCTCTCTCACCCACTTCTTGAGATCGCCGATTCGTTCACCACCATCGCGAAGTAATTTTGACCAGCAGTTAAGCTTAATAGCCAATATTCTCATCACAAACATATAACATATAAACGATTGAGACATTGAGTATGCTCCGGTGTATGGGGTGAATTTTTAATTCAGAAAAGTGAGTGGAGCAGGCACTTATGTTGGTAACAACAAGATATGAAGTGAGTAGAAAAGTGCCAGAAGACAATAGAGAATAAAAAATTTTTTCGCGGCGGTGGTGGGGTTTGAACCTGCGACCTTATTGGTACGACAACTCCGCCTGGCAGGTGAGAGCGTGGCTCTACCGTGTGAGCTATCCACGAACACATAAAATATTCGTTTCAAACCCAAAGTCATTTCTAGATCCCTCTCTCACCCACTTCTTGAGATCGCCGATTCGTTCACCACCATCGCGAAGTAATTTTGACCAGCAGTTAAGCTTAATAGCCAATATTCTCATCACAAACATATAACATAGAAACGATTGAGACATTGAGTATTCTCCGGTGTATGGGGTGAATTTTTAATTCAGAAAAGTGAGTGGAGCAGGCACTTATGTTGGTAACAACAAGATATGAAGTGAGTAGAAAAGTGCCAGAAGACAATAGAGAATAAAAATTTTTTTCGCGGCGGTGGTGGGGTTTGAACCTGCGACCTTATTGGTACGACAACTCCGCCTGGCAGGTTAGAGCGTGGCTCTACCGTGTGAGCTATCCACGAACACATAAAATATTCGTTTCAAACCCAAAGTCATTTCTAGATCCCTCTCTCACCCACTTCTTGAGATCGCCGATTCGTTCACCACCATCGCGAAGTAATTTTGACCAGCAGTTAAGCTTAATAGCCAATATTCTCATCACAAACATATAACATAGAAACGATTGAGACATTGAGTATGCTCCGGTGTATGGGGTGAATTTTTAATTCAGAAAAGTGAGTGGAGCAGGCACTTATGTTGGTAACAACAAGATATGAAGTGAGTAGAAAAGTGCCAGAAGACAATAGAGAATAAAAAATTTTTTCGCGGCGGTGGTGGGGTTTGAACCTGCGACCTTATTGGTACGACAACTCCGCCTGGCAGGTGAGAGCGTGGCTCTACCGTGTGAGCTATCCACGAACACATAAAATATTCGTTTCAAACCCAAAGTCATTTCTAGATCCCTCTCTCACCCACTTCTTGAGATCGCCGATTCGTTCACCACCATCGCGAAGTAATTTTGACCAGCAGTTAAGCTTAATAGCCAATATTCTCATCACAAACATATAACATAGAAACGATTGAGACATTGAGTATGCTCCGGTGTATGGGGTGAATTTTTAATTCAGAAAAGTGAGTGGAGCAGGCACTTATGTTGGTAACAACAAGATATGAAGTGAGTAGAAAAGTGCCAGAAGACAATAGAGAATAAAAAATTTTTTCGCGGCGGTGGTGGGGTTTGAACCTGCGACCTTATTGGTACGACAACTCCGCCTGGCAGGTGAGAGCGTGGCTCTACCGTGTGAGCTATCCACGAACACATAAAATATTCGTTTCAAACCCAAAGTCATTTCTAGATCCCTCTCTCACCCACTTCTTGAGATCGCCGATTCGTTCACCACCATCGCGAAGTAATTTTGACCAGCAGTTAAGCTTAATAGCCAATATTCTCATCACAAACATATAACATAGAAACGATTGAGACATTGAGTATGCTCCGGTGTATGGGGTGAATTTTTAATTCAGAAAAGTGAGTGGAGCAGGCACTTATGTTGGTAACAACAAGATATGAAGTGAGTAGAAAAGTGCCAGAAGACAATAGAGAATAACCGCCGCGAAAAATTTTTTATTCTCTATTGTCTTCTGGCACTTTTCTACTCACTTCATATCTTGTTGTTACCAACATAAGTGCCTGCTCCACTCACTTTTCTGAATTAAAAATTCACCCCATACACCGGAGAATACTCAATGTCTCAATCGTTTCTATGTTATATGTTTGTGATGAGAATATTGGCTATTAAGCTTAACTGCTGGTCAAAATTACTTCGCGATGGTGGTGAACGAATCGGCGATCTCAAGAAGTGGGTGAGAGAGGGATCTAGAAATGACTTTGGGTTTGAAACGAATATTTTATGTGTTCGTGGATAGCTCACACGGTAGAGCCACGCTCTCACCTGCCAGGCGGAGTTGTCGTACCAATAAGGTCGCAGGTTCAAACCCCACCACCGCCGCGAAAAAATTTTTTATTCTCTATTGTCTTCTGGCACTTTTCTACTCACTTCATATCTTGTTGTTACCAACATAAGTGCCTGCTCCACTCACTTTTCTGAATTAAAAATTCACCCCATACACCGGAGCATACTCAATGTCTCAATCGTTTCTATGTTATATGTTTGTGATGAGAATATTGGCTATTAAGCTTAACTGCTGGTCAAAATTACTTCGCGATGGTGGTGAACGAATCGGCGATCTCAAGAAGTGGGTGAGAGAGGGATCTAGAAATGACTTTGGGTTTGAAACGAATATTTTATGTGTTCGTGGATAGCTCACACGGTAGAGCCACGCTCTCACCTGCCAGGCGGAGTTGTCGTACCAATAAGGTCGCAGGTTCAAACCCCACCACCGCCGCGAAAAAAATTTTTATTCTCTATTGTCTTCTGGCACTTTTCTACTCATTTCATATCTTGTTAGTATCTCAGTTAAGAATATAGCAAAATACGAATAACTCGATCGACAAACGTTTCACGTCAGCGAGGGCGAGCACTCGCCATCACGGACGAGTGAGAGGCAAAGCTAAGTGTGTTTGACCTGGCGTGAGGGGATCTATCGGCTGTGGCGCTCGCTTGCCGAGATCAAACAAGTCGCGTGACTCTGATATAATATTACTACATTAGACTATTCCTCAATCTTTTAGACCCTGACTCCTTTTTCAAGATGAGTCTATTTTTATTAAGCATCATAGCTTTAATTTACGCGTATTGATGATTTTGGCTATCTTGCAAATTAGACTTTAATTGTGTATCAGGGTTTTGTCATTGTACAACGATATGGGGTGAGTGAGTGATAGTGAATTAAACCTAAGAATAGCTGGAAAATAGGGTATGTTCCCCCCGCCCCCAACACGTACACACACATCCCGTTTTGTTTTAAAATCAATATCTTCATTGTCATAGAAAACGAAAAGCATGAAATGGAACGAAATTTGTTGGTACATTTATACTGAATGAAATAGGCGACACCATTCTTACTAAATTTAAAAGGTTCCTAAATTATGAGCTTATAAGATGAACAGAAAAATTATTTTGTCTTAAGCTAATTTCGCCCACAGGAAGTTACAATAGTATGTTTATCAATGATGACGCTAAGGTTTTTTGCTTTATTTGAAAATTCTATTGTGCTATTTCCGAGAGTAATAGGTGAATTATTTGCCTTCCACACTTTAAAATCTCAGTTTTACTATTATTACTATCATTTAATTTTAACTTGTAGAATGGTACATTCAAGATTTAATCTCATAAAACAGCTCGAAATTCGTTGTATTAAGAATTGTAAATTACTTAGGGGTACTGAATCATACATTTGCGTATCACCAGCATTAAAATGATAACTCAGATTGAATCTGGATATCACACTAGAAAGGGGGTGCTTATATACAGAAAAAATGACAGGGCCAAGAACCCACTCCAAAGTTTAGTAAAAGTTGTTCTGACTGAATACCATTCACCACGACAGTCTGCCATCGATCCTGTTAAATACATTTTTGTATGATGTAAACCGTTTTAAGGGCAATTCCTTTTACGCCTACGTATTTTCTAGTCTTCTTAACAAAATGTAATGGTCAATTGTGTCAAAGGCAGCTGAAAGATCTTAAAGGCACAATAAATTGATATTGTTAGCGTCCGCATTATATAACAAAAGATTTTAAGAAGCGCCGTTTCAGTACTGTGTTGCTATTTGTAGGCTGACTGAACTGTTGTTCTTAAGATGAGATAATAATTGTGTCAGTACTACCTTCTCCAAAAGTTTGGACAAAAAATAGAAGGATGTGTGGAAAGTGAGAGATATGAAGACGATTAAAAGAAAAACACAAAAAAAAAAAAAAAAAAAAAAAAAAAGAATAAACAAAAAACGCCTGGACAGACAGTCACACCGACACCCATACACACACACACACACACACACACACACACACACACACACACACACACACAAACTAATTAGTTGAAATGAATGAAAAATAAGTATACTTAAGTTAAATGTTTGGTTTGAGCATCCGACCAACAAGCAAGGGGATCAGTTTTTTATTGCCAGCTGTATAAAGTTTTGTAATGGTTTTGCTTTCTGTTTTTTTGTTTTTTTTCTTCATTTTTATTACTTGTTTATAAAGCCCCTCTGCCCACCAATCAGCCACTAAATAGCTAGCTTGATATGTTGATCTGGTGCAAAGTAATACGTGAATATTTCAACTTATGTCATAGATTAGATTGATTTTGAACTCAGTGTCTGCAGCAATTTAGTCTTTAATCACGGACGCATAATTTTGTCAAAGATATAAGAACTGTAATCCAAACAGTTGTTAAAAGCAGGTATTTCCACTTTTAACATCCAACGGACGAGGTCAAACTTAGATGTCGCTGGGTCAAACATACGCGTTGTGGTATGTCACTACTGCTGTCGGATGTGAAGGTCATTCGTTCGATTCTATATAGATAGAATGCGCTTGGCCAAGGAGTTCACAACATTGCCATCCGGAAGTATAACGGACCAACACACAAACTCTGTGTAACCATGAACTTTTATAGTCTGGTTAATACAGTTTAGTGAGAACAACTCACAAACGCGGATGGCAAAAACAATAACAAAGGCCTGAGTGACGTCATCTGCATACTATCTATAGAGTATGCGGTTAGACTAAGGGAGTTAATTGTTGACATTTTACACAGTAATTTATTTATTTATTTAATAATTTATTATTATTATTATTATTATTATTATTATTATTATTATTATTATTATTATTATTATTATTATTATTATTATTATTATTATTATTATTATTATAATTATATGACCCTCCGCCCCGAACGGGGGGGGGGGTGGGGAGGGGGGAAGAAAGAAAGAAAGAAAGAGAGAGAGAGAGAGAGAGAGAGAGAGAGAGAGAGAGAGAGAGAGAGAGAGAGAGAGAGAGAGAGAGAGAGAGAGAGAGAGAGAGACTGCTTGTGCATTGTAGAGGGCGGGAGCTAAATAGAATAAAGATATAAATATGTGTGTGTGTGTGTGTGTGTGTGTGTGTTTATGTGTGTGTTTGTATGTGTGAAAGAAACACGAGGGGAGACAAAGAGAGCGAGCGAGACTGGTAGATAAACAAACGGGGAAAAGAAGAGAGGGGGTGGAGCAAAGAATAGGTAGGGATAGTATAAGAAAGCCCTTCGTTTCAAAAGAAGTCAAAGTCAATCAATGGGAAACATATTGACCAATGAGATTGCAATTTAAAAAATGGGACTGGTCAAATCATTTGTTGCATTGTTTCCATTTTGAGTCGGATGACAACTTGAAGATGAGCGGGTTGGGCTTAATTTGTAATGACTTACATGAAATCATATAATTGAATCTTCTTGTTTGAGTTGCAACGTCGAGTTATTTAGGACCTGCCACTCGTTATCACAACCCCTTGTGGTCAATTGTTAGCTATTAAACTCTCCTCCCCTTTTTCTTTGGGTTCACTCCTGTGACTTCTTATATAATAGACAATGGTTCACTCACATTGTTTATTGTCTCAAAAGACCCCACCCTCCCTCCCATTCCCAATGAATACACGTTAAAACGCACGCTCTCTCTCTCTCTCTCTCTCTCTCTCTCTCTCTCTCTCTCTCTCTCTCTTCTCTCTCTCTCTCTCTCTCTCTCTCTCTCTCTCTCTCTCTCTCTCTCTCTCTCTCTCTCTCTCTTATTTATTTATTTATTTTTAAAAATATATCTCTCTGCATCCATCTCTCTCGCTCTCTGTTTGTTACTGACTTTCTCTCTCTCTCTCTCTCTCTCTCTCTCTCTCTCTCTCTCTCTCTCTCTCTGTGTGTGTGTGTGTGTGTGTGTGTGTTTCTCTCTCTCTGTGTTTCTCTCTCTGTATGCCAGTCTCTCTCTCTCTCTCTCTCTCTCTCTCTCTCTCTCTCTCTCTCTCTCTCTCTCTCTCATGTAAACAACAACGCGATAGAAAGTTACAGCGTTCCTTTATGATGTCATGTTACGGATGACGTCATTGGCGTTGGCGACTTATGCGTCAACCAATCAAATCGTCACCAACAGTTTCGCATGGTATTGCACGCCATACGGCGGCATCTTCGTCACGCCACTCGTTGACGCCACCGCATCCTCACGGACACCGTCAATATTTACGGGGCGGACTACGGCCGTCGGAGATACTGTCCTTTTGTTGGTTAACGATGGGGTTGAAATAGGATACTGTTTCAAGCAAATATTTAATCGCCTCTAATTTCAAAAATATTTGAGTTATGATCATTCTGACAACTTTGTAAGCTTCCCTATGTCCCAGAGATTCGATTTAGTAAAAAAAGTGATTTTATGATTTTTTGAGAGATACTGTCCTTTTGTTGGTTAGGGCAGATCAGTTAAGGGGAAGCTGATTGGATATGTGTACCCTTTTCTATGATTTAAGGGTCGTACCACTTGAAATACTTTTACATGCTCTTTACGAGAAAACTTTTCATGCTTTTTAAAAATTATTTTAGCAAAGGCCATCCCTGAAACCCGGGACTGGGATTTCCATGGAGTCCTGGGATTGGGAGTTTCGGCAATATGGGGGTAATTTGAAGTGATCGATGATCGAAGGATGATTTTCCGTCCAAAATTTTTAATACCACGTGTTTTTGTTTTGTTTTTTTGCCACTGCGTTTTTTTTTAATCAGAGAAATGAAGTACAGTCAACAGCAGAATGTAATATTATTTGCCGACCACGGTTTCGCGCTACTTATATTTATATGTTCTTTACTTTCATCTACCGTTTTCCACTACATAGACGTCCATTTGAATTGATGTATCCTCACCTCCAATGTAGATTTCAGTCGTTTGGCCTGGATGGAGTTGAACAATGTTTTGTAAAGGTTCTCGTTGGGATTAGTCTCAAAGAGTTAAAATGGGATTCAGATTACCTTTTGTTTTTAAAAGTAAAAAGAGAAGTAAGACGCATTTTGTTTTATTTTGTTTTTGTTTTCCCTTGGAATATGGATCTGATTAAGTGGGTGAGAATTATAATATTTTGGAAATTTGGCTACCAGAGATTACTCTCAGTCGACGCTGGTTGGAAACCATCTGAGTGTACTTCTCTGTTAGTTACCTCATTCATGTGTTGGAACTTTTTGAGTGACATTGTTCTAGACACATATGTAGACTAATTTTGATTGTGATGCATGTAGTCACCTTTTTCTTTTTAGGCGCCTAGAACATAAATGTTGCAAAATGTATCGAATGAAGGAAGCTGGCGTCACTTAGATATTTGCTATTGTTTTTATACTACCAGAAATGTGATACATTCTCACTAATAAATTCTCTTAAATAAAATTTAAGTTTACACAAACTTTGATTGTTGATTACGATTTTTTAGAGGGGGGGGGGGGGGGGAAGTGGTTGGCATTTTGTTTAACTGCTATAACCATCAATGTTATACTCTTGTGTTGCAAATTAACACCCGCTTGTTCTTCTTCTTCCTTAACTACTACTACTACTACTACTACTACTACTACTACTACGACTACTACTACTACTACTACTACTACTACTACTACTACTACTACTACTACCAACAATGGTAGAAGATAAGATGAGCAGCTTCCATTTTCTATTTAAGGTAATCTAAAACAGAAATTTCTAGTAGTGATTTCCCTTTCCATCCGGGAGCTGTTAGCAGTATTTTTCCGATCGTAACATTCAACTAGTAAAATCGGTAAAAAAAACATAGTGAAGACAAAGACCTATTATTAAACGCAAAGAAAACGAAAATAATGAGCACAGATAAAAGCAGCACTGCTCAGGTCGAAATAGAAGGAGAACAACTGGAAAACTGTTACAAATTTCATTTACCTTGGAGCACAAATAGAAGCCAATGGAAAATCGGCACCAGATATCAGAAGACTTGCAATTGCAAGCAACAAACTAAACAAAATGATGGCAATCTGGAAGAGCGAGGAATTCAGACTGAAAATGAAGATCCTAACATCCTGTATTTTTCCTACTGCAATATATGGATGCGAGACATGGTCTATAACCAAAGAATCAGAAAAGAGAATAACCGCCTTCGAAATGAAATGCTATAGAAAAATCTTACGCATCCCGTGGACAAACAAAGAAAGCAATGCAAACATCATGAAAACACAAGGACTAAAAAAGTCCCTGCTAATGAGTAAGATAAAAAAGCTGAAACTCAATTACTTTGGGCACCTGAAAAGACACGACACACTAGAGAGAGATGTACTGGAGGGCATGGCGGAGGGCAAAAGAGGCAGAGGAAGACCACAAAGAAGATGGCAACAGGATATACAGGAATGGCTCAACAACGGCGTGACGGAATGTGACAGATGGGCACAAGACAGAGACTTCTTCCGAAGGACTGTGTGGGAGGCTACGTCCAAGTGATATGCCACAGAGAGAGAGAGAGAACATTCAATTTGTTGGTTGAAAAGGGCCTTAGTTGTAATTTATTATAAAATGAAATACATGGGTCTGGTTTCATCTTGTGGATTTTTTACCCTTATAACGCTCGACAATGAAGCGACTTGATGCTGAAACAGGCTCAATAGTAGTAATATAAAAAGCATGAGAAACCCTTGTTAAATTGTTAAAGCAAAAATTGCATGATCAGCAGTTTATAACAATAGTGTGTAAGTGTGTTATAGTATTACACATGTGTAATACGTGTGTCAATTGTATTATTGTTGTGTGTTGCACACACTTTGCAGTTATTTTTAATTGTATTATTGTGTGTTTTACACACTTTGTAATTATTTATGTCGTTAATATACATGCATAGGAGAAACCGTTATTAAATTGTAAAATATGTATTATCATTTTATTATAGTAGTGTGTAAGTTTGTTATAGTATTAGATATATGTAAAACCTGTGTTAATTTTATTATTGTCGTGTGTTTTACACACTTTGTAGTTATTTTTAAATTGTATTATTGTGTGTTTTTACACTTTGTAATTATTTCTTAACATACATGCGCAGGAGAAACCGTTGTTAATTTGTTTAATATGTATTATGATTATTTTATTATAGTGTAATTGTGTTATAGTCTAAGATATATCTAATCCTTGTTTTGATTGTATTATTGTTGTGTGTTTTACACACTTTGTAATTATTTCCGTCTTAGATGTGCGATCGCTATAAGATTTAAAAAATAGATAACAAAAAGTCCATGTTTTAATGTCATTGTCCTAATGTAATGTCTGTGAATAGATACGAAGATGCAACGTCACATAAGTTAATAACACTCACTTTAAACAATGTTGATATATTTTAGAATAATAATAATCATAGGTTCAAAATTACTCATAATAGATCTCGCATCTCTATTCGGATTTGAACTTGAGACATTTTCGTGCGATAGATAGACGCCTTACAATTTGATCAATAAAGAATCGGTATGTGAATACGACCACGACTCATGGTCGTGATCAACACAATTCGTCGTTTTCTTACGATTCCTGTCTTCTCTGAAAGCCCATAATCGCGCAGAAAGCTTACTCAGCGAAAAAAGATGAAACATAATCAATAGTATAAAAAAAAGACTTATTGCGTTGTATTGATTAAAGATCCATTTGTTCCTTACATATTTATTTCAACAGGCTGTTAAACTTTCATGAAACCGACACGGTTGTTGTATTGAATTTCACAATAAGTTAATAACACTCACTTTAAACAATGTTGATATATTTTAGAATAATAATAATCATAGGTTCAAAATTACTCATAATAGATCTCGCATCTCTATTCGGATTTGAGCTTGAGACATTTTCGTGCGATAGATAGACGCCTTACAATTTGATCAATAAAGAATCGGTGTGTGAATACGACACATGGTCGTGAGCAAAACACTTCGTTGTTTTCTTGCTATCCTTGTCTTCTGACACACTCGATACTCGTAAAAACAGACGGCAGGGGAATAATCTTCGTTCACTCGTCACGTCTTATTGGTACATCTATATTCAGTTCGTGTTATCACCCAATTGACAATGATGATTTGTTAACAACGATCATCTCCAAGTGTAACCCCCCCCCTCCTTCTTAATATTTTACAGTCTAATTCAATAAATGGAATACAGCTGCTCTGAATAATTAGTTCGAGTTATTTAGTCATTCATCACAAGACTTCTCGAAAACGTTATAGAAAAAACAAAACAAAACTATACTATCAACTTAAGTAACTGTGACTGTAATTTTGATTATCTCGTCTCATTGGACACTACATTCTAAATATCTCATTTTATTTTGTGTCACCTCACCATTACCATCGCACCATGAATTTAAAATTTCTAGCATCAAAAAAAAAAAAAAATTCCATTATTTAACTAAAAAAGATCTTTTGTCCCAAAATACATAAAGTAAAAGTTAGCTGGTCAAAATATATGAATTTTTTACTATAATAAAATGATAATACATATTTTACAATTTAATAACGGTTTCTCCTCCGCATGTATATTAACGACATAAATAATTACAAAGTGTGTAAAACACACACAATTAAAAATAACTGCAAAGTGTGTGCAACACACAACAATAATACAATTGACACACGTATTAACATGTGTAATACTACAACACACTTACACACTATTGTTATAAACTGCTGATCATGCAATTTTTGCTTTAACAATTTAACAAGGGTTTCTCATGCTTTTTATATTACTACTCTCAATATCTTAATTTGAATGATTCGATGAGAGAGAGAGAGAGAGAGAGAGAGAGAGAGAGAGAGAGAGAGAGAGAGAGAGAGAGAGAGAGAGAGAGAGAGAGAGAGAGAGAGAGAGAGAGAGAGAGAGAGCGCGCGGAGAAAACAACAATCTTTTCTTTTTTATTTTTTAAAAAATTAGAATTCAATAGGTTAGTTTGCTATTATTTGTTGTTATTTTGTTTTGTTTTCGGAGTTATTTTACGGCGCTTGAACGATTTTAAGTCTTCCAGCGCCAATAAAAAGAGAATGACAGGGGGGGGGGGGGGAGATGTAGATCTGGGCCTGTTTTCATGAACGAGGACTAGATTTAACTTAGTAAATTACTAGTTTAGTAAATGAAAAGCTAGTCTTAAGCCCAAAACAAGTGTTTTAAAAAAATCGGATTTCATAAACGCTTTCTAGTCTCTTTAATAGAAGTGGGCATTGTAAGGACGGTGACTAATTCGCTATTTTGTGGGGGGTAACCCCTCTTGTACACGAAGGTCGGTAAGATACACCCGCCTTCATCATTACAACGCAAAAGATTTCCAAAGAGAAAATTAGCAACACATGCGATACTGAACGTTGACTGTTATGGACTGCAATGATGTCAACCGTCGACTGTCAATTCTATATTATTTAGACCAATGGCAGTTTCATTGAGACCGACATGCACTTAGATTGAAACTCAAAGAAATTGAACCAAAAAACAAAAAAAGAAAAAACAAAACAAAAAACAAAACAAAAAAAAACACATAAAAAAACAAACAAAGACAAATGAACAAACTACAAAAGAGAAAGCGTGTTCTGATTAATCACATTATTACAGTCAGTTGCAATGCCAATGAATAAATTTTGCCTCCACTATAGTTTCTAATAATTTTTTGGAGGTTGTTCTTTGACTCAAACCCTTCGATTTCGGAGTTTCTCTTTCACTCTCAACTCACGAGCCGATAGATTCAGTTTTTTAAAAACGTTTTTACTCACAATAATGTGTACTTTTGACGATCTGCACTTATCTTATAGTTTTTTAAAGCCAGTGTTTTTGGCAACATTACACTTTTTGCCTTTGTCATTCATAACCGTCGTATTTTCTTGCGGAATCGAAGCGCACTCAATCTAAAAATAGCTGCTATCTTGTTGACGCTATGACGTCTCCTAGTAACTAGTCTCAGACTAAAGCATGAAGTCTGGCCTCAGCAAATGACTAAAAATTGGCCAAACTTAGTCCAATGTGCCGTGATTTTAGTCTCAGACTTGCTTTGTCAGCTCACATGAAATCCGATTTTTTTTCAAGTCATTGACTAAAGTCAGAGATAGTCAGAGACTAAGCGCAAGTCCGCGTTCATGAAAACGGCCCCTATGACAACCTCTTATATCGGGTCATTGAAACCCAGAACGATGCAGAAATATTGCAGATTGATCTAGATTCACTTCTATCAAATGCACAAACCTGGTAGTTGAAATTCCAGCCCGAATAATGCTTGGTAATATCAATTAAAAAAAACAAACAAACAACAAAAAAAAACATCAATAATTATGACTACCAAGCGGCCAGTTGTTAAAAGACGTGTACGCAATATCCTATTTGGAATTAAAGAAAAAAAAAAAACAACAAAAAACAAAAAACAAAAACAAAAAACAAATCACTGAGATGGGACCAACATATTGACAATATTGTGGCAAAAGCAAAACGTACACTATTATTGGTGACAAACCTCGAAGCTACCCTTTGATAAGGATCCCACACTGTGCATGCGTTTCCAATATAGGTCGGACTAAAGCATCGTATTTTTTTCACCTTTTGGGGGAACTGGTAAAGGTTCTGCCCCACAGACAGACAGACAGACAGACAGATGATAATGATGATGTTGATGATGATAATGATGGTGATGATGATGATGATGATGATGATGATGATGATGATGATGATGATGATGATGATGATGATGATGATGAAGATAATAATGATGATGATGATGATGATGATGATGATGATGATAATGATGATGACAATAGGGTGGTCAGATGGCGATTCTCAACGTCAAAGACCTATTATAATGGTAACCATTATCCTGCCATGCAGATTATATAATAATCATATGAGTTAATGGGTAATAGAATTACCCTTAATTTGAAAAAGGCTTTCAAGTTACTATTTTACCAATCTAAATTGTTTTATAATGTTTTAGATTTACCAGTATTTCCAGTAGTCGGTGGCAAAACTTTAACATGGGATGCCCGCATTGACCTTAAAGACAAATCTATGGCTGCACTTAACAATTTTGACTTCTAACCCTATATCTTTTAAAGAATAGATTGTTGTTATTATTATTATTATTATTATTATTATTATTTATTATTATATTATTATTATTATTATTATTATTATTATTATTATTATTATTATTATTATTATTATTATTATCATTATTATTATTATATTATTATTATTATTATTATTATTATTATTATTATTATTTTTATTATTATTATTATTATTATTATTATTATCATATCATTATTATTATTATTATTATTATTATTATATATTATTATTATTATTATATTATTATTTATTATTATTATTATTATTTTATTATTTTATTATTATTTTATTATTGATTATTTATTATTATTATTATTATTATTATTTATTATTATTATTATTTATTATTATTATTATTATTCTTAATATTATTATTATTATTATTACCTATTATTATTATTTTTATTATTATTAGTATTATTATTATTATTATTATTATTATTATTATTATTATTATTATTATTATTATTATTATTATTATTATGGTTCTTTATTGGTAGATAATCTCTCCCCCCCCCCCACTCTGCATTCCCCACCATGAAGCCCCCCCCCCCCCCCCCCCCCAACGTTCCCCTCCCTTCCTCCACTCCCCTCCACCCTCTTTTTTTTTTAAAAAAAAAAAGGTAACCATAGCTCGCAAAAAGTCATACCACACGCAAGCATACATACACACAAATAAGCGCCCCCCCCCCCCCACACACACACACACACACACACACACACACACACACACAATCATGACCACAGTACAAGAAATATAGGACATAAATAAGCCCTTGACGGAGTCCTTGGCTGGGAGAGAAACAGTCAAATGTATAATGGTCGTCTTGGGTGGTGATATTTTTTCATTGTACATTTCTCTGTTATGTACTCATCGTTATATGTTGTTGAACATTCTTGTAACATGGGATGCTGTCTTACTCTTGGATCTGATGTTGGTGTCTGGTGAGACATTTTATGTGGTCTCAACTAGTATCTACATGGAGGACGATCTGGAATCTACTCTTCTCGATTGAACATTCATTTGACTTATTTTTTTGGCTTTTAAGTGTAATATAGAATATTTTACTATCCATTTTCTTCCTTTTACTGCGTTAATGATATTGTGCAAGCCGTTAAAACTCTTAAAACGAACATAAATAATACTCAATTTCAAAAGATGTACAGCTATTTTATGTATTTCCTGCATATCGCGACCACGGAAAACTACTAAAAGCTGTACAGGATTATGGATATTCTTTTATATTAATATCCTTAACAAATTATCGAGCATCTTTTTAACGATATTACTATTCATTACCTATCTATTAAATTATACAATAGTAAACGCAATATCCGGGTAGTATAATTGCATTTGTTATTACGTTTTGATATCTTTTTTATTGTAGAGAAGACAATGGCTTTATCTACCAAACATTCAGGCGCAAATCATCCCTCCACTCACGCATGATCATTTGGTATTAACTGTTAACGGTTCAGAGGGTCGATGATCGGAAAACAGCACATCTGGATGAGCCATTATCATATATAACTTACCTTCAACCATTGTCAGTTTCAGTTCCAACGTAAACAATACATTGTGTTGAGGTAAGTTTAATGTGCCTTTTGGGTAGGGGCACCACATACATTTTGCTTCAGAATATATTATGTCTTTCTAGTTAAAACGTTACATGACACATTTATCCGTGTGTAGAACAGGTTGAACGATGGATTCCGATGGATTCAATAATAATAATAATAATAATAATAATAATAATAATAATAATAATATAATAATAATAATAATAATAATAATAATAATATAATAATAATAATAATAATCATGATGATATGATAATGAATGATGATGATATAATGATGATGATAGATGATGATGATGATGATGATGATGATCATGATGATGATGATGATATAATAATAATAATAATAATAATAATAATAATAATAATATAATAATATTATTATTATTATTATTATTATTTAGTTATTATTATATATTTTATTATTTTATATTATCACGGATACAGCAATTGCTTGCTATCCTCTGGATGGACAGGGGGTCAGAAAAAAATCTCGACTGCACCCAGGATCGATATCGGTCCCTTTGCGTGTGAAGCGAGTGCTCTACCAACTGAGCCATCAGGACCCCAATTGTTTGATTATTGTTATTTATATTCCGTACTTGATCTATGGCTTGAAAAAGGATAGCATGTAAGCATTGGGAGGCTATTTGTTATATTATGTAGTGAGAGATGCATTAATATTATTATTGTGTTTAATGCAGTTTATAATTCAGATAAGATGTGAGTGGGAATACGTTTTTAATATTAATTGATTTGATCGTCTAAAGTTCTTTGACTTCTTTTTCCTTATGTAGGAAATCTAAATTTGACGACCGAGCTGCATTTGATTTTAAAAATGAATGAGAAAAAAAAATCAAAATTGACGAATTATATTGAATTATATGTTGTGGATCTGAAGAGTGCTCAAACATAATATGCTGAACATGATTAGGATTTCAGTTCTCTCGCCTTATTTTTGTGATTGTGGCCTACAGACTGTTGGCCACACTCTCCTCCCAAAATAATGTTAAAAGAAAACAAAGCTAATAAAATATACTTGAGCATTCATATAGAGCAATATTCACTAAATGTGCTCAAAGCGCCTCAAAAAGTGTCTCGACCCAACAGCAACACTCATAGGACGAAACATAACGCATGTAATTTTTTTTCCAGAGAGAGAGAGAGAGTGAGAGAGAGAGAGAGAGAGAGAGAGAGAGAGAGAGAGAGAGAGAGAGAGAGAGAGAGAAGATATATATATATATATATATATATATATATATATAATATATATATATATATTATTACAATCATATACAACAATGGGTCGGAATAAATAATTGGTTTAAATGACAACCTTCATATATGAATCATATTACTATAGAAAATTGGTCATACAGAATTGTGTGAACACTTAATTCGTTAGATGTTGTTCTACAAGCATTGCACTCTGGTGTAATAGCTGTCCAACATTCCCTTTTAAAGAAATTAAGTAACCGTATATAAATCGACATGATTTTTTATGCACAGGACGAATCCTGCCATTGTCTCACCTGAGAAGATGCATTGGACGTCATTGTTGATCAGCATAGTGCTGCTTTTGGCCGTCGAAGCATATAAATTGGATCTGGGTGAGAGTAAGGTAAGACAATGAATCCTAATTCTAACTTGCCATTTCTTGAGACCGAGACATGACACCTGTTAGGCGATTTTACAATTTTTTTAATGACAAAGACAACGCTGTTAACGACCAGGTACTCATTTTACACTTTAGTATGGTGAGAGAATACGAGTAAAGAGCGTTTCCAAGGACTCAAATATGCAAGGAACGAGGCTCGAACCCAGGACCTTCCGATCCGAAAGCGAATGTCATACCACTAGACCACATAACCGCAAAACAATAATATTATTGTATTAGAGAAAATATAAATGTAAGTAATTGAGAGTTTGCACTAACAAGAGGCAATACGAAGATTTAATAAAATTAATATGTATCTGGCACAGAGTTAGATAAAACTACCGTACATTGTAAAAGCATGTATTTAGTATTTTGGCCCCTAAACTCGTTCTTTGAATATCGATTGATATTAATCGATATTAATGGCCAAAATCTTAAATAGGAAGGCAGTTAACTTGTTAAAACTACAATGACGAGACGTTCGATTCTGTTCCACATTTAAGGCTGTTCCAATAATTTTGAAGTCATATGGAATAAGAGGTTCCATGCTGAATAGGACAAAATCGTTTTTTAAAAAAGTAATCGTACCCAAATGGTAAATGAAGGAGGTGAGTTTTCGGAATATGGTAAAGTTGCCAGGGGAATTCCCCACGGTACTATTTTGGGTTCTCGTCTGTTTATAATTTTTATCAATGGCCTCCCTGATGTCTTGTTATCTACGTGTAATTTATTTGCAGACGACACAAATATTAACAACACAGCGAACAACAGTTATACATTACAGGACGATCTTCTGTCTTTATTTGCTTGGTCAAAGGATTCGGAGTTGAATTTTAATATCTCCAAATGTCACGTTTTACATATTGGAGAATATAATCCTAAAAATATCTCACTGATGAAGAACATAATAATTCTTTGATTGAGGTGTTTTCAGAGAAGGATGTTGGCGTGGCATTTGATCCCACTCTCAAATTTGATCTTCATATTAATTATATAATTAAAAGAGCAAATAAGGTGGTTGGAATTATTAAACGAAGTTTCTCTCATTTCGATTGTACTATCTTTTTAAAGTTATTTAAGACTTTAGTGAGGCTCACTTTGTAGTATGTCAATTGCATATGGAGCCCGACGTATAAAAGACAGTCCATACCCGCGCAGAACATCCAAAGGAGGGCCACTAAGTCTCGCTGAATTGCATTATCTGTCTTATAAAGAAAGATTAGAGCGCCTTTCACTTCCTTCTTTAACGTACAGAAGACTTAGTGATCTCATTCAAATTTACAAGATCGTACACAAGATTGACAACTTGGATTCTAGGGAGTTCTTCAAATAAGCGGTTTTGACGTTAACAAGAGGTGGGGTCTTCAAAATCTTCAAACACCCACGTTCGACTTCAATGCGTGCCCACTCTTTAATTTTCTGGACCGTAGATATTTGGAACTCTCTCCCCGCCTCTTCAAAAACTCCGATAAATGTCAAAGTTTTTAAGAACTGTGCTCATAAGGGATTAGATCACTTTAAGACTGAATTCGATGAGTAATTTATGTTAGTTTTATAATTGATTTCTTGTACTTTACAACTTACTAATGCATATTGATTTTTTTATCACTGTGACAGGGCAACAACGGCCACACTATTGACATATTTTAGCTCTTATTAGGTTTTGTATTGTATATTGCATTGGAACTAAGTTCAGTCATCATAAAACATTTTATTCTTTCTCTACAAGAAAACGTAAAGCAAGTCTTTGTATTTTTTCATGTCATCTAAACCACCCCGATATAATGATGTTTTGACGCGATGGATCATGTACAACAATTGTATTGATTCAATTATGAAGCGTTCTCAATACCATCAGAAATTTATAATTGTCGATTTTTCCTTTACATTGCCATGCGGGTATAAATATTTTTATTTCCTCCGACGATTAAAAAAAAACTGTATCTATAAAATCTAAATGTTTTATACTATGCCATTTGAGATTATGTAGTTATTTGGTATTGTAGGTTGCAATTTAAAGGATGCGTCAAAAATTAGATATAAAAGTTAAATTACATAAAATTAATTTAAGAAATAAAAGAAAAACAACAACCAAAAAAAAAAAATACCAGAAGAAAGAAAATTACTTTAAAACAAAACAAAACAAAACAACAGCAACAAAAAAAAAAAAAAAAAAAAAAAAAAAAAAAAAGAAAACAAAAAAAAAAATATAACAAAAAACAAAACAAGAAAACCCCAAAAAATTAACCAAAAAAAAAAAACAACAAAAAAAAAAAAAAAAAAAAAAAACAAAACAAAACAAAAACAAAAAGCAAACAAACAAACAAAGAAAAAAAACAAAACAAACAGTACGTGAATGTTTGTTTCAATTTTTGGAATCGCCATCTCTTGGCCGCCCTTTCTGTACAAATCACAAGAGCTGACTCTCTTAAAACATTTAAGTCTGCACCGAAATTTTATCTAGTTATCTAATCATAACAGTTTGAGGACTGAGTCTATAAAATCTAAACGGTTTAACGCATATATTATTCTTCAATTTCACATTCAAAGCAGTTCCCGTGTGCATCTTCATGCGAGTTTCTAGATTAATTGAGCCTATAGAAACTGACTGAGAGACATATCTTCTGGATGGTCTTCAATCTACGTTTACTTATTTGCAGGTCTGATAACCCAAATCGTTATGGTCTCGTTGTAGTAATGGAAATATTCTCAAACCAACGCATAATATTTTTTATTACGACAATATTAAATAGGGCCCATATTAGGCTTCAACAGTCTTGACGCCACTTCCTTAGTAATGACGCGGAGTAACATAGCAACTGGTTCTAAACTATCGGACCATTGGCATTTGATCCCACTCTCAAATTTAATCTTCATATTAATTATATAATTAAAAGAGCAAATAAGGTGGTTGGAATTATTAAACGAAGTTTCTCTCATTTCGATTGTACTATCTTTTTAAAGTTATTTAAGACTTTAGTGAGGCTCACTTTGTAGTATGTCAATTGCATATGGAGCCCGACGTATAAAAGACAGTCCATACCCGTGCAGAACATCCAAAGGAGGGCCACTAAGTCTCGCTGAATTGCATTATCTGTCTTATAAAGAAAGATTAGAGCGCCTTTCACTTCCTTCTTTAACGTACAGAAGACTTAGTGATCTCATTCAAATTTACAAGATCGTACACAAGATTGACAACTTGGATTCTAGGGAGTTCTTCAAATAAGCGGTTTTGACGTTAACAAGAGGTGGGGTCTTCAAAATCTTCAAACACCCACGTTCGACTTCAATGCGTGCCCACTCTTTAATTTTCTGGACCGTAGATATTTGGAACTCTCTCCCCGCCTCTTCAAAATCTCCGATAAATGTCAAAGTTTTTAAGAACTGTGTTCATAAGGGATTATAAAGTTTGAATTCGATGAGTAATTTATGTTAGTTTTATAATTGATTTCTTGTACTTTACAACTTACTAATGCATATTGATTTTTTTATCACTGTGACAGGGCAACAACGGCCACACTATTGACCTATTTTAGCTCTTATTAGGTTTTGTATTGTATATTGCATTGGAACTAAGTTCAGTCATCATAAAACATTTTATTTCTTTCTCTACAAGAAAACGTAAAGCAAGTCTTTGTATTTTTTCATGTCATCTAAACCACCCGATATAATGATGTTTTGACGCGATGGATCATGTACAACAATTGTATTGATTCAATTATGAAACGTTCTCAATACCATCAGAAGTTTATAATTGTCGATTTTTCCTTTACATTGCCATGCGGGTATAAATATTTTTATTTCCTCCGACGATTTAAAAAATACTGTATCTGTAACATCTAAATGTTTTATACTATGCCATTTGAGATTATGTAATTATTTGGTATTGTAGGTTGCAATTTAAAGGATGCGTCCAAAATTAGATATAAAAGTTAAATTAGACTCTCTACTCTACATAAAATTAATTTAAAAAATAAAGGAAAAACAACCAAAAAAAAATTACCAAAAGAAAGAAAATTACTTTAAAACAAAACAAAACAAAGCAACAGCAAAAAAAATAAAAAAAAATAAAAAAAATAAAAACAAAAACAAAAAAAAAATAACAAAAAACAAAACAAGAAAACCCCAAAAAATTAACCAAAAAAAAAAAAACAAACAAAAACAAAAAACAAACAAACAAACAAAGAAAAAAACAAAACAAACAGTACGTGAATGTTTGTTTCAATTTTTGGAATCGCCATCTCTTGGCCTCCCTTTCTGTACAAATCACAAGAGCTGACTCTCTTAATACATTTAAGTCTGCACCGAAATTTTATCTAGTTATCTAATCATAACAGTTTGAGGACTGAGTCTATAAAATCAAAACGGTTTACCGCATATATCATTCTTCAATTTCACATTCAAAGCAATTCCGGTGAGCATCTTCATGCGAGTTCCTAGATCAATTGAGCCTATAGAAACTGACTGAGAGACATATCTTCTGGATGGTCTTCAATCTACGTATACTGATTTGCAGGTCTGATAACCCAAATCGTTATGGTCTTGTTGTTGTAATGGAAATATTCTCAAACCAACGCATAATGTTTTCCATTACAACAATATTAAATAGGGCCCATATTAGGCTTCAACAGTCTTGACGCCACTTCCCTAGTAATGACGCGGAGTAACATAGCAACTGGTTCTAAACTATCGGACCAACAGCGGATGCCTTTATGAAATACCCCAGAGGAGAAAAACATTATAAATCTGATCATGTTTTGCCTTTTATACATTCTGATCACATACATGTGAAAAAGTTCTAGCCAGCATGAAGAGTAAAAATTATCGATTTTCTTTGCTTAGAACCAAGCTACTCTATGCTGGGCGGACGTGACATCAGACTATTGAATCCAACTGCGCTCGGTTTTCAGACCTGCTAATAGGTGCACGAAGACTTCAACACACTTTAAAAACTTTCTTTCAACTTTCTTGAGGATATGGAAACGGGTTTCTTTCAATGCCATTGCAAAGTGGGTGGGGCCGCAAAAGAGAAATCCGGTGAATTATTAGGAGGACAGGGTAGAAAACACAACTTTACACAATAAAAAATTAAAATAATAAAATTCCCTTTATTCATCCCATAGTGGTCTATGGTCTATTCCAAGGGATGACTTGAATAATCCAGGCGTTAGCCGCAGTGCAGCGCCGCAAATAGAGCTAGAGCGAGGTGACTTGCTCAAGGCCCCACAGCGCACCGGCGGGTAATCAAACTCGGTACCTTTCGGGTACGAAGCAAAACCGTACCGCTGAGCCACGCTGCGCCCCCTGCGCCACAAGAAGTGCTCTATGAGGCACTTCATCGTTTTAAAAGCAAACTTGCTTCGATGGGATATTAAGAAATGAGACTCACAAACACACCAAAAAAAAAAAAAAAAAAAAGAGTTAAAAAATTAAATTGGCAAAACGATCTTGATGTATTTTCTTCGATCCGTTTGCATAAACGAGTGATGCTCTTGTTTGCTTTCCGAAAAGCACACCATGTTCATAACCCGTGCGTTATCGTCGGTGCAGATGCAATCGACTCGGGCCTGAAATTCACTTATGCAATAGTTGAATACTTTTGTCATAGCCTAATTATTATTGTGCGGCTTTGTAGTCTTGTGATATGACACTAACTTTCGGATCGGAAGGTCCTGGGTTCGAGCCTCGCTCGGCACATAGTTGAGTCCTTGGAAAAGGCTCTTTACTCACATGCTCTCCTCGTAATCAGGTGTAAAATGAGTACCTGGCCGTTAACAGCGTTGTCTATGTTGGAAAAAAATTGTAATGTCGCCTAACATGAGTCATGTCTCGTTCTACATGTTACATGTTGCTGTTGGTCAGGGATCCCCAGTAAAGCGTGTAAAGCGCTTTGAGCACGCTTGGTGGATATTGCGCTATATACAAGCTCAAGTTTCCCCCCCCCCTTCTAATCCAGTTGTGTGTGTGTGTGTGTGTGTGTGTGTGTGTGTGTGCGCGCGCGTGTGTGTGTGTTTGTATTTTGTATTATGTTCTGATGTTTGTTGTAAAGCACTTTAAACTTTGAACTACTACTATTATTATTATTATTATTATTATTATTTATTATTATTATTATTATTATTATTATTATTATTATTATTATTATTATTATTATATTATTATTATTATTATTATTCATTATTATTATTATTATTATTATTATTATTATTATTATTATTATTATTATTATTATTATTATTATTATTATTATTATTATTATTAAATTCTATATAATTTTTAAATTCTCTAGTCCTTATATAGGGAATATGAGAGCGAATCCCACCCTCTTCACCGGAACAAACGAATGATTTACAAAGATGGATATGGGAAGTGGCCGAAGGCTATTGTGCCCTATGAATTCGCTACCGATTCTCGTTCTCGTAAGTCCCAACACACTTTTTATCGATAGGAGTATTTGACCACGATTTAAAAAAAATTATTATGGTGTAGGAATTGGCTTAATCGCATTCTAACAAAACCACTATCTCGTACCAGCATAGTGCATTGATACATTGCCTATGCGTGCACTGATACATTGCCTATGCGTGCACCGATACATTGCCTATGCGTGCACCGATACATTGCCTATGCGTGCACTGATACATTGCCTATGCGTCCACTGATACATTGCCTATGCGTGCACTGATACATTGCCTATGCGTGCACTGATACATTGCCTATGCGTCCACTGATACATTGCCTATGCGTGCACTGATACATTGGCTAGGCGTGCACTGATACATTGCCTATGCGTGCACTGATACATTGCCTATGCGTGCACTGATACATTGCCTATGCGTGCACTGATACATTGCCTATACAGAGCTGCCTACATGAAATTAGTTTCCAAGGGAAAAATAAGAAAATTACTTTAAATAGCTTTGGAAATGAATTATTTGCCCTCAGCATGGTCTAAAAATGCTACAAAGTCCTGAATATAGGTTCTAAGAAGCTAAACTTTCCTTTTCAACAAGATTTATTGAGTCAAAGAGACCTATGCAGCTTTGTAGCTGCATAGATAAAAATTTGTATACGATTTTTTCTGAGTACTATTGCTCAAATATCCAAATGTATTGCAGTTTTATTTACAGTTTTATGTTTTGAGCAGTCGAAGAGTCATGTAAAATATGGTGTGTTCAAAAGTATTACAACCAAGTGGAAGAATATGAGCATAATAAGAAAAATATATGTTTATTAAAGTAGAGGCGTGAAATTAATGAAATGATAATCAGTTTGTTAATTCGTGAAAGTAATGTTTAACCAGGCAAATGCCGTACTCTGGAAAATCATGTATTCAAAAATTAGGCCAGAAAACTCGTCCTTCAAATATCGATCGATTTAAGTGACCATCATCTTCGCGAAGTCCCAGGCTTGAGATTTTATGCCAAGATGATGGTCCTTTAAATCGATCAATATTTGAAGGACGGGATTTCTGTCCAGATATTTAAATACATGTTCATCCAGAGTACAGTAGTTAATTGGTTAGTACCACGTGACCAACAATAGATATAATGTTTGCGCAGATTTAACGAACATTGAGAAATATAAACAGCTCAAAGCGCAAGTTATGACGCATACAATTAATTGACAATGCTTATAAAAATATCAGAGATTTTTCCGTAAATAATACGTTCCTTCTTCTCCCGAATTTAGTTAGCTATGCACCCGGATACCGCAAAATGATGGCCCTAATAGAAGACAGAACATGTTTGAGGTTTCCCTCCTGGAATGCAAGTGTGTATGAGATTTACGGTCTTGAACATCGAAGTCGATTACGTTTCAGACAGGGAAACGGGTAATAAACACACTTTATTATGTTCCTTTAGTAAAACCTAATTTAAAATACAATTGAATACACATTTCCCACCGTCAATCAATTGTTTTTGAAGATAAAATTAGTACGATTGACTCTTCTAATAAAAACAAAACAAAAACAACAACTGTAAATAGCAGAATAGAAACAATTTATTGATGGCATGTGTTTAAATGGGGGTCCCGATAGCTCAGTTGTCGCTTCATATGTAAAGGGACCGAGATCGATCCCGGGAAAATACTACTACTACTACTACTACTACTACTACTACTACTACTACTACTACTACTACTACTACTACTATACTAATATAATAATAATAACAATAATATATAATATAATAATAATAATAATAATAATAATAATAATAATAATAATAATAATAATAGATAATAATAATAAATAATAATAATAATAATAATAATAATAATAATAATAATAATAATAATATAATAATAATAATAATAATAATAATAATAATAATAATAATAATAATAATAATAATATAATATATATAATCATTCTTTCTTTATTTTTCTTCTTCTTCTTCTTCTTCTTCTTCTTCTTCTTCTTCTTCTTCTTCTTCTTTTCTTTTTTCTTATTCTTTTTTTTACTTTTTTTATTATTTTTATTATTATATTATATATATAGTAGTAGTAGTAGTAGTAGTAGTAGTAGTAGTAGTAGTAGTAGTAGAGCTTTAATAGAGCTTTTATGTAGAGCAATATCCACTAAATGTACTCAAAGCGCTTTACAAAGGGTACCTGACCAACAACAACAGTAATAGTTCTGTTGTTGTTTTAGTTACCGTAGAAAAAGCAGTAGAAATTTTGTAGTTGAAGTATAAGTAGTTACAGGAGTTTACATGCCTTTTTAAAAAATGATTTTAAAAATATTTCAGCTGTGTTACTGACTCTACTGGTATACGGTGGTGGGGCCCTGTTACGATCTCTTGCTGCAGTACGGTAAATAAAAGCACTTCTTACATTCAATTTCTATTATGCAGACCTTAGGGTGAAAAAGAAAGTATATATAACCCCCCCCCCCCCTTCCACCTTTTCCATTACAAAGTGATAAGAAAGTATCACAATAACTATGTCCTACAATATTTGGTAGTTAATTCAACAAGCTGGCAATGGATAGAAAAAAAAATGTCAGTCTCTCTTGGGCATAGGGGTAATAATAATAATAATAATATAATAATAATAATAATAATAATAAATAATAAAATATAATAATAATAATAATAATAAAATAATAATAATAATAATAATAATAATATAATAATAATAATAATAATAATAATTAATAATAATAATAATATAATAATAATAATAATAATAGATTATGTCCATAATATGAATTTATTATATACATGTTAAAATTATATGAATAATATAAAATAAAGATATTTATTGTCCTACTAATTCATTGTCATTTGTTCACTGTTCTTATATCTCTTACATACTATCACTCTCTCTCTCTCTCTCTCTCTCTCTCTTCCTCTCTTCCCCGAGACGGTGTGTGAGACGGTGTGTAGACGGTTAATCATTGTAAATTTTATAGAAGTCGGCTTTAAACCTTAATAACACTGAATAATGAAAAGAAAATGGCTTCGTAATTTAGACTGAAGAAGAATTGTGGATATTAAAATTTTATTTTTCACAATTGTCCTTCCGTTTTCAAAAGTCAGTTTCTAATTTTTGTAAGGCTTCATAAATTAGAAAGGTTTTCCAACGAGTCTTTGACATAGAAGTTGAGATTTTTAGTTGTCCTTATATCGAAGCCATCACGTGGCTTTTCTTATTTGACAAATCGCGGTGGTTGTCTAGAAAATAATGTCAAAGATGCTGTAACTCATTAAAATTTCAGATTTTTTAATTCTGTGGAATGGTTTGAAATCTTCATTCCATTTTCAATTTGTGTAAATCGTTAGAAGTATCTAAAGCTCTTGAACTTATGAATGTTTCGAAATCAAAACAAAAATGACAGTTGTCTTGCAAAAGTGGCCGAAAACCAGAATATTTTCATCAATGCACACGAAAAAGAAAGCTTTCAAATGATAATACTATGAGTTATAAGCAAGTGTAGAGGTGCAGCCATTTATTTGCTGATGGCCAAACTAGTTTAGTGGATGAGTTTATAGCAGGGCCCATTGGTTGTGTCAGTTTAAATGAAAGCATCGAACAAGTCAATAATTTCATCGGCAATGTGAGAAAACTTCATATTCTTGACATTGCAATAATCTTCTTAATTACAAAGCCATCTACTCGCATTAATTGTGCAAAATGAGTGAGGTTTTCAAAAAATGTCTGTTTTCCGTGCAGTTAGCTTTAATTTGGGAGATGTCTGACAATCTCCACAGGTAAATTATTCGTTTCGTTGGTTTATTGGTGGTGCCAAAAACTGCTGACTCATGACCTCCGAGGCCCTGTATCGCTGTGCACGTTTGCACCGTCTCGGGGTCATTTGTTAAATATAGGTCCAATATGGATGATTTACGAGTTGGGTTAGGTTAATCTGTACCAAGACCATGCCATTGAAAGTATCCAAAAATATCTGACTGATTTGTTTGGGGTTATTATCGCCTACTATCTCACTGCTATCCTAGTTGATGTAATGTTAAAATCTAACTTCCAGCATAGTGGTACAGATGCCTTGTTTTTCTAATATTGCATAATTCCAAATACAACAGCCAGGTCCCTATACGACGCAGATGATTTGCACTGGGCATGGGCGGCTCCCGATTTTACAATAGAGCGATTCATGGCCCTTTCACTTTTTATGAGGACGCTTTTGATCGTTCGTCCGACAAAAATACACACACCACCACCTTTAGTGTTTGTTTCTCTGTCTCTACGATAACTGACAACTCTTATAATCGTCGGGAAAAAGCAGTTCAGTGTCCAAAATGTCCTTATGGAGCCATGTTACTGTTCCTATTACTATGTCTGGCTTTGTTGTTACTAATAATACGGGAAACTCGTTTTGTTTATGACTTTGGAAATTTATTGTTACTATAGTTGGCTGGGTTTTCTTGTTTCGGGTTCAACGGTTTAGAGTTCACATCGAGTAAAATATTTCGTCTACTATCGGATTCTCCTTGAATGCAGCGATTTATATCTACTTTGTTATTGTTTATGGTGAGACCGGATGAACTGTTGGCGAATCGGATGGGGGAGTCACAATTGGGGAAGGAGATCCGGACCGCATATTATGTTTTTGTTTATGGTTTGTTCCTCCTATTTCCCTCTCCTTGTTTTCTTTACCTTGAAAACATTATAATTTGTTCTCAGTAACGTGGTTTAAATGCATTTATCGCTGTTTAGGTTTGGTTTTAAAGAAGCACAGTAGCATCACATAGAACTGGTGAAATCCCGATAAAAATCCATAAGTGAAATAAATATTATTCCAAGAAAACACCAGAGCTCGTTTGTGTGTGTGGCTTCCCAGCACAACAACAAGATGTCAAATATCGATCGATTTAAATGACCCTCATCTTGGCAAAACCCCTTAAACATGGGAATTCGCCAAGTTTTGCCAAGATGAGGGTCATTTAAATCGATCGATATTTGAAGGACGGGTTTTCTGGCCAAATTTTTAAATACGTGTGTGATTTTCGAGTGTGCGGCAGTTAACTGGTTAATGCACAGAATGGATATTCATGATTCATATTTCAACATATTTGTTGGATGTCCTTTGCTTCCTACTTGACAGAGTGCTTACTTTGCTTTCGCAACAACAAAAAAACGATGAAAAATGAATACGTAAAAATGTGCTTGTGAGAGTGTCCGTTTCACCGCTTCACGACTTGTGTTGCCCGGGAAGAAAATATTCCAGTATTCTTCATGCACACTGTGCGTGATTTGAAAACTTACATTCTGTTTAAATCTATGCTAAACTTTGACACAATCAGGACCAAAATGTTCTATTTTAACATCAAAATAATGCAGCATCGTTACCTTTGTTTCATGTGTACAATGGACCCCGCTTGTATTTGGAATTATGTAATAGATTATGGCAATTTTGGTCTCAGTGCGACAATAAATGCCTTGAAAGAAAAATCCTATTCCAGTACATTCTCTCTTTTTTTGACAGTTTGCGTGCTTGCATGAAATTGGTCACGCCATTGGGTTTTCACATGAACAAAACAACCCAAACAGAGATGGATGGGTAAGAGCTAACTGGAACGAACTTAAAAGTAAGTATTTAAACAGCCAGTAAAATATTTTTTTTTTCATCTTGCATTCACAATCAAGTTTTCTCTTGTCAACGCTGTTGACATGTTGTAGTCCTTCAGAGCCAAAAGATCCATTGAGCCGGTGTTTATCCCGGTTT
>NC_088365.1:32791340-32806340 GCF_034508935.2 Berghia stephanieae
TATATTAAAAAAACAAACAACGCTTTTGAATCACACGAGATACATCAGTGTGCTCGTCGCATTGAGAATTGAAAAATGAGATATAATCAAGAAAACCGACCGGAAAATAAAGAAACTATCATTAAATTAAAAAAATTGAGCAATATTTTTTTCAAAATCAATCTACTAGAAAATTTTTTTATTTCTAAACCTATTTTTGTGAAACAAAGATAAATGTTCTCCTTTTTGCAAGCTGTTCAACAATGTGGTTTTCAAATTTATCGTATACGTAATCATTTGGAAGCTCCCGAGAAAGGTATTTTTGTGTAATCTCTTTCACACACACCGCGCGCACAACACACACACAACACAAAACACACACACACACAAACATATACAAACAATACATAAACAATACCCACCCCTGGTCATTTATTGCCTATATTATTGATGTTAATATATACATCCCATGCTGATTGTCACTACCCCCCCCCCCCACCCCCCAACCATTTCCACCATCCAAGTACCAGCGGCCTTTTCTCTTTGATTCCTTATCATGGTCTACCCGAAGCCCAACACCTCGATCGATTGTGGTTCAACCCCCCCCCCCCTCCCCCCTCCCCCCTCCCCCCACCTTCGCCCGTAATCAATTTATAATTTTCTCTCTGTATAGAGCGCCACGTGCACAGTTATATACTATTGAATGACACTGACCTTGCCCCTCCCCTAACACAAGCCAACAGCAACCCAAGCTATCCTCTATCACGTGACCTTAGATCCGATGCTGCATACCGCTTGAGAGTCTTCACTATCCAGATCTCGTTCATGGTCACGTGAGAAGGCTATATCCGTTCGGGTTCGGCGTTCGGCGTCTCGTTCGACCCGATTTCGTTAAAAGCCTAATATTACCCACGATAATATAGATGAATCATCTCTCATTCGTCTTTAGTGGTTCATTCATTGTGTTTTGTTGACAAAAGGGAAACCCAAAACGTCAATATTATCTGTCCTTGCTAATTAAATCGAAGCTTCCATTCTATTTGACTATTTTTTATTGATCACGTAGCCTCAGTGATATACCATTTGCACATGTGATCTGTAATCAGAAGGTCTGACGATCAACCTCAGGCGAAGAAAGTTAATCTTTTGAAATGATTTGTTATGTAATTTTCTTCTTCTTCTTCTTCTTCTTCTTCTTCTTCTTCTTCTTCTTCTTCTTCTTCTTCTTCTTCTTCTTCTTCTTCTACTACTACTACTACTACTACTACTACTACTACTACTACTACTACTACTACTACTACTACTACTACTCTTGCTTTGTCTTGCACTGTTTCATGCCCACTTTTTCATATCTTTATTCTACATTAATAGACTCTTTACGAAATCGTACCGATCGACGAGATACGAGGAAAAAGTTACCCGGATATAGCCTTCTTACATCACATCTCGACGCCATGAACGAGATCTCGGTAGTACCGATGCTGCATATCTTTGAGAGCCTTCATAAAAGGCGGTACACCTTCAAAGGATACGGTTGACAGAAAGTGACGAGTGGTTGTGTAACACCAAAGCCATGTGGCTTGGACCACGAGGTTTTGTATGTAATGGTTGCGTCACTGTCTCAACGCTCATGAATTAATTAGTAAGGCTGGACTCGAAATCTAAAAACGAAATTTGTGTTTTAAAATCTATTGAGTACATCAGCGTGTTCGTCTCATTAAGATGTAAAGAATGAGAAAAAAAATCGGCCGATAAATAAAAAAGTTGCTTAAAAAGCTAAACTATACAAATGCAATTTTTAAAATCAATTTTATTCGTAAAATAGTTGGTTTTCAACCGATTTTTCTGAAATAATAACCAATGTCCTTTTTAAAGCTAATTTCAGCAATGTGACTTTCAAATTCCTCAGATCTATATTTTTTATTTTTATATTTCAGCTATTAAACCTACTCAAAAAGGTGTTACATTTTTTGCATAACAATAGCGTAATACATGGACGGCGAGTAGAGTCTGATTTGAGAGCCTGTGATTGGTTGAAGACTTCGGGCGCTCGACTCACAATTCTATTTTTGTTTTATTTACCAACCATTTTTCTTGGTGCTAAATTATACAAAGTAAGAATTTCGCATCTGAAAAAACAACTCGGAAGTTCCTATCTTTCTATGACAATAAAATTGATACCACGATTGACACAATTGGCCCACAAATAAGGGAGTTATAAAATATTCATAATCATTTTTTAAGTTACAATCATTGTCATCAAAGTCATTTTTTATGTTTGTCCGATTTTTACCAAACAAAGTGCAATGTCAACGAGTTACACCTGCGAATGAAGAAAAATGATCAATTTCTACAACATATTTTATTTTCATCGCAAAATGATAAATATCAAAGCACACTTGACTTATTCCTGTTTTCATCTTCTAAAGGCAGGCTCTCCATCTTCGTTCTGAATTGTTGTGACGAGAGAACGGGAAAGAAAATTTGATCACGTGATCGTTCGTACAACTTGACGAGTGCAATCGTTAACTTGGTATTGTTTAACTTTCACGAGGCCTCTGGCACAATCTGTTAGATTGACTCACAAAAAGAAACTGAATTCCTGCCGTGCTTCATCATGTCCCAGAGGGGGTTGAAAGTTCAAACATTCCATTATCATACTATAGATCATTATGGTTAAATTCTTCTTCAACTCTACCAACTCCGTTCAATTGAATCAAATCAGCAATATGATCTTTATACCTTGTAAAAATGGTAGGATTAATAAATGAATGAAGGAAAAGGTGTTTTAACCGTGTTATGTTTGATAGAAGTATGTAAATGGATCCTCATTTATGTTCTTTTAAAAATCTCATTATTTCCAGTTTATCCATAGCTGAAATCAGTTAGGGAAGTTTATTATAGCTTTTATTTGACATAGGTTTAGTCATCGCTGATATGATGTGACTCCACCGACGTATACTTATATGAAGGTCAGATATCCGAACACAATCATGGGCCTAGTTTAACATTGTTGTAATTGACAATAATTTGTGTCATTTTTAAAGATCTCCATTACAACAATGGGCCCACAATAAATTGAGTTATCAAATAAGTATGCGTCTTACTCCACATACCAAAAGTAAAAGGTCAATACAATTATTAAGCGTCATCGATGTCTAGTCTGCAGTTTAATTATAAACGAATGCAGTCATTTAGTTCAGTCATTGGCAAAACTAATCACAAGGAGTTTTTGTAGGGAACATTATATTTGATTATTGAAAGAAAATGATACATCTACACCACGACTTACAGAAAGATTTGTCTCTGTGATTCATAGTCATCACCGATTTGCTTAGATTCCCAAAGTATCTTGCATAGAAGCGCACCCCACCGAAAGCGTTTGGCATGATCCCTTTTACATTGTATAAATTGGGGATACTCCAGCTGTATATGATGCATCTCGTCGATTCAACGCACTGATATTCTCAATAAACAGGGTACAGATATGAAAAGGTGTGTATAAAACACTGCCAGACAAAACAGAGACAAAAATACAAGAAAAAAATACCAGCCCTAATAATCAGCCTAGATACCTCGAGTGGGGATCGAATCTCTGACCTCCTGATTACCAGTACGAATGTCTTATCATTACACCACAGAGGTTAACCTCCGTATATTTTGGGATGGCATTTTCTCTTTTATTTTTCTCTTTGCTTTGTCTAGCATTATTTCATACACACCATTTCAGATCTTTATCTTACACGAATACCTGCTCCTTAATTTGTTACTTCAATAAACAATGGTAGTTTCGGCTTGATGGCTGTAACAAGGCATGATAGATACTTGACTTTATCTGTTTTTATTTTAAACAGACTTCGATATGAGCTCCTTCCAGTACAAAGTCACAACAGAGAGCTCCAATGGGCAATTGCCAAAGTGAGTATACAACCAAGACACGGTAAAGATATACATCTGCTGTCAAAATCGAGGTTTTAATACGGATCCATCTCCATTACCTGTAGACAAAGAATTTGCACTCATCAAAAGAGGCTCCAAGTGCCAATCCCTTATAGGTACGTCATGCATCTATTATTATTATTATTATTATTATTATTATTATTATTATTATTATTATTATTATTATTATTATTTATTATTATTATTATTATTATTATTATTATTATTATTATTATTATTATTATTATTATTATTTATTATTATTATCCTATTCTATTCACCTCCATGTCCCTACTTTCTAATTATCTCTCTCTCTCTATCTCTCTCTCTCTGTCTCTCTTTATCTCTATCTCTCTCTCTCTCTCTCTCTCTCTCTCTCTCTGTAATATTGCCCAACAGGCGTCATGTCTTGTCTTTCATGTTAAGTTTGCCGTTGGCTTGGGACCTTGTAAAACCCTTTGAGCTCGTTGAGTGGATAATGCCCTATATAAATGTTCTTACTTGAATTTTTAGTGTAGACATATCTTAGGATTTCCATCACTTTACCATCTTAATCATTTCTTTGTGACAACAGGAATTATAATTTCTAGTTCCCCTATCCAATTATTTCCATTATTATCATCATTAACAATTTTATCAATTCTATTTATTTCTTAAAAGGTCTGCATTCCAAGGAAGAATCATTCACTATTGCTAGCTCAGATGAGATCCAAGCAACTGGGGTGGCATCTGGGTGGTTAAACTCGAACAAAAAGTCATTGACAGTACCATTGTGTTATTACCGGCCTGCTAAAACTGGTCAGTCATGTGAAACATATTCAAATGAATGTCGCCATTTATAAAGCACTTGTCTATGTTTACAAAAAAAGTCAGGCCAAGTTTTTAAACTGATAATTATTTGATTCGCCAAGGATGAAACGTTAACTCTTTCCTTACCGTTATTTTTCCCCGAAACTCAAACCCACCCAAAATAAAATTGATTATTACACTCAAAAGGAATTATACATGCTATACATAATTTTGTTCATCAAAACAAACTATCCATAACAGCATAAATATAACAAAAACAATCTTTAAACTTTGTGATGAACAAAAGAAATATGAATGCGAAAAATGTTGGGTTGTATGGTAACAAATGTGACGCTTTTCCTGTAGTTGGTACGGCGAGGGTTAAAACAAATTAATATACTACACATCGCCTCAAAACGGTTTTATGTTGGGATGCTTTAGATGCAAAAAAAACAATGTTTTCTGAATTATTGCGACTTCTCATTCATTTAACGAGGATTTATATATTGTTATGCTGATGTAATTTAATTTACTCTCCAATTTCAGACTGCGGAGGTTCAATTACATTAAGCAAATCCAATCCAGAGGCCACCATTGAAATGAGCGGCAAAGGACATCCCGATTTAGAGTGTACATGGATTATCAAGGTGAGTTGGCCATGACCATAGAAATGTATATACATAACGATTATGTATAAAAGCAATCAAGGTGACGTCACTCAACTCTTTCTTTTAGTTTTTAGACATATATTTATGTGATTAGTTCTCACTAAATTCTATTAATCAGACTATTTAAATGATTAAGGTTACACAGTTTTGTGCGTTGGTATGTTGTATCTGTCTGACAGATGTGAATATTTTAACTAAACGCACATCATCAATCATTCACGTACTGCAATCAGATTCTAAAACTAGCATTAATATGAGTAATAATGAGCCACCAAATATGTGACTTATCGTCTCAAAACAATATTATGTCGGGATGAATCGGGCCACGAAAGTGACTTTAGGATTAAAATGGTAGAAAATATTAATTATTGAGTGTTTGCAATGCAAGAAATTTGTATTTATTCTCCACGATAACGAATAGAAATTAATCCCTGGTTTCATATTAAAAAATTGTGTCCTTAAATTCAATTTTCAGCACTGGGGTAATCTCGATATAAGACGATTTTGAGACGATGGGTTACATATGATTTTGCGAAATTAAGGAGCAGCACTGATGTGAGATAAAGATCTGAAAAATGTGTATAAAAAGCGTGCCCTCAATGTGAGGATTATATAGGCCTTAAAAGTGTCCCACCGATAATCAGCCAGTCGAGGAAGACTGATTTTTGGGGGATGTTTTTTTCTTCTTGTATTTTCTTTCTTGTTTTGTCTGGCGCTGTTTCATAAACACCTTTTCAGATCTTTATGGCCACATATGTTACAATCATTTGTCTTGTAAATAAGTATATCATGCAGACCACCATGCATTTGATATGGAGTATCTCACAGGTCATGACGAGGGGGTTTAATTGCGTAGGTGGAGTGAGGTCTTCCTTACTCTCCTTACGCCATTGAACTTAAAAATTAATCTTAGTAACCGTATTAAAAACAAACAAACGTGTTAAAGAAATGTTGGTGAATAATTTCAATTGTGACATCATCCCATGCCGGGCTTTCCCTCGCAATTGGTTTCCAACCAGCATATTGTGAGCAAAAAGATAAAAATCGTAGAATACAAGTGTGAGACATTGAGTGGGACGCATGATGGTCGGCCTCTACCATCTACGCATTTACAAGCAAAAGTCCGAAGCGACCGATCGTATTTACAATTTTCTTGGGCCGTCATATCGATGGACCGGACGTGTATGGCAGCCTTTACATTGCAGCCTGGAAACTCAAGATCAGGCGACCCACATTGTGACTGAATGACCAAGGCAATCCAGACCCCACACCTCCCACACCTCCTGATGAGTACACCTCCAGCTTCTCCCATACGAGCACGAATCAGAAACGCTGGATCGCAGCCTTACCTATCGGGTACATCTCGAAGGAGTTGCCCGGAAGATAGAGAAACGCAACAGTCTTCTGATGAAACTGGTGGGATCAACTGGGGGTGCTAGTCAAGCGCTCCTGGGGACGTCCGTCCTGGCATTTTGCTATTCCACCGCGGAGTATTGCGCTCCAGTGTGGGGTAGAAGCAAGAACGTTGAGACGGTAGATGTAAAACTTTGCAAGACGATTGCAAACAACTGGCTGAATAAGATCAAAGAGAGAGAGAGAGAGAGAGAGAGAGAGAGAGAGAGAGAGAGAGAGAGAGAGAGAGAGAGAGAGAGAGAGAGAGAGAGAGAGGGAGGGAATGGGAATATCCCTCTCAAGCTCATTGGACGGTGCCTCTGTTTCGAGATGAAATAAGTCCCGGCAACCCTTGTACGTAGCTTCCCTGACTTCGAACAGAGCTGCATATACGAGATGGAAGTCGTTTGAGATGAAATCAATCCATCGAGGGGGCTGGGACATCGACTCCTGGAAACTGGGGGAGAAGTTGCCAGGCTTTTCCGTCAGCAAGAGGAGGCATTGGGTGGCAGCCAATCGGTTTCGGTCGTGAACCTGCATTCACTTCATCAGTGGGGGCTTGCTATCTGTCGAACAGGTTTAAGGGTGATCGAAAGCAGAACAGATAGGAACGGTATGCAAATAATTTCTATTTCAAACCGCCATGAGGTAGCGCCTAGACATTATTTTTTTAAAAAGCACCCTGCATTCTGCATGTCTCGCGTATGTGTTCAGTGCTGCCTTTGGATAAGAACCCCTTTTGAAGCGCCTAGAGCTCATCAAGAGGAAAACGCGCAATATAAATTCACGTTTTATTCATTTTAAAAGTATCTAATAGAAATATTTGTATTATAAACATAAACCTTGATAAAATTATATGTAATGATGCATCCTCATTAAAAAAAAAAATTTTTTTCAACAGGGAGTTGACCCCAAATCAACTTTGGTTTTCAATTTTGAGGAACTCAATGTTAAGAAAAATGGAAGGTATTGTGACGATGCAGTTGAAGTTCGGCACTCCAGGATCGGAATGTATGGCTTAAAGTAAGTAGTTCTTTGCAAATTCGTTTGCATTTTTAATGCTCTTTTATTGATAAAACCTCTTAATGTAAAGAAAATAAATAACAACAGCAAGAACAAAAACAAAAAACAAACAAAAAACAAACAAAACAAAAACAAAAACTAAACAAAAATAAAACAAAAACAAAACAAAATAAAACAAAACAAACAAACAACCACCCCCCAAAGCCCAACAAAAACTTTTTAAAAAAATACTTAAGAATACAACGTTGGGACATGAATTATCCACAATCACGCTCGCATCCGACAAAATTCTTTCAGATCAAAATCTTCTTACTCTCTTTGTCTTTCTTTGGACCTTGTTAAGATAAAATAAATAATTCCATTCTTCGCCTCAAGACATCCTATATCGTTTTTTTACAACCCAGGGAGTAGTGGGATCTTATTCCTTTCAATTGTGCAAACCTCATTTCATTCTCAGTCCGAGCACATTTGCCCTGCTTTCCTTTTAGAAGCATATTATGCTTCTTCTCCAGTGACGAATCGTACTACCTGGAAATAGTGCTGTTTGTTTGTAGATTGCATTCTTTATTTCTTAAACCCGTCAAAATCCATTAACATTTTAAACAATATATTAATTGGTAATATACCTCTTCCGCCCAACTCAGGTATTGTGGAGAAAAGCCTGACCACTCCATTCGGTCTATCACAGACAAACTCCTGGTGAGGTTTTTTACCTATGGAAACTCCGAATCATCTTTCAAAGCTACAGTAAAAATGACCAGCTGTGAGTTTATATATATATATATATAATATATATATATATATATATTATATATATATATATATAATATATATGTACATATAAATAATATTATATATATATTATATATATTATTAATATATTAATATATATTGTATATATTTTTTTAATATTTAATTTTTTAAAAATTAATTAATTAATTAATTTTTTTTAAAAAACTGAAATGGTAATGTTTTATTCAATTAAAAGCAAAATATACAATATAGAATTTCTGTTATCCACAACTTGTAAAATTTGAAGAAAAGACAAAGACTGAGGTTTTCCAGACATCGGCTACCATGGCTTGCAATGCAGCCAAACGTTGTCAGATATTCTACAATCATAGGATTCAATACTCTGATGTCACGTCCGGCCAGCATAGAACAGATTGGTTCTAAACAAAGAAAATCGTTACTGTTTATTCTTCGTGCTGGCTATAACTTTTTCACATGTCATGTGATCAGAATGTATAAAATCAAAACATGATCAGATTTATGTTTTTCTCCTCTGGACACACTTTAATGCTCGTCGGAGATTTTTTTCATCAAGGCGTCCGCCATTGTTCCAATAGTTTAGAATCAATTATTAAGTTGCAATCAATTATTATGCGTCAATACGAGGGAAATGACCTCACGACTGTTGAATCATGTTCATGATTTCCTGACCAAAGCTATTTCTTTTGCTAAACAATAATTCATTAATTCATTACTCCACCCTTTACTTTATCACATTACCGTAATGAGGTCGTGATAAACATTGATCTACAACATAATGTTTAATCTCTATTACCATTATAAATTTTATTTAGAATAATCGCATTTATGTAAAGTTCTTGAGACTTAACCCAGAAAAGATTTTCTGTTGAGGCAACCACCCCTCATTTAGTCTATGATAATATTGAATAGCGCGACAAGGGCTTTTAATTTCTTCTTCTTCTTCTTTTCTTCCTCCTACTTATCATCATCATAACCTTCAAACTCCTCTTCCTCCTCCTCCTCCTCCTCCTCCTCCTCCTCCTCCTCATCATCATCATCATCATCATCGTCGTCGTCGTCGTCGTGATCATCATCATCATCATAATTGTCGTCGTCATCATCATCATCATCATCATCATGACACCCCTTTCCTCCTTGTTCATATTAAAATCGGGTCAGATAAATAATGAATTTTACCTGGAATTTAAGGAACACTTCGCAAATTCCCAGGTTTGAGAGGTTTTGTCAAGATTTAAGATGAGAGTCATTTAAAATGGACGAGTTTTCTGGCCAAATTTTTAAATGCGAGTCTTTCTGAAATACGACAGTTAACTGGTTAACAAGACATAATATAAACTTTACCCATTTGCTAATATTTCACTATAAATTCGATTTTCAGCATACGTAAAGCCGTTTTTAGAGGTTTAGCCTTATCTGATTTCACTTTAGACAGAACTTAAGAGTTTTAATGTCATAATGTGATATAGAATCAAATTCTCATACATGACCTTTTCCATATAATATTTCTCTCTCTTTTTTTGTGTGGAATGAATTTGGGACGACAGATGATGATATGTGTTACGACGTGGCTGGTGATAGAGGCCTGAGTTATGTCGGCCCAGTCAACTACACACGATTGTTTGAACCATGTCTTCCGTGGGCAGAGATGACGGAGTGTTATCATCACCCCTTCTTAGAAAAGTGAGTGTGAATTAAAGGGATTATTCACATTATCAATGCTGATGGAAAGATGTATTGAAGTAAATAAAGATCTGTATATGTGTTTCATCGACTATTCAAAAGCCTTTGATAAAGTACAACACGAAAAACTATTCAAAATTCTATCATCCTTGGACATTGATGGTAAAGATTTAAGAATATTACGGAATTTGTACTGGGAACAAGAAGCAGCAATGTGTGTTGACAACGAACTAAGCAGTTTTACACCTATTAGAAGAGGAGTTAGGCAGGGGTGTGTTTTGTCTCCAGATTTATTCAACCTCTATAGTGAAATGATATTAAGAGATATCGAACATAAGAAGGGGGTGTGTATTGGAGGAAAGAATGTAACAAATCTGAGGTATGCAGATGATACGGTTCTACTGGCAGAATCTGAACATGAACTACAAGAATTACTGGATGTTGTAGTCAGGAGTAGTGAAAATATGGGACTGGAACTGAATATATCTAAAACAGAATGTATGACGGTATCTAAAAATAATAACCCACCAGCCTGTGTAATAACAAGCAGAGGACAAACAATACAACAAGTTGAATGTTTCAAATATTTAGGCTTCAATGTAACATCCAATGGAAAATCAGATTGTGAAATAAAGAAAAGAATAGGTATGGCGAAGAATGCATTCAACCAGCTGCATACAATTATGAAAAACAGGAATATTAGCATGAAAACAAAAATCAAAGTCCTGGATTGCTATGTACTGTCTGTGCTGCTATATGGTTGTGAGAGCTGGACCATAAACAAGACCATGGTTAAAAGACTGGAGGCAGTGGAAATGTGGTTTTACAGAAGAATGATGAGGGTGTCATGGATGGAAAGGAAAAGAAATGAAGAAATTTTAGAAATGGCAAACAGAAAAAGATCACTGATAACAAAAATCATCAAACGCCAAATGGAATTTTTAGGACACATTATCCGCCACCCTGGTTTGGAAATACTCGCCTTGACTGGAAAGATGAATGGAAAAAGAATAAGAGGAAGACAAAGAATAACGTATTTGAAAGGGATAAGAACTTGGACAGATGAAGCTGAGAAAGGTGGCGCTGCTTTAATAGAATTGGCAAGAGATAGATCAGCTTGGCGGAAGATGACCTCCGACGTCTGCTTCAGATATGGAACTACATGAGATGAGTTCTTTTTTGTGTGTGCCCAAGTCCGGTTTGGCCTGAAGAGAGAGAGCATCAAAATTGTTGTTTATTCTTGTATTTTCCTGTAGCTCAGTAATTGCGTCTGTATATTTTACTGATACAATAGAAATATCAACCGATTCTAGATCACTGGCCTTTCTGATGAAAATGGTACCTAACTTTTCAAGTTTTCGATCACAAAACTAATATCTTTGTCCCTGCACTAGAAAACGGGTATCAATACTGAAAACCACTTTTTTTCCTGCCATCTGTGCTTCCAAACTTGTATTACTTGTTTCACTGATATCATTCTTTATCATTGCTCATGTTAAGAGTTATTTCTTTACTGGGTGACCTACCGCAAGAAGATATCTTCTGACAGTGCTGGATGAAATAGACACACCATGCTCACTAGGTGCTTGTCAGAGCCCATGACACAAGTACACACACACTCTCTCTCTCTCTCTCTCTCTCTCTCTCTCTCTCTCTCTCTCTTTCTCTCTCTCTCTCTCAACAAAGCATCATCTCGAGGCGCTTTTCTTTTTTTTTTTCGACCACAATCACCGTTCCTTTTTGGACTGTCACTGCCAGTGCCTTTGTTCTGTTTTGAAATGTAACCCACTGTGGATTTGCAATTGCAAAATCCCTAAAGCTCATTGTTGTGTTTTATTTCAAGTATACCTACTTGCTATATTTTCTGGTGAGGTATCCTCCAGGAAACACTTTTATGAATGTCTACAAATGACTTGGAAAAAAGATGTTGATGCATATTAACACTTGTAATCTGGCTGCCGAAGGACACTCACATAAAAAATTGTTGTTGTTCAAAACAATGCATTCATAATCAGTGCTAAATGTGCCCAGGAGCGTCATAGAAAACCCTACTCTAACTCTAATTGATCCAGGTTAGTGCCATTATATCTAGTCCAAAGGGCAATTATAAGTAAAACTACACCACCTGCCCTTATTAATTTGCACAAGGGTATGTATTATATGGGACAAGCGGTATATAAATAAATTACATTATTATTATTATTATTATTATTATTATTAATTATTATTATTATTATTATTATCATATATATATATATATATATATATATATATATATATATATATATATATATATATATATATAAACATATACGTATATACCTTTTAAAGGGATATACAAGGGCGGGATATAGACATATATGACAACTTGGACGGGAATGCTTGCCGTAATCCTGACAACAGTTTCCGGCCCTGGTGTTATACACACAAATATTCATGTCAACGTGAATATTGTGATGTTTGTGGATTAGGTAAGTTTTATTTATCAAATTCATCATCATTTATTTATTGTTTCATCATTTAATTTGGGTCATAATCAACGACTTAATTCGAAAAGAGTGCGCATTGGAAAGGAAGATGAGGTGGTAGAGGAGGAGAGAAAGCAGAGAGGAGAGAGAGAGAGAGAGAGAGAGAGAGAGAGAGAGAGAGAGAGAGAGAGAGAGAAGAGAGAGAGAGAGAGAGAGAGAGAGAGAGGATTTTTGTTGTTGTTGAAAATACAACAGCTTATCATTTTAAAAAATTTTTTTTTTTTATCTAGCAGATTATAAAACGATGTCCATATCTAGTGTGTTTGTCAACACATTTTATCATTATTACAACTATGTACCCTTTGAATGAGCTTCATTCCGTCAACTGAAATTATTAATTTGTTATAATCATCTACGACAGAGGTTCCCCAAGACAAGATAGATTACTGTGATAAACTAAAGGAGACTGGGTTCTGTACTACGGATGCTGCTTTAGCGGTTAAACACTGTCCGAAAACATGCTTTGATCAACTCCCAAGTAATAAAAATCCTTTGCCAAAGTGTAAGTACCAATTTCATAACATTTACTTAACCCTCTCCTTACCACCTACAGCAAAATCGTCACATTTGTTACGACACAATATGCATTTTTTCTTATTCAGATTTATTTTGTAGATCACAAAGTCCTTTGTTTAATTTATAAGAACTTAAAGTTGTTTTGTAGAGAGATTGTTTGAGTTTAAAAAATCAATTTTTCTGCTGGGTAAGCCCGCCATTTTGGGAAAATACTGAAAATGATCGGTAAGGAGAGAGTTAATGTAAAAGTGTTAGCTATTAACTTAGTTCAGTGAAAGGAACATTTTGTTCGAATTTCCAACCAAGAATCGTATGTTCTGTGTTTTGTTTAACCTCATTAAGTTATAAGAAATGTTTTGTCTTAAATAAATGAATAAATAATTGGTCATTGGGGAGCTCGAAGGAATCAGGAAATTGCGAATACTTCCGACTCAAGTGGATTTGGACGGTGCTGACATATTATGGCAACCGCATATTGCTTTTGTTCATAACACTTGTGAATCGAAAGAAAATCCCCACTATAACCAACATCACTGAATAATATTTAAGTATGCAATCATGTAAAAAATATTCTTTAGGAACACGATCTAATTGCTTAGCGTGAAATTATAGGGATGCGATTCTTACATGGATGTTAAAATTGGGAACTGGAGACATTTGAGTTTGATATATAACATGGTTGAAGTGTAAAGTTGAATTAAAGATTAGTAGGATTGGTTTATTGATGTGATTTATTCTTTTTTTTTTTTGAAAACTGATTGATCACTAGGCAAATTTCATGTTTACCAGACACAGAAATTTCCTGCAATCAACCAATCCCACCCAGCGACGGAGAGATTGTTGGAGGGAGTAAAACCGAATACAAATTAGGAGAAACTGTCCAATATAAGTGTAAAAGAGGAAAAAATATTATCACCGCTCGATGTTTGACAAGTGGTCAATGGACTGAACTGGGATCTGCGTGTCCGAGTAAGTAATTTCTTAATATTGTGTACAATGATCTAGTTAGCTCTGTACCAGGGACGGCTGGTAATAATGGGCAGGGTGGGCAAATACCAGCCTGTTTTTTTCAAGTTATAAGCTGTATTACCAGGTCAGAAATAATCAAATCTAAATTAGATAATTTCAAAAGTTACTACTTAAACTTGATACTTCGTACTGAAATCAATTTGTGTGTATTTTTGATAGATTGCGAATGACCATGCACCCCGTAATGCATAAACCAGGATACGCTCCTGTTCTTTTTATCAACACCCCCCCTCCCCTCCCCAACCACTCCACTCCGCCCACATCGTCATCTCATCGTCACGTCGCCTGACGGTGAACTAACTCCGATTTTTGCTGTCTGGCCTCTCTAGTACTAGGTCGGGCTAATTCAAATGAGCCCACCTTAATAACCAGTGAACACTGAATAGAGCTTTTGGCAAACGAACTTTTTCTTATTTATTGCCTTACTTGTGCTGGTACCATTGATGTAATGACTTTGGGAAGGTTCCAGTATTGAATTAAATTTATTAACTTACTAATATTATATCAATTTAGTATTAATTTGTGTTGTTTTTATATATTTGTTTATCCATTTAAATTATTTCTTTTTTTTTTCTCGTTTTCTTTAAGTACTTCTCAAAACTCATTTATTTAAATTGTTTTCTTATTTGTTTTTTGTTGTTTTTTTGTTTTTGTTTTTTAACAAATTAATTTGTTAGTTCTTT